>NC_053041.3:455461768-455764799 GCF_002575655.3 Aegilops tauschii subsp. strangulata | reverse complement strand
ATGATCTTGCATATTTTGGGTAGATGAAGACATGTTTCCAAGCGTAAAACAAAAGCGTATACTTGCTAGAATTTAAACATTGTTTTGTTTTTTGAGTTTATTTGAAAAGTAGAAAAGCAATAAAAAGTAACTAGGCAAGATAGATAACAGTGAAGTAAAGTAAAGGAGTGCATGACCTTTGGTAGTACCCAAAGACACCTTAGCAACGTCACCAGAGAAGGCTTGATGTTGACGGCAAGTTGCTAGGAATCTCAGTACACCTGCAAAACAAAACTCTCCGGCAAGGGATCCAAAAAAAGGCTTGCTTCCTCTCAACGAGGAAGGTGTTGGGGCCCCAAGTGCAAGGTTTTTAGCAAGTAGCAATTTTCCCTGAAACCGGATGACCTTAAGGGTTACCGAACCCGTAGGAGGTTACTAAGCATCCAATGATTAGTACGTGCACACACAAATGCAAAACTACCTTGGCCCCTAATGAAACAAGTAAGATGTCAGTGTTACTAGCCTTGGTAGTTACAAGGAAAAGTAAAAGTAAAGAATGTAGAGAGTGTTGATTGAGGTTGGAAGCACTAGGAGCAAGAACGGGTTAGGATTCATAGGTTCACCATTGATTTCTCTCTAAAAGATAGCAAGGTGTGGTAAACAAATTACAGTTTTGAATTGGTTAAATTGTAGTTTTTTATAAGTATGATTATAAATGGCATTGCATGTGAGCATCACGTACGAACATCTATAGACAATTTAATCAACTGTATCTATAACTAATACTCCACCCAAGGCCCAACCCATCATGCATAAACAGGGTGTTACACTAAGTATGATAACATGAAGTAGATGATATATTGTCTTCACCTTGCGTTCAAAGGGCAACTACGCAATCATACCTTTGTCCCTAGTGGCAACAAAACAATATAAGCCTTTTCCACTTTCTATCACTATGGTAGATTAGTTGTAAGATTAAACCCAACTAATATATACAACTCCCTCTTGGAGATCATCCATGAAACTTAGCCAAAGAAAGATAGATAGATCGGAGAGCATATATGTATAAGAATTATGCAGCAAAGAAACCAAATTGACCTAAAACGAATTCATGGATAGATATGATGATAAAGTGACAATTCCTCACATCGCAACAAACACACCAATAAATTACATCAGATGAATCACAATCATATAGGGCAGCTCATATGATCTTTGTATTGAGAAGCAAGGGAGAGAAAATCATCAAGCTACTGCTATGAATCCATAGTCTAAAGGAAACTACTCACGAGCGATCATGGTGGCCTTCAAGTTGACAGAGATGGCCACCGAGATGACCCCCCCCCCCCCGTTAGATTACTAGAAAAGGCCTCCAAATTGGATCACCTCAGAACAAAGAGGTACATAGGCGGAAATAGTAAAACTCCTTGATTTTCGCGAGCAAAAAACATAGGCACCGAGAGAGTGTTGATTGGGGTATCATGGGGCCCACACATGATCACTGCGTCCACCCCTTGTTACGTGGGGTCCACAATACGCCTTCCCTCCTCTCAGGTGGAGTCCAGGTCTCTGGAAGCTTCTCGATGAAAAAATAATATCTGATTTTAAGGCATTTTTGGAGCTCTGTAAATTTGATTTTTTGAAAGTCCAAAAACATGAAGAAAATAGTAACTCACACTAGACATTAAGTTAATAGGTTAGTCCAAAAAAATGATATATATTGATTCTTAAAACTATGCCCAAGTGATATAAACATAGCATGAAAAAAATCAAAAATTATAGATACGTCTGTGACGCATCACCACACACACAAAAAAGTGCACCGCATGCACATCTCCGTCTGCTCTAGATCGTACCTCCATATGCTCTTAGACCGCTTTGATACCACTATTGAGAAATGTAGTATAAAACAAAAAATATGTCCCGCGAATAAACCCAGGATCACTATGAAGATGCATACATGCTTAGATCTAATCTTTAGCAACTATGCATCAGATATTAGAGGTTGGCAAAGATGTTGTTGCAAATTCCCGTAGCTAGGATTAAACCTCCCAACCACAAGAATTTTTACTCCTGTTCGAGGATCAAAAAATGATTGCTCTATTGTTATCCACGTGTATGAGATAACCGATCTAGCAGGGCTTCGCCATCAAGAATGAAGAACTCTTGGAGAACCAGAGGTGGAGAAGGGGCCACATTACGATGTAGAGACATTTTCTAGAGAGAGAGAGAGAAGCGCGTCCTTCAAGCACAAGATTGTGTTTGAAGCGTTGTCCCTCCTCGGGTATTTATAAGCACAATGGAGGAGGCTGACTTGGAGGAGGGGTTGTGTAGGATAGAAAGTATGTCTAGAGGGGGTGATTAGACTACTTGACCAAATAAAAATCTAGTCTTTTCCCAATTTTAAGTCTTGGCAGATTTTAGCAACTTATCACAAGTCAAGCAATCAACATACACATGCAATTCTAAGAGTATAGCAGCAGAATGTAAATCATTGCATATGAAGGTCAAGGGGAGGAGTTTGGAGGGAGTAAACACAATGTAGACACGGAGATTTTTGGCGTGGTTCCGATAGGTGGTGCTATCGTACATCCACGTTGATGGAGACTTCAACCCACGAAGGGTAACAGCTGCGTGAGTCCACGGAGGGCTCCGCCCACGAAGGGTCCACGAAGAAGCAACCTTGTCTATCCCACCATGGCCATCGCCCATGAAGGACTTGCCTCACTTGGGTAGATCTTCACGAAGTAGGCGATCTCCTTGCCCTTACAAACTCCTTGGTTCAACTCCACAATCTTGACGGGGGCTCCCAAGTGACACCTAACCAATCTAGGAGACACTAACGATGGCATGTACCTAGGGTAGGGTCATAGGCCTGTCCTAGATGTCCTGCCCAAGGTCACTGCCTTAAAGTCTGGTACATTCAAGAATCAAGAGAAGATACCGACTGAAATGACATTGGAGTGCAATCCACTCGACCAGATATACCACTCGGATATCCCAATTCCACTCGACTAAGATACAGTCATTCGACTACACAAAGAATCACTTGGAAGAACAGAAGATCTAAAGTCACCTCAGGATGGCAACGGTCAGGCGTTCACTCCGTAGTCTTAAAGATCATTTATAGTCTTTTATAGCTACCGTTACTAGTAACGCCCTGTCTTAATGAACATTGAACCCTATGTAACTGAGGGCTGGAGGGGTATGGCGCACTCTATATAAGCCACCCCCACCCCTCCTCAGGCACAAGGGTTCACACCCCCTGTAACTTTCATGCATATCCAGTCGACCAAGCCTCCAGGCACCGAGATGTAGGGCTTTTACTTCCTCCGGGAAGGGCCTGAACTCATAAATTTTGCATGCACAACCTCACCATAGCTAGGATCTTACCTCCTCCTACGTACCCCCTACTCTTACTGTCAGACTTGCTCCCATGACAGACACCACTCTCCAAAAGGTAATAGATAGCGTGTTGATGATGAACTCCTTGATCTTGTGCTTCAAATGATAATCTCCCCAACACTCTACTCTCTCACACAGGTTTGGATATGGTGGAAAGATGATTTGAGTGGAAAGCAACTTGGGGAGGCTAGAGATCAAGATTCTTGTGGTTGGAATGGAATATCTTGGTCTCAACACATGAGTAGGTGGTTCTCTCTCAGAAAATGAATGCTGGAAGTGTAGGCACGTTCTGATGGCTCTCTCCATGAATGGAGGATGGGTCGAGGGGTATATATAGCCTCCACACAAAATCTAACCATTACACACAATTTACCAAACTCGGTGGGACCGAATACTGAAACTCGAACAGACCGATTTAGTTCAAAATGTGAACGTTAGGTTTTTCGGTGGGACCGATATGTCAACTCGGTGGGACCGATTCTATTAGGGTTAGGTCATAACGTAATCTCGGTGAGACCGATCACATGAACTCGGTGAGACCGATTTATGTAATAGGCAAACAGAGAGTTGGTCAGGCAAACTCGGTGGGACCGATCGCTCATTTCGGTGAGACCGAAACGTTACGAAAAGGAAACAGAGAGTTTACATTGCGAACTCGGTGGGACCGATCACTCATCTCGGTTAGACCGAAACGTTACGAAGGGAAACGGAGAGTTTGCAATCCCATCTCGGTGAGACCGAGATCCCTATCGGTGAGACCGAACTGATTTGGGTTTCTGGCTATGGTTATGTCAAATGAACTCGGTGGCGCCGGATAGATTAAATCGGTGGGGCTGAGTTTGACTTTTGGTTTGGGACATTTGTGGATATGATAAAGTGGTTGAGAGCTTTTGGAGCATATCACTAAGAATTTTGAGCAAGCAAGCCATTAAGCAACACCTCATCCCCTTTTAATAGTATTGGCTTTTCCTATGGACTCAATGTGATCTTGGATCAGTGAAATGAAAATGTAAAGTATTGAGCTTGAGCCAACATGTGTCCTTAGCATTTTGAGGGGTCCACATCTCTAGTCCATGCCATACCAATCATTGAACTTTCTGAAATGATTATCTTGAAAGAATATTAGTCCAATGAGCTATATGTTGTTAAGAATTACCAAAACCACCCAGGGATTAGTTGCACTTTCAATCTCCTCCTTTTTGGTAATTGATGACAACATATAGATCAAAGCTTCGACAAATGATAATAAGAATGAAATACATCGTCGCTTTGAGAAGTATGTGATAAGCAAGAGCTCCCCCTAAATTTGTGCATTATTCAAAATTTCCTTTTGAATGCAAATGCACAATCGATTAGGATCATGGGTTACTCTTCCATGTCACATACATCTTGGTGGAGCACTCGAAATGATAGAATATGAAACATGCACTCACAACCAAGGCAAGATGTGAATGATCATACATGAGAGATAGAGAATATCATCATCCAAGCACAAGCATTTAACGTATGATATGATCAAACACATGACCATACAAGTATCTCACACACACATAAAGTATCATCCAAGCAAGCTGTTGGGGATATTACTACTGGGTGTAAACCGACCAGGAGAGGCCGGGTTAACCCCATAATGGTTCGCTGTACCTGAAAGCCCATGAAGACAATGACGGTGACGCTTTACGAAGGCCCAGGGCCCAAAGCCAGTTTAAGGCCTGTAGACATAAATCGGCATTGTTATGTAACTTGTGTTGTAAGATAGAAAGAGCAGAGACCGAGCCGGAGACGTTTATGAGCCGGCCTCGGGATTCTGTAAACCGACGGGCGTCGACCCATGTATATAAGGGGACGACCCGGCGGCGGTTTAAGGACAACAGACAACAACTGGAGACTCAGGCAAAGCGTATTCGCTCCCTGGTCATCGAAATCCAAGCAATCCCGCAACAACTGGATCGTAGGCTTTTACCTTCACCGCAAGGGGCCGAACTAGTATAAACTCTCTGCGTCCCTTGTCCGCTTTAACCCCTTTAATCTAACCTGTAGCGATGGCTCCACGACTAAGTCCTTTCCCTAGGACATCTGCCGTGACGAAACCACGACAGTTGGCGCCCACCGTGGGGCTATCACGCGATGGTTTCGAGTTCTTAGAGGGCAGCTTCGAAGGACGCAAGGGATACGCCGTGGGCCGGATGACCAAGAGTCGTTGCGGCAAGATCTACATTGATGATGCAGGCTGGGGCCCCGAGGCCGGCTCAATCGAGTATGGGTACCGGGTCCCCTTCGGCGGCATACACGTTTTCATCGGCAAGATCGGCGAGCCGGGCCCTGAGCTGGACATCTGCACCGACATCATCGAGACCGCTCAGCGTGCGAGATCTGCCCGGGTTAAGCCTGCCATGAAACGTGCCTTCGTGGGAGTCATCCACGGAGTGGAATCTGAGGATAGATCAGAATCTGGTGGTGATACTATCGTTTATTCTGGCGACGAGTCATCAACCGGAGAAACCGAGTCAATGTACCAGTTACAAGATGGTCGGATTGGGGGCTGTTCCGATGGCGACAGTATTCCGGACCCCTTTGATCCGCCAAATCGGGTTGTGATCTTCATGGCCGGCACACAGCCAACGCTCCACTCTTCGACCGCAGCGGCGGTGATTTCCGGATCTGCAGCAGCGACAGCGGCCGGGGCAGGAGGCCCTGTGCGACCGCCGGCTCAGGTTTTATCTGATTTGTTCAACGCTTTGGCAACACTGATGGCGGAGGTCAACCCGGCGGATCAAGATGCGCATAATGCAGAAATCACGAACGTGAAAGATCAGATCACCCAGGCCAAGGCCGACTTGGCAGCTGAGGATACTAGGATGGCTACGGAACGGGCCGCATTGGATGCACAGGCTTACCGGCTTATGCTGGATCAGAGTGTGTCAAACGATGTCCTGAAGAGGAGGTACCAATCTCGCCTGCCGCCGGTTTATGAGGCCAGGAACCTCTTTAATACCCTAGGAGCGGGGACCAGTAATCCGCCGGTGGTAAACCGGGCGGAGGCACCTGGAGCAGGGACGCCGGTTCAACCACGTTTGGTGGATCCGCCTCATCGGAACAACATTTCGCCACAGCATGTCCCAACACCGCCGGGTCATTACTCTAACCCGATGGACAACATTGTCGCTGCCGCTTCACGGCTGGCGGCCCTCTCGATCGAAGGCGAGTCTCCGGTGGCAGTCGAGACACGACGGGCTAGGGAGCTTCTTCAGACACCTTTGGTTCAGCAGCAGGCTTATTCATATAGCCGCGAGAGGATCCATTCTACTCCCCGTCCAAGCCAGAGCTACAGCAGGCGTATTGATGAACCGGCCGTGTCAAGCCATGCGCAGAACCGTGATCCGCCCCGTGGCCATAACCCGGCGGGTGGTGGCGGTGATGCTCAGGATGTGGTGGATCGCGCTAGAGCTCGTTGAGAGGCCGAGTTAGCAGCACAGTATGAGACCCGCCAGCTTACTCTGGTTCGTCCAACCACGTCGGTGGAACCAGGAGTTACTTCTAGCTCTTTGGGAGTACCGTGTCTCGTCCCAGCGTTGCACAACATGCGCCTGCCCAAGGATTTCAAAGCCCACGAAAGGTGCCGAATTACACCGCCGATTTATCCCCCGAGTCATGAGTTGAAAGCTACGAGATGGCAATGGAGATGTTGGATGTGGGTGGTGCGGCGTGCGCTAAATACTTTACCATGATGTTGGAAGGAACGGCTCGCTCTTGGTTGAAAAACTTGCCAGCTAACTCCATTGGGTCATGGGCCGAGCTGAGGGCCCGGTTCATCCAGAATTTCAAGGATACATGCAAGCAGCCCATGTCAATTGTGGACTTAGCTGCCTGTGTCCAGGAGGAAGGAGAATCGACAACCCATTGGGTGCGCCGGGTTTCGGAGATTTTGCATTCCTCGGACCGCATTAACGCTGATACAACAGTTTTAACGTTGGAAGGCAATTGCTGGTTTGCGCCTCTGAAGCTGAAGTTGGGACGGCTTAAACGCCACTGCAATGACATGGGGACTCGCATGGCTGCTCTGGTGAAATATGCCGACTCTGATAGTACCAAGGACCCCGAGTCTGACGATGACAAGACAGGGAAGGGAAAGAAGAGCGGCAATGCCAAGGGGCAGCAGCACAACCCGGCGGGCCATGGAAACAACGGTAAGCGTAAAGCGGATAACAGTTTGGATTTTGTGGCTAATACCAACGCACAGGACAAAGGCCAATGGCGTAAAGGTAAACCGCCCCAGCGCGATGGAGGACCAAGTCCTAACCCGGACCGCCTGTCTTATCTGTTGAACCAGCCTTGCCCAAAGCACGGGATGAAGGAGAATCCGTCCACGCACCTCTGGAAAGATTGTTATATCATGCAGGAGTTCAAAAATTCTGATTCTTTTGGGTATGATCATGGACCAGGTGGCAGTTCGGGACCCGGGTCTCATGGGCCGGGTTACGGTGGAGGCAGTTCCAGTTCAGGTTTTCACGGTAACCAGAGTGGACATGGCAATCAAAGCAATCAGGGCAACCAAGGTGGTTATAATAATCAGGGGAATCAGCAACAACAACAGCAGTCGGGTTACCAGAGCAACCCGAAGCAGTTGAATAGCGGGTAGTATCATGTCTTCACCACTAGCCTGGACAAGCGCGATCAGAAGCTTCATAAGAGGGCAGTGAATTCCGTTGAACCGGCGGTTCCCCGATATTTACGCTGGTCTGAACAGCCTATTGTGTGGAGTCGAGAGGATCATCCACCCCGGGTTGACAATCCGGGTCATCTGGCGCTGGTGGTGGCACCTCAGGTGGGAGGTTATAAGTTCACCAAGGTACTCATGGATGGGGGGAGTAGTATCAATATCCTTTATTATGAAACCTTCCGTCGCATGGGGTTAACAGATAAAAATCTTAAACCGTCCAACACGGTCTTCCATGGTGTGGTACCTGGTAAATCGGCATATCCCATTGGTAAGATAGCTCTGGAGGTTGCTTTTGGTGATGAGCATGATTCAAGATCAGAGACATTGACCTTTGAGGTGGTGAAAATCAAGAGCCCATATCATGCCCTGTTTGGACGGCCGGCTTATGCTAAGTTTATGGCAAGGCCCTGTTATGTCTATCTACAGCTCAAGATGCCGGGTCATAAGGGGACTATCACAGTGCACGGGAGCCACAAGATCGCTTTGGAATGTGAAGAAGGTGATGCGACATACGCTGAGTCGGTTTGTGCAACCGAGGAATTGAAGTTCTATAAGGACAATGTTGATCCGGCAGATATGACTTCTTTGAAAAAGCCAACTACTGAGCATGAACCAGCCTTGAAGTTTAAAACGGCTGATGAGACTAAGCTTGTTAATTTCGTTCCTGGTGATTCATCCAAGAAGTTTAGCATCAGCGCTAACTTGGATCCGAAATAGGAAAGCGCGCTCATCGAGTTCATCCGTGAGAACCGGGACATCTTTGCATGGAAGCCTTCTGACATGCCAGGTGTACCGAGAGAACTCGCTGAGCACACTCTTAATGTCGATCCTAAGTATAATCCGGTTAAGCAGTTTCTTCGCCGGTTCAATGAACAAAGACGCAAGGCTATCGGTGAGGAAGTAGCTAGACTCTTGGCGGCTGGATTTATCATCGAAGTTTTCCATCCTGAATGGTTGGCTAATCCGGTGCTGGTCCTTAAGAAGAATGGCACTTGGCGTATGTGTGTGGACTACACAGATCTTAACAAAGCTTGTCCAGCAGATCCTTTTGCCCTCCCCCGTATTGATCAAATTATTGATGCTACGGCGGGTTGCGAGCGTTTGAGCTTTTTGGATGCATATTCTGGTTACCATCATATCAAAATGGCAGTTAAGGACCAAGAGAAGACAGCCTTCATAACTCCCTTTGGAGCCTTCTGCTATGTGTCTATGCCCTTTGGGCTCAAGAGTGCCCAGGCGACTAATCGACGGTGTGTGCAGAATTGTCTTCATAATCAGATCGGCCGCAATGTTCATGCTTATGTGGATGATATCGTGGTAAAATCCAAAAAGGAGGAGAGATTGATTGATGACTTGAAGGAGACCTTTGATAACCTCCGGGTCTATAAAATGATGCTTAATCCGGCCAAGTGCGTCTTTGGTGTACTGGCGGGCAAGCTCTTGGGTTTTCTGGTATCCAACAGAGGCATCGAAGCTAATCCGGAGAAAATCAAGGCTATAACTTCTCTGGCTAAACCGAAGTGTATCAATGATGTTCAACGTCTGGCAGGCCGGATTGCCGCGTTGAGCCGGTTTATTAGTCGCCTTGGTGAGAAGGCCGTCCCTTTATATCAGATGCTGAAGAAAACGGATAACTTCGTCTGGAGTGACGCCGCTAATGAAGCATTTGAGGACTTAAAGCGGCAGCTGGCTAATCCGCCGGTTCTCACTGCTCCGGTTGACAAAGAGCCCTTGTTGCTATATGTGGCAGCTAACACCCGGGCTGTTAGCGTGGCTATTGTGGTGGAGCGCAAGGAGGCCGGAAAGGAGTATCCGGTTCAATGGTCGGTTTATTATATCAGTGAGGTACTTATTGAATCCAAGCAAAGGTACCCGCATTGGCAGAAGCTGGTGTATGGAGTTTTTATGGCAAGCCGGAAGCTTAAGCAATATTTCCAAGGTCATGCTATCACGGTAGTCAGCTCTGCTCCTTTGGGAGATATAATCCAGAACAGGGAAGCAACTGGCTGGATTGCTAAGTGGGCTATTGAGTTTGGGCCTCACGGATTAAAATATATGCCCCGGACTGCAATCAAATCTCAGGCACTTGTGGATTTCATCAATGATTGGACAGAACTACAAGCGCCAGAGGAGAAGCTAGATCATACTTATTGGACTATTCATTTTGATGGGTCCAGGCAATTGGAAGGCTCGGGGGCTGGAGTCGTTTTAACTTCCCTACGAGGTGATAAGTTTTGTTATGTTCTCCGTTTAATGTTCCCTTGCACTAACAATGCAGCTGAATATGAGGCTTTACTCCATGGTCTTCGGATGGCTAAAGAGATGAATCTCAGCCGAGTTAAGTGCTTTGGTGATTCAGACCTGGTGGCTCAACAAGTGTCCGGCACTTGGGATTCCAAGGACCCACTCATGGCGGCATATCGTCGTGAAGTGGATATTGTTGCAGGTCACTTCAAAGGTTATCAGGTGGATCATGTGGACCGGCGGAAGAATGAAGCGGCGGACGCTTTAAGCCAATTGGGTTCCCAGCATAAACCGGTTCCACCTAATGTCTTCCTGGATGTGCTGCATAATCCGTCAGTCAAGCTCCCTGGTGAAGAGGATTTGGCTGTTCCTGATCCGAAGGCTCAGTTGGTGGCGGCTCTTCATGTTATCCCGGATTGGACGGTTCCATATCTGGCGTATATGAACCGGGGCGAGTTACCAGAAGATGAAACTTCGGCAAGGCAGATAATCCGGCGGTCCAAGTCCATGACTATTATCAATGGAGAGTTACATCATTGCAGTGTGACAGGGGCGTTTCAACGCTGCGTATCTCCGGAGGAAGGCCGTGAAATTTTGCGTGAGATCCACGAAGGAGATTGTGGTCACCACGCTGATTCAAAATCTCTGGTAGCCAAGGCGTTTCATCACGGTTTCTATTGGTTGACAGCTCATGCTGATGCCGAGGACTTGGTCAAAAGATGTGATGGCTGTCAAAAATTCTCAAGGCGCGCTCATGTACCGGCTCAAGAATTGAGGATGATTCCAATCACCTGGCCGTTTGCAACTTGGGGGCTGGATATGGTTGGGCCCTTTAAGAGATCCAAGGACAAGAAGACCCACCTTTTGGTGCGGTTGATAAATTCACCAAGTGGGTGGAGGCAGAGCCAGTCAGTAAGTGTGATGCAGCTACAGCGGTTCAATTCATCAAGAAGGTGATCTTTCGGTTTGGCTTTCCACACAACATCATAACTGATAATGGCACCAACTTATCCAAAGGTGCTATGAAGGAGTTCTGTCAACGTGAGCACATCCGGCTTGATGTGTCGTCGGTGGCTCACCTCCAATCCAATGGTCAAGCGGAGAGGGCTAACCAAGAGATCTTGAGAGGCATTAAACCCCGGCTTATGGTTCCTTTGCAACGGACGCCGGGTTGTTGGGTTGAGGAGTTACCTTCTGTGTTATGGAGCATCAATACCACACCCAACAGATCGACGGGGTACACACCGTTCTTCATGGTTTATGGAGCGGAGGCGATTCTTCCTAGTGACATCCGTCATGACTCACCCCGTGTAGCGGCATATGTCGAAGCTGACAATGAGAAGGCATGGCAGGAAGCCCTTGACCTGTTAGATGAGGAGTGTGACATGGCAGCAGCCCGTTTGGCGATTTATCAGCAAGATCTGCGTCGTTATCACAGCCACCGGGTTAGAACCAGAACCTTTCAAGAAGGCAATTTGGTGCTCTGACTCATCCAGGATCAGACAGATATGCACAAGTTATCCCCCCCTTGGGAAGGACCCTTTGTGGTCAGCAAGAATCTGCACAACGGGTCATACTACCTAATCGATGTTCGAGAGCGCAAAGACTCACGTAAATCGGAGGAGGAGACCCACCGGCCGTGGAATATAGCTCATCTTCGACCCTACTATACTTGAGCCATAGGCTCTGCTTATGTACATAGCTATGACAATGTATATATTATGATCAATATAATAAACTGGAACCTCAGCTAAAGCGGGGTATCTGTTGTTTTTCTTACATCATGTGTGGTTACATGGATCTTCTGTTTATAAAGCGGCGTCCGGTTTACCCCTTGATTCAGCTTATCAAAGCTTTATACAATATCACTTGGGGGCTTGGTCGTATCTAAACCATAGCTACACCTCTTGATCGGCGCAATGCCACAACATCACTTGGGGGCTTGGTCGTATCCGAACCATAGTCACACCTCTTGATCAGCTCAAAGCCAAATCAATCCGGGGCCAAAGAGAGTGTTGTAAAACAACAACTCAAACATAGGCACCCACTGAGCACAGCTCAAAATGTTACTTGGGGATTATTTGCTGTCGAAATGAACAAAGAATCTACACTTGTAATAGGCTATCAAGCCATGGCTTGGAAGCCTGGTGTATACACCTAAAACCCCGGGTTAGCCTGCCTATTTAAGTAAGTCACTCCGCCCAGGTAAACCTGGTATGACCCTTCGAACTTTGACAACTTACTCTAAAAAAAGACCCTGAACTTGTCAAGTTAAAACGATGATTGGTTAAGGATTGAGGACCATCTTAAAAGGCTTTGTAAAATGGTTTAACTCAGTGGCCTGGCAGCCCATGAAAAGCCTTGAATTTGGGGCCTGGCAGCCCGTGAAAAGCCTCGACTACAAGGTTTTCATTTGCTTTTATTTGCTAAGTTTTTCTCTTTGGATGAGATTTCTAATGTTTTGCTGAACCGGCGTTCATTAACCCGACTTGACTTTCAACTACAAGTTGTCAGTATATGATCAGTTATAATCTGGAGACTACTAACACGGGCTGGTTTTGACTCAAAGTCGCCAGTATTGAGTAAACCGGTGTTTAACACAACCCGGAACGGTTTTATCATAAACCGGCATCATATGACAGGAGTTCTTATTACTCCGAGTTAACGTTATTACCTTCACTACAACAGTTGGTCAGCCAACATTATGACTCAAGGTCACAGGTATCAATTGTTTTCATATTTTATCATCTTTTTACAGCCTCGGTTATAAACCTGGGCTATATATCTGGGCATCATGACCCGTCCGGCGATACACCGCCAGGACACTATCTATTTCTTGTGTGCAGGAATAGCTTGAGTAAATCGCTATGGATTATGAGCATAATATGTCTTAAAACATGGCGGATTAGCAAGTGTCAGGCACAGATAAATATGCACGAAGGCATACCAAGACCAAGTGTTTTAACTAGCCTATTACAAGGCGTTTCAGTGCCCAAAGGGATAAGTGTTTCACAATAAGCATTGCAGCATATAGAAGACTAAACCGGTCTCCGGATCATGATTCGTCACCAGCTTGGCCTGACGGCTGCGGATCATCTTGCACCGGTTCAACTCCTTCTTCTCTACCTAGTGGCTGGAAGTCAACAGTTGCCCAGTCGATCCCAGTTAGGGCTTGGAATACAGCTTCATCGCTTATAAGGGTGGACGGTTCAATGTCAGGGGCATAGGTGTGCTTACGGATTGGTGGGATAAGATTTTGCGCTTCCGGAATTGGTGCAGCAACCCGTCTATTCTTGTCATCATAACTCGCTTGATAATACGAGAGATCCGCCTCTTCAGCCAGTTGACAAGCCAGTGGACGTACTTCCCGGTCTACGGCTCGGAGATCATCATTGCCGAATTCTGGTCCGTCTTCTTTCAAGCTAGGGTAGCCTTTGGCCACTTCCACTGGATCAAAGTCAGGTACCCATGCTTTTGCCCGGGTTAGGGTGGTCAGAGCGCCTGCTCTTGCAACAGATTTTTTTAAGCTCTTCTACCCGGGCAGGAAGCATAGATAACCTTTCTAAGGTTTCCTTGATTAACGTGGGGGAGGCTTATTGTGTGAAGCGGTGTAGATGATCCGCTGCGCACCGGTATACAACTGCTCTATCAGAGTATAGGCAGCCTTCAGCTTCTTCTGTACATCAGAGCCCAGATGGCTAATGCGAGTTCCTGCATCATTGTAAACATCAGTAAACTGGCAACACATGGGAAGATATGGTGAAAGTATAAGGAAAAGATGTTTACCGAACACAGCAGCGGTCATGGCATGAATCTGCCGCTTTACGCCAGTCAGCTCATCTACCACCAGTTTAAGAGTTGCTTCTGCGTCTTCGGCCCTTTTTCGCAAAGCGGATTTTTTCCGTCTCCCAATCCGCCCGCTCCTTGTTGAAGCTCTCTTTCAGTTTCTCCATAGCGTCTAGAGCACTGGTCAACTCTTCCTTGGCCTTGGAGGTTTTGGCTTGCTGGGACTTGATGTTCTCTTGCAGATCAGCGGTTTGGCTTTCCTTCTTGCTCAGCTCGGCCTATAAAGAGACAGATGTATAATGAGTTGACAGTACATATTTGGAGTACCAAGCACATAACAAGTTATGCCCTTGATACTTGGGGGCTAATGCATATTTGCTCTTTATCAGAAATTTCTACAAGTCCCAAGCACAATACAAGTATTAATCTTGGCACTTGGGGGCTAATGTGTGTTTGCTCAGAATTGCTGATATGGGAATTCTTCTATAGTCACGGTTCATCTATATAAAGTTAAACCGGCCCTTGGGGACTATACCAGTGAAAGATCAGTATTGTAATTTTAAAGGACCGGTTCATCTTAAAGACGGTAATCTGGTCCCTGGAGACTAAGCATGCAAAGTTAAGTTATTGCTAAGTCCCGGTTTGGATTGAAATCATAAACCGTCACTTGGGGGCTACTGGAGTTGATATTTGAAATTGGACATAAGAGAAATAGTGGTGTGGTTACCTCATATCGCTCCTTCATCAGATTTACTAAACTGGCTTCATAGTCAAGACTGGTGTACAGACGGTTCAAGAAGCCAGAGTGAATGTCTTGGGCGCTGAGATGCGTGTAGCTGGACAAATCGGTGCTCCATTTGCCTTTGCCCATAGCAGAAAGCTCATCCTTGGCGCTATGTTTGGACAAAGCGACTGGGTTGCCAGGAGCGGTGTGGCCGACGCCGGTGACTATAACGTCATCCTCTTTATCTTCAGTAGCTTTCACGGGAGTTGGCGGATTCTCAGTGTCCTTAGCTGGGCTGGCCGGTTTATCATCGTGTTGGGCCGGACTGGACGGATTTTCAGCATGGCAGGTGGTGTCAACTTCTACTTGTTCAGTAAACAAGTCCTGGTCTTGAGGCGGCGGATCATTGAGCATGGCATCAGCATCGGTTTCTTCCGGATCTGGAGTTTTTTCCGGTTCAACAACCGTATTATCGTCAGCCGGTTTATTCAACCGAGCCTTCTTGCTGGGCCTGGGCTTGGCACTGAGGAAAATAAACATGAAGATCAGTACAGTATGCAAAAATAATACATCAAGGATAAAAGCAAGTGCATAACTTACCCAGGAACTGTCTTGAGGGGCGGAAGCTTTGTGGCCGATGACTCGCCAGAAGATGAGTGGGAAGTGCCCTGATAATTTGAATCAGACGGATTAAGAGGCTGTCGAAAACAACCCGCCTTGGGGCAAGAAGTGTCAACAGTATAAGAGACCTCTGATCGGTGTTTCCGAACCGGAGTGTTCGGTAAACCGGTGGAGGTAACTACCTGGCCGCTATGCCGGGTCGTGCGGCGAGCTTCGTGTTGCTGTGTCTTCAAAAGAAAGTTTGGATCCAAGTAAGCAAGGGGGTGAGAAAATTTTACTTTCCGGTTTGCCCGACGGATTTTCGATGTTGGCAGAGGATCTGAATCGAAGGAAAGAATGATTACCTCTACGTCATCAGCTTGACTGCCTTCAGCGTCATCCTGATAATAGTCATTGTCAATGAGATGTATGAAAAATGAACCAAGAGAGTCAATTTCTACCTCTGATTCTAGGTTACCCACATCATCATCAGCATTTGGCTCGAAGGATGCAGTGGTCCTTTTCTTGGCAGGTTTCTTAACAACTTTGGTCTTCGGGCGTTGTGGTTTTGCCGGTTTATCCTGTGGCGGTTTTTTATTCCAGAACGGATCATCACCCTGTCAAAAATAGACAAACTTTCAGAGAATATTTGGAAAGAAGCAAACTTACGACAAAAAAGGGTATATGGTTATTACAGCTAGCGGTTTGTTGAAGGTGCAGAAAGGACTTAGTCCGGTCTGGCCGCAGACGGCCTCCGGTTCATTCAACATTTTCTTGACAGCATCGGTAACTTCAGCCTCTGTTAGCTGAATATTAACATGTCGTTGAGGATCGGTCAAACTTCCTGTGTATTCACACATTAAACTGGGCGCCAGCTTAAGGGCAGAATGCTCCAGCTTATCCAACAACGAGCAAAGTCAACACCTGTTAAACCATTCGCCATGAAGGCTCTAAGCTTTGACAGTTGTGGGGCATAGTTGTCCCTTTCTTTTGCCGTCAACCTCTGAGGAAAGGGATGTGTGTTGCTAAGGCGGTGAGGGCGGTAACCCGGTAAAGGGTTTTCATCAGTTGGAGATGTATCCTTGCAGTAAAACCAGGTTTGGTTCCGTTCTTTGGGGTGACTATGAAGCTTGGGATGAGGGAAAGTGACTTCCTTCCTTTTCTGAACTGCCATTCCGCCCAATTCAGTATTTGGTCCATCTGTGAACTCTGTGCGGCGGTTTGAGTGAAAGAAATCCCTAAACAGTACAACTATAGGTTCCTCTTGCAGATAAGCTTCACAGAAGACTTGGAAGTGGCAGATGTTGGTCACAGAATTTGGACCGATGTCCTGAGGGTGAAGCTGAAAACTAGCCAGCACATCTCAGAAGAATTTTGAAACGGGAGGGCTAAAGCCTCGGCCCAGATGATCAACAAAAATGACTACCTCTGTGTCCTTGGGCATAGGAGGACTTTCCGGGCCAGGGGCCCTCCAGTGGATGACATCTTTCTTGGCTAAAGCGCCCGTTGCGACGCATCTGTTTAATTGATCATCCGTGACCCAGGAAGGAGCCCAGTTGCATTCATAGACTTGTTTGGCCATTGCAATGAGAAGCTGAAACATGATTATTGCCGGTTTAAAATTCACAGTGGACAACTATAAAGTGATACAAGGATGTATGCATATTGTTAAACCGGGGTTTGTTATTGGTAAACTGGAGTCGGACAATGGAGACAGTACAAAGATAAAGCGGCTTGCCGGTTCAACAGGGGACTAATAGTACCTACCGGATTATCATTTTTTCTCTGAGGTTAAACCGCCAATTCTGGAATATAAGGTACAGATCTGAAGTACTTAAGTGAGGGAAAAACAAGTTTCACAGATTGACGTGATAAATTTCAGATCTGCGGTATGACAGAAAACTAGGAAAAAAACTAGACCTAATTTCAAGTGCATAAACAGTTTGGCAAGTTCAGATGAGTTTGGTGTAAAGGAGAAGATCTAATAAGAAAAAAAGAGGACTATGGCCACGGTCGCATAAGAAGTATCAGATCCAGCTAGTCGTTTGTGCTAATGGGAGGAACAGGGAAGAACAGCTCCAAGAGCTTCGAAGAACTACGAAGAACCCTGAACCCTAATGGTGGATCTAGAGTGAGGAGAAGAGGAACTTACTGGTGCTATGGAAGCAGCGGAGAATCGCCGCATTTCTCTGGTGCGGTTAGGCTGATGCAGCGGCCTTTGTTGAGGCAGATGCGAAGATCGACGGCGGCGGCGGAGCTCGAAGGTCAGTCGGCGCGAGGAAGACGATGACGCGAAGAGGCACGAGGGGGTAAAGTGAAAGGGACCCCTCGGCCTTATTTATAAGATGAATGGATAAAAGGCAGGCGCGAGAATCGAGGAGCCCGAAAAATGGGATATGTGACAGCTTTGTTGCCTCGATTGTCGGAGGCCCATTAATGAAGGTGGGACATGCACAGTTCTTAATAACAGATGACGTCATAGCAATTTATCATGGTCCTGGAAAGTGACGTCACGGCGGTTTACAAGATTTCTGTGAAGATGATGATGCGTTGAGGATTGACATGAACCAATTCAAATCAATCTGGGGCCTAATGTTGGGGATATTACTACTGGGCATAAACCGGCCAGGAGAGCCGGGTTAACCCCATAATGGTTCACTATACCTGAAAGCCCATGAAGACAATGACGGTGACGCTTTACGAAGGCCCAGGGCCCAAAGCCGGTTTAAGGCCTGTAGACATAAACCGGCATTGTTATGTAACTTGTGTTGTAAGATAGAAAGAGCAGAGACCGAGCCGGAGACGTTTATGAGCCGGCCTCGGGATTCTGTAAACCAACGGACGTCGACCCATGTATATAAGGGGACGACCCGGCAGCGGTTTAAGGACAACAGACAACAACTCAAGACTCAGGCAAAGCGTATTCACTCCCTGGTCATCGAAACCCAAGCAATCCCACAACAACTGGATCATAGGCTTTTACCTTCACCGCAAGGGGCCGAACCAGTATAAACTCTCTGCGTCCCTTGTCCGCTTTAACCCCTTTAAGCTAACCCTTAGTGATGGCTCCACAACTAAGTCCTTTCCCTAGGACATCTGCCGTGACGAAACCACGACACAAGCAAACAAATAAGGTAGCAAAAAGAAGCAAGCAAAGCTCTCTCTCTCTCTCTCTCTCGAAGCCTATGATCTATACACTTTCTCCCCCTTTGGCAATAAGTTACCAAAAAGCTTGAAAATGCATAGTGCTATGCGGATCTCTAAGCTTGATCTTTGGGAGGTGGCGTGGAGAGGACTCCTGCGACAAATGCATCTGTTGAGGTTGTAGGAGCTGGTGGAGTTGCAACCGGAGGGGCAACTGAAGTTGTGGCTGCAGGTGCTGACGTAGTATCTCTAGTGTCTATCACTGGCACTGCTACAGATCTCTGTGCCCTAGGCACTCTCTGAAAAGCTTCAGTGGTAGTTTTCCCTTTCCTCTCTTCAGCTTCATCCTGGAGCTGCTCAACAGCTATTTGCATCTCTGTGACCTTCAAGTCTAGATCATAAAACTTTGTGTTAATGATCCCTTCAAGACTCTCTTGATTCTGAGTCAGGGTGGCCAATCCTTTCTCAATCCTCAAAGTGGCTTGAATAAGATATCCAAGTTGATCTTGTTTTGACTTGAGAAAAACTTGTGAAGCCTCTTCACCACTTGGCATCTTGGCTGCCTTCTCTGCTTTTGCCTTCTCTCTCTTCTCCTGAGCCTCTACTAAAGTAGGATCTGTAGCATCCATGACAACTGTGTTGTCCTCAAAGTCTGGCCTCAGGGGAATGTGCTCTTTGTCCAACAAGTATGTGCATGTGCCCATCTTGGAGTTGATGAGCGTCTAGATGTGTGGAGGCATACCCACATGATCTCTTCTGGTCAGCAGTTGTCCTGTTGATTGTCTCTACAATCAGTGGCATCACTTTGAATTTTTCTGGCACATCAAACATATGCAGCAAATTGATGGAATGTCCTCTTATCATCCTGTGATCTCCAGACTTGGGCAACTGAGTGTGCCTCAAGATAGTATTGATAGTAGGCAGACCTGACAGGAGATAATAGACAGAGCCAAACTGATGATGTTCCAAAGCTGCATCTGGAATTTCCTTGTACATATGTGCCATGGAGTTATGTCCTTTCCTAGGCTTTGCATACACATCAGTGTCATCCTCATGCTCTTCAGGGGCATTGATTAGCTTGGCCCACTCAGCAATGGTTGACTGATACCTTGTACCCTCATACATCCAAACAATTCTTCCATCTGGGCAGAAATGAGCTGTTGAATAGAATTGCATGATAAGCTCATCATTCCACTTGGTCAATTTCTGACCCACAAAGACATCAACTCCATTCATCCTGAAACTTTCATGAACTCCAGGGAAGTGGTCTTCATTGTTGTCAACGTACTTCCAATCTACCCACTTCATGTCACAGACAATGGGCTTCTTGTCCAGAAGGACTGTCTCATAGAAGTCTTGTTGTTCCTTGGTGTGAAATCTATAGTCCACAGCAGTCCTTCTCCTCACAGCATAAGGGTCTGATTGTCTCCACAATCTGAGACCTGCATCCTTCCTGATCTTCATGTTTTCTGCCACTGGATGTGTATCATCATGATATGAGAGCTTGGGCTTCAACTTTCTGAGCACATGGGCTTCCTCTTCTTATACTTCTATTTCAGGCACTGGGGCCTTGTTCTTTTCAGCAGCTGGTATGTTCCTGGTGCTTCTCTTTGGTGCAGTTTTGGTGGCTGGAGCAGTAGCTTTGGGGGCAGTCTTGGGCTTTGATGGAGCAGCCCCAGACTTGATGGCATCCCCCATCAGCTTCTAAACTTTGGGTGCTGGTGCAGAATCCTCTTCTTCCTCTTCTTCCTCATCAGACTGAATCATCATTGAGGGCTTTCCAGTAACTCCTACCATGGTATTCTTGACCCTTTCCTTTCTCTTCTTACCTTCACCAGCAGCCTCTCCAACAGTTGATTTGGAGGTTTCAAGTGTTGAGGCTCTGGCCTTTGACATGGGCACTCTCTTGGCAGGAGCCTTCTTGTTTAGACCAGGCTTTGTTGAAGCAGTTGTGCCAAATTCCTTCTTAGCCACTTTCTTCTTGGAGCTGACCTCCTCCTCACCAGCAACATAATCTTCATCCTCTGAATCAGAATTTCTCTTTCTCCTCTGCCTAGTAGCAGCCTTAGGCAGGTTGCTAGGAGTACTTCTTCTCCCATCATCATAGCTGTCAGAGGGACTAGTGCCCTCACTCATGTTAACTTGCTGCTCAGACTTGTTCTGGCTATCACTCTGATCAGACATTTCTGACACTACAAACTGAAAGCTGACCCTCTTAATAGATATAGATGAGATAGAGTGGATGAGCATCACAAAGTGCAGAGATTTTGCAAATCAATTGAGTCAAAAACTTAGTTTTAGTTTTCCACATAAAGCATTTCGGAGCTACTGATTTGTTAAACTCGGTGCCACCGAAGCAATATTGGAGTCTGAACTAGTGAGATCGGTCAGACCGAGACACAGTTCGGTGAGTCCGAGATTGCTAGGGTTTCACTGAGAGTTGAAATCGGTCACACCGATTTGCAAGTTTCAGTCAGACCGAAAGTTACAAGTGTAATGGCCTAAGCCAAATCGGTGAGACCGATTTCTACAACTCGGTCGGTCCGAGATTAGTTCTGTGGAAACCTAACCCTACATTTTCGAAACAAAACTAATCTAAAGGGAGTTTTTGCTGGATAGGATAATCTCATACGTAGTAAGAATCATGGCATTGACTTTGTGCTAAGAATCGGAGGTAAGGATTGCACAAAGGATCGAACTCATACCCTAACTTGGCGATGAGCTCGCTACGGCGGCAACGGCGGTGAAGATTCCCGTTGATGGCGGCGGAGACCAGCGGCGAAAGGTCGCTGGCGATGAGGAGATGATCCGGAGACCCATGTTGGCAGAGCAGGACACGCGCGGGTTAAAGGTTTCGGAGGAATTTCCAAAATTTGACCCGTGGGTATATATATCCTGACCCTGTCGGTGTGACCGAGTGGGACGACTCAGTGGCACCAAGATGCAGAATCGCAAGCGGTTACTGTAGCTCGGTGTGACCGAACGGTTCTAATCGGTTGCACCGAGATTGAAAACCTAGATTAACTCAATGAACTTGATATGGCCGAAAGGGATGAATCGGTCAGACCGAAATACACATACAGGTTTTAGAAGTTTAAGTCTATGACGAATCGGTGACTCCGAGTGCTCCTCACCCAGAGGGTTCGAATCTGACTTGATCAAACTTTGTGATGTAGCATGAATAGAGTTTGAGACGAGAAAAGCATAGATAGCTATAGGAAATTCTTAGGCATTCTTGTCCATCCATTTGGCAAAAAGAAAAGACAAACAATCAAAACAACAAATGGATGTCCTTGAATGAGAAAAAATATGCAACCAATATGCTCACACAATAAGATGGCAAATGAAATATGTGGCAAAGCATGCACAATCACTCTAGCATCTATCAAGCAATTGGCGATGACTAGGTCATATATATATGAGCATATTGACTCAGGAGTCAAATGAGAACATTTGATCGTAGGTTATACTCATCGTTTAAGCACAAGTGGGGTTACCACTTTTACATAAAGCATTGTTGTGTTCACACTATTAGAGTTGCTTTAGCTCAATTCTTAAAGTAAAGCTCCCCATAGATGTGATATCCCCCTTAAGAGGGATGAACTAACCTTGGGTTTTGTCGATAATGACTTCATGTAGATGTTGAAGATGTGGATGCTCAAAGTTGATGTAGATCATTTGGAGCAATCCATTGGAGTGAGTTGCACTTTCAATACCTACATGGGTTAGTCCCACAAGGAACAACCAAGGATATCCATAGACATAGAGTGAAGTACACACAAGATGATGTCCATGAACGCATTAGGTTACCTTGTCCCTTGTCTTACCAACAAGAGGGTTTGTGACTCCTTGAACTAGTGCAAGATGTGGAAGTTGTTTGCACTTGTTCTCGCCAAAATGATATGAGTGAAGTATGTTGGCGGAGTCACCCTCAAGAACTCTCTAGTTCTTCTTCTTCGAGATCCACATCAACTTGATGGGAATCCTTGGAGTTGTGGTCGTACTTGATGAAGTAGAACTTGATGTAGTCTTGGGAACCCACTTGACCAAGGCCTTGGGAGCTTCTCCAAATGCATCAATCTCCTCTTGAAGCTTGTCCTTGCCTTTTTGCTTGTGGTCTTGTGGTGGAAGATCATCTTGAGCTTGTGTTCCTTTAAAGGAAGTTGGATCATACTTCTCTTGTTGAGGAACAAACTTCATCTTTGGGTATTGATCTTCTTCCCACTCAACTCCATTGGCATTAAACTTTCGTTCAAAACCAACACCTTGATTCTTCCGATGCCTTCCTTGCTTGCGTACAATTTCCTCAAATTGCTTACTTCCGGCAAGGCTCTTGTAAACACATTTCTCTATAATTCCCTTCAATAAGCTATTTTCTTGCTCAAGTGTAACTTAGCTAAGAGAATCATTAGTGGAATCAAGACAACTACTAGAACCAACAACATTGGATTTAGCATGATTATTGTTACTACTAGAAGAAGAATATTTCTTACTCTTGTTGCTAGATTTTACTTGTGGCATGTAAGTAGACAAGAGTAAACGCTTGGCAATGTAAGAAGAACTTTTCTTACGAAGATCATCATTGATTGCTTTTAAGAACCCACGCTCTTGCTCTAGGTTGAGCTTTTCAAAGCGTAGCTTCTCATGAGTCTATAAAAGTTCTCGATGATCTTCAAAGGTAGTTTCATGAGCTAACTTAAGATTGTTTAGTTCTTTAATTAGACGCTCAATCTCCTTCTTATCATCGTCATTCGCTTTATCTTGATTAGCATGATTAATAGCAAGTTCATCATAGTTTTCATCACTAGAGTTGTCAACAAGTAAATCATCATCACCTAGCAAATCATCTTATCACTACTGAAATTAACATACTCGGGATGTGATACCTTTGGGCCTTTAGCCATGAAGCATCTTCCAATTCCCTCATTTGGTGAGTCAAATATGTCATAGGAGTTGGTTGACACAAGTGCTAGACCGGCAACACCTTCATCTTGAGTATATTCTGAGTCGGAGTGATAACTTCTTTCGGAGTGATGGTCGGAGTCAGAGCCGGATACCCATTCACCAACATGAGCTTGATGTCTTTGTTTTGTGTAGCTCCTTGATGACTTGTCCTTCCTCTCCGAATCCTTGCTTCTGTGAGAGGTTCTTCGTTCATAACGATCATCTCTACTCCTCTCCCTTGGAGGTGATTCTTCTCTTTTGCTTCTCCTTTTAGGTGAGTCTTCTATTCTTTTGTAGGGAGCCGTACACTCGTTCACTAGTACAGCGACGTCCTAAACAAACGGTTTTTAACCCCTTTCCGCGACGACATTTGGAACCATCGCCAAGTGAGTGTGTGCGATAGGGTGTCCTTCCCACACGACCCAGAAATCGTCGGGGATAGGCCCTCCTGGGACCCAGGCTGGGGCCGTGTGCGATCGGGCGAGGCATCGAAACCCAATCATTTCCGTAGGTATGTACATCCCACACGGTAATCCGAGTAAATCATTTCCATATGTATGTACATCCCACACGGTGAATCCCAAAAAATCATTTCCGTAGGTATGTACATCCCGCACGATGAATCCCAGAAAATTGTTTCCGTAGGTATGTACATCCCACACGGTGAATCCTAGAAAAATATTTCCGTAGGTATGTATATCACACACAGTTCTTTGTGTGGAAACGTTTGTGCAAGGTGGCCTAACGCAAAAAGTTCGCTGCCGAAAGCCGTGTGTGATTGTTAGTTGATCGAACACGCCTACTTTCTAGAAACCATGCGGGTTGTTTGAGTTCATCGCCCATGGTGCTGTCTGAGTAACCGTTTGCAATAGAAAACCCCAATAAGCAGGGTAATTAGCCTATTATTGATAATCCATGTACTAATCAAACTGATATTTCTTATAAAACACGCCAGATATTTCATATTCGTATAAAAGCAACCAGGATTTCATAATCGAATTACATCAGATAGCTTCGGCACTCAGTTACGCCATTACACAACAGCACCAAGTTTCGCATGCAGCATCAAAAACCTTTGGAAAGTAGCATCATACACAGTAAATAGACAGATGAATCTCATCTGAGAAACTGCAGAAGCGGAAGGCAAATATTGAACCTTCAGTGATGTTGAATGTCCTTGCAACTTTCGGCCAGTGGCTATGGATAATTGCCCGCCCAACCTTCGTCCTCTTCAGCAAGACTTCAATATTGTATTGTGGGTGTTGAATGAATACCTTCCTCGCCTCTTGACCATGCAGGTGGTTTGAGAGGTAATCATCGGTGAACTGCTTTGAAAAGTACTGAAAACAAAGCTATCCATAAATCGCTGTTGTAAATTTTGAAATGGCGCAAGGGGTAAAAACAAGGTAAAAGAGTTGGTACCATCCTATAGTTGACTGATGTCTTCTTCATTGTGCAAACAAAGATCTTGCTGTTATTCGTCGCAAGTTTCTTCATCCTAACAATCTTTCTGAGTTTCTTGACTTGACTGATATTCATGGACATCTCATTTCCCCATATGCAAAATGGGTCAAACAGTGGGTCTAAGCCTCTGACAGCAGGACCTACATGTGCAAGACCAAATTGTAAGAAACCTAAATATTAGAATGATTCCTGCAACTGCACAATAATGTGCTATTAACCAAAGGACCCTGCTTGAACAAACATCGATGGTAAACCGCAGTGTCTCCCATTGTTTCCCTGCAACACACATAAGGAAGATCTTGATCAGGTTAACTGAGAGTTGCCATACTATCAGTAGAATATGTATTGAGTACAGCCAAATTCGATTGGTGTCACATGCATAACAATACAAAATTGTACCCACAGCAAATGAAAATCAAATTGCAGAACTGAACCAAGCAGTTAAATGGACAGCAGACCAAATGAACCAAAATAGTTAACTGAGCACGACATTGCAGAATAGAAACATGTACTAGAAGATATGACAGTTAACAAAACAAAGAATGCTTGAGAACAGTACTACGAAATGTAGCAATTGTTGGACCAAAGTGTTAACTGAACATTACATTTCAGAGGACCAAACTATTAACTGAACATCAGATTTCATATTAACATTACAGAGGACAAATCACTAGAAGGCACTGGCGGTGGCCTCGAGAAAACATCACGAACTGTATTTGAATGTAGACAACCGCGTGGCGGTGTCGACGGTGGCCTCGAAGACGAGGTGCTCCTCCAAGATCTGGCGGTCGACACGCATGGCAGCCATAGCGACCTCGTTCGCGCGTGCAGCCGCATGCTACTCAGCTCCATGTTATACTGCGTGTAAAATGGTTGTGGGTGGCGCTTAAT
Organism: Aegilops tauschii subsp. strangulata; assembly: GCF_002575655.3. NCBI lineage: Eukaryota > Viridiplantae > Streptophyta > Magnoliopsida > Poales > Poaceae > Aegilops > Aegilops tauschii. The sequence goes on along the minus strand of NC_053041.3, from coordinate 455,738,898 downwards.
TGGAGGAGGGGCAGTGATTTCGGTGGAAGGTGTCGCTCCGTCAGTCGGGGCATGTGGGACGGGAAAGGAGGATGATGGTGTGGGTGGGGTGTGGATTACCTGACCATATTGACGAGGCCGCGCGGCAAGAAGAAGGGTCGGCGGTGAGGAGGCCGCGCAGCAAGAAGAAGAGTCGTCGGCGAGGAGCGGCGCTGCAAGAAGAAGGGTCACCGGCGAGGAGGCGGTGCTGCAAGAAGAAGGGTAGCCGGCGAGGAGGCGGCGCTGCAAGAAGAAGGGTCGCCGGCGAGGAAGCTGAGCTGCCAGTAAGCAGCAGTGAAGGTTTGAACTTGGAAAGCAAGGAGGACTAGTGGAAATGTGCCTTTTGGTAGGAGGGAGGGGGCGGGGAGATAGATATTTCCGCGGTGGCGAAATTTTTTTGCTCGGTGCCGTGAGAAACTGACGCGCAAGTGTGGTTCAAGCGGGGGCGGTGGACTGTAGACGACGAAGCTTCCTGCGTAAGCCAGACAAGACGGTGCCCCAAGATATTTTATATCACATCCCACACGATTCTTTCTAGTAAACTGTTTGTGGTATACCTGATTTTTTCATTATGTTTTGAAAGACAAAATGGTGTTACGGAGGGAAAGGATGGTGTTTGAATTGCTAGAACATTGACGTACAGTTAACATGCAACTAGTACATGAGTGTCGTGTTTAAATTTGGAATTATTCCAGGTTCGTTTGGCATTTTTATGCATTAATTGAGTTTCTGGGCATTTAATGTGCATAATTCAAATTTGAACTACAAGCACATGCTCCGATGCACCAAAGTTTGCTGAAAAATCACATGTGTGTCTTTGGGTGAATTTATAGGTCCCATGCAAGAAATGGGAATAAAATTCAAACATCTGGGCGTCGTGGCTCGGACGGAATGATTGAGAAACTTGGTTTTTTAATTCCTGTAAATCCAAAACACGACTGAAAATCATGAAACTTGGCATGGTGTCATGACATGGCACCAACATGCTGCAGTAAATTTTTTGGCCGAATTGGGACAAGCTTTGGTGTAAGCTTCTTGCAAACCGGAGCTTCCCTCAAGAAGGCTCGTGGTTCCGAGAGGGAACATGTCACCTCCGTGTGCGAAACGACATACGTACACTGCCTTCTCCCACCTTAATTGTTGTATACTGGCAGATTAGACCAAATAGAAGTATCGTGCTAAATTTTGGAATTATTCCGTGTTCGTTTAGCCTTTTTTATACATTAATTGAGTTTCTGGGCATTTAGTGTGCATAATTCAAATTTGAACTACAAGCACATGCTCCAGTGCACCAAACTTGTTTGACAAATCACATGTGTGTCCTTGGGTGAATTTTCAGGTCCCATGCAAGAGATGGGAGTGAAATTCAAACATCTCGGCGTCGTGGCTCGGCCGAAAGATTGAGAAACTTGGTTTTTTAATTCCTGTAAATCCAAAATACGCCTGAATATCATGAAACTTGGCATGGTGTCATGACATGGCACCAACATGCTGCGGTAATTTTTTTGGCCGAATTGGGACAAGCTTTGTTGTAAGCTTCTTGCAAACCGGAGCTTCCCTCAAGAAGGCTCCTGGTTCCGAGAGGGAACGTGTCACCTCCGTGTGCGAAACACATATGTACACTGCCTTCTCCCGCCTTAATTTTTGTAAACTGGCAGATTGGACCAAATAGAAGTATCGTGCTAAATTTGGGAATTATTCCGTGTTCGTTAGGCCTTTTTTATACATTAATTGAGTTTCTCGGCATTTAATGTGCATAATTCAAATTTGAACTACAAGCACATGCTCCAGTGCACCAAAGTTGTTTGAAAAATCACATGTGTGTCCTTGGGTGAATTTCTAGGTCCCATGCAAGAGATGGGAGTGAAATTCAAACATCTGGGCGTCGTCGCTCGGCCGGGAAGATTGAGAAACTTGGTTTTTTAATTCCTGTAAATCCAAAACACGCCTGGAAATCATAAAACTTGGCATGGTATCATGACATGGCACCAACATGTTGCAGTAATTTCTTTTGGCCGAATTGGGACAAGCTTTGGTGTAAGCTTCTTGCAAACCGGAGCTTCCCTCAAGAAGGCTCGTAGTTCCGAGAGGGAACGTGTCACCTTCGTGTGCGAAACGACATACGTACACTGCCTTCTCTCGCCTTAATTTTTTTACACAGCCAGATTAGACCAAATAGAAGTACCGTGCTAAATTTTGGAATTATTCCGGTTTCGTTTGGCCTTTTTTATACATTAATTGAGTTTCTGCGCATTTAATGTGCATAATTCAAATTTGAACTACAAGCACGTGCTCCAGTGCACCAAAGTTGTTTGACAAATCACATGTGTGTCCTTGGGTGAATTTCTAGGTCCCATGCAAGAGATGGGAGTGAAATTCAAACATCTAGGCGTCGTGGCTCGGCCAGAAAGATTGAGAAACTTGGTTTTTTAATTCCTGTAATTCCAAAACACGTCTGAAAATCATGAAACTTGGCATGGTGTCATGACAAGGCACTAACATGCTGCGGTAATTTTTTTGGCCGAATTGGGACAAGCTTTGGTGTAAGCTTCTTGCAAACCGGAGCTTCCCTCAAGAAGGCTCGTGGTTCCGAGAGGGAACGTGTCACCTCCGTGTGCAAAATGACATACGTACACTGCCTTCTCCCGCCTTAATTTTTTTTACACAGCCAGATTAGACCAAATAGAAGTACCGTGCTAAATTTTGGAATTATTCCGGGTTCGTTTGGCCTTTTTATACATTAATTGAGTTTCTGGGCATTTAATGTGCACAATTCAAATTTAAACTACAAGCACAGGCTCCAGTGCACCAAAGTTGTTTGAAAAATCACATGTGTGTCCTTGGGTGAATTTCTAGGTCCTATGCAAGAGATGGGAGTGAAATTCAGACATCTGAGCGTCGTGGCTCGGCCGGAAAGATTGAGAAACTTGGTTTTTTAATTCCTGTAATTCTAAAACACGCCTGAAAATCATGAAACTTGGCATGGTGTCATGACATGGCACCAACATGTTGCGGTAATTTTTTTGGCCGAATTGGGACAAGCTTTGGTGTAAGCTTCTTGCAAACCGGAGCTTCCCTCAAGAAGGCTCGTGGTTCCGAGAGGGAACGTGTCACCTTCGTGTGCGAAACAACATACGTACACTGCCTTCTCCCGCCTTAATTTTTTTACACAGCCAGATTAGACCAATTAGAAGTATCGTGCTAAATTTTGGAATTATTCTGGGTTCGTTTGGCCTTTTTTATACATTAATTGAGTTTCTGGGCATTTAGTGTGAATAATTCAAATTTGAACTACAAGCACAGGCTCCAGTGCACCAAAGTTGTTTGAAAAATCACATGTGTGTCCTTGGGTGAATTTCTAGGTCCCATGCAAAAGATGTGAGTGAAATTCAAACATATGGGCGTCGTGGCTCGGCCGGAAAGATTGAGAAACTTGGTTGTTTAATTCATGTAATTCCAAAACACGACTGAAAATCATGTAACTTGGCATGGTCTCATGACATGGCACCAACATGCTATGGTGTCCGATTTGCGAAGGCGCACACATTAACAATCAACAAGGTCATTTTGGAACAAGTGTTGTCACGTTACAAATCGGAAACACAAGTATTATTAAAACTGTCGGCGTTCGACTTACCAATTACGTGCGGTCACGCGTCCCCTTTTTTTATTGGCTAGGAGGTGTCGTGCGAGGTAGCTATTTGAGTACGGGAGGCATGCGATCAGACCCCTGCGCGTGCTCATCGGGAGGAGAGCCCTTTGACCGCTACCCGCCACGCACCTCCCTCCCAACGTCTCCATTAATGGCGCCCGAGCACCTGTTCTACGGCGTGGCTATATGTCTCACTGGACTGAGATTTAAGAGAGAAAAATGAAAATCTGAAAAGAAGTTTTGCACGGATCTTGATGTAAGATCGTACGGACCTATATAGCATCGACTGCGACTTATAGCAAGCATGATGAATATAAGGACGATGACAGTGGATAATAATTGTCTTACATGTTTAGAAACATAATTTAAAAAATCCACATGCGGCAATGCCCGAAATACACAAGGGCAAAAGAAGAAGGAAGACAACGATCTGGTTCGCTGATCTCTACTTTCTTGATGCGTTGCTGCAGGCTGCCGGAACTAGTCTCCGCGGCAAGCGGCGATGAGCTCTTTCTTGTCCTCAAGATGCTGCTTGAGATCATCCACGGATTCCTCCACCAGCCTTCTGCACTCGATGCGCAGCATGGCATTCTCGTCCATAAGTTTCTCGAGGATGACACCGATCCTCTTCAACAAGGCAGTGGTCTGCTCTTGCTGCTCCGCACTTCCGACGATCTTCGCCCTCAGCAGGTCGCGCTCGGCCCGGAGCTTCGCATTGCTCTCATTTAGTTGCCGGATGACGTCGGTAGACTGTTCAAACGAGGCTTTCAAGTCATCCTGCAACCTCGCCCACCTGGAGATCTGATCCATCTGCCTAAGGACAAGGTCACGCATGCGCCTGTAAGAGTCGTCGCCTGCCCGCGATACATTTTCCCAGGCCGCCGCGGCGCGGGAGGACATCTCTGCTGCATTCGCGGCGCGGCGGGACATCTCTTCTGCTTCTGTGGCGCGGCCAGACCAGTCTACTGCATCGACGGCGCAGCGGGTCCTCCGTGCTGCTTCGGCGGCGCGGCGGGACCTCTCTACTGCTACGGCCGTGCGGCGGGACATGTTGGCTGCTTTCGCGGCGAGGTGGGACATCTCTCGTGCTTCTGCTTCCAGGCTCGCCTCTCCCTGGTGGCAATCTCTCGACCCATAACTCACGCTGGCCATGGCGGACGCAAGGGAACAATGATGAATGACTTGTTTGTTTTTTACTTTTTGTAGATGAGGATTTGAGGAGGAATGTGCAGTCATCTTGGAGTAGTAGTATTTATAACCGCATAGTAATACGCTCCTAAGTGGGAAACCGTTTAGGTTTTGATCGGTGTGAATAGGTTTGCAATTTGGAATGTGACAGGACGCGGCCTCCCTGTTCTTCTAAAAAAATTGTGACAGGACGCATGCTCAAAATTTACTGACGGTTATAAGTGCGGCACTATTCCCGGAAGGCGTAACGTGGGCACGTACGCCTTCTTGGCTGCGCACGTGGAGTTTGCACCATAGGGTGCACCGCAATAGGCAATGTCAGCACACGTCTTGTTCCAACAACCGTGCGCGCTCGTTATTACCATCGTGCATGCTTCTTTTAATTAGAATGGGTGTGCCCGTCTAGCGCACACACGTTGATCTATCTAACTGTTTCAGTTTGTTGTGGCTAATCGCAAACAGTTCATCCATGTGAAGTGTATGCCATCAATGCAGACACTTTGATCTGGCTTACCCGTTTCTGTTATGTTGCCTAATCACAAACAGTTAATCCTTCTGAAGCGTATGCCCTCAATCACACACACCTTGATCTGGCTGACCGTTTCTTTTGTGTTGCCTAATCACAAACAGTTCATCCGAGTGAATCGTATGCTGTATATCGCACACACCTTCATCTCACTGCCCGTTTCTTTTGTGTTGCCTAATCATAAACAGTTCATCCGAGTGAACCATATGCTATACATTGCACACACCTTCATCTGGCTGCCCGTTTCTTTTGTTCCTCATCGAAAACGGCTAATTGAACTGAATCGTATGCCTACACCACCATTTGCGATTATGGCATCGCACACAGTTTCGTCGAAGGGTCTCTGATCGTAGTGACGCGTTAGCAGCATCCTGCAGTAGTGATCGGAGTAGTGTCCGGGTCTTCCACAATTGTAGCAATTACGCTCACGACTAGAAGATCTTTTATCATTGTAGGACCTTGACTTGGAACTTTTTTTTGCTTCTACTCTTGTAGAACTTGTTGAAGTTCTTCACCATTAGGCTCAATTCTTCATTGAAGGCTTGTTTCTCACTTGATGATGTAGGAGCATCACATGAGGCTTTGTAAGCACCACTAGACTTGTTGTGAAGCTCTTCTTTATCCTTGAGTGGCATCTCATGAGCAACAATTCTTCCAATGACTTCGGTTGGCTTGAGATCTTTGTAATTGGGCATCATTTGGATCAAAGTGCACCTGGTGTCATATTTTCCATCCAAGGCTCTTAGGATCTTCTTGATGATGAATCTGTCGGTCATCCCTTCACTTCCTAAGCCGGCAATCTCATTTGTGATGAGAGCAAGCCTAGAGTACATTTCAGCGACACCTTCCCATCCTTCATTTTGAACTTGTCAAGCTGACTTTAAAGCACATCCAATTTGGATTCCTTGACGGAGTCGGGACCTTCGTGCATATCAATCAAAGTATCCCAAATTTCCTTTGCATTCTCAAGACGGCTGATTTTGTTGAATTCTTCGGGGCACAATCCGTTGAAGAGGATATCGCAAGCTTGAGCATTGTATTGCAGCATCTTCAATTCTTCCGTGGTAGCTTCACGATTCGGTTCTCTCCCATCGAAGAATTCACCTTTCAAGCCAATACACACAATAGCCCAAACGGCGGGGTTATGTCCAAGAATATGCATTTTCATCTTATGCTTCCAACTAGCAAAATTAGTACCATCAAAGTAAGGACCTCTGCGGTGGTAATTTCCCTCGCTAGACGCCATACTCTTCTAGGTTGTGAAACCGAGGCTATGATCACCAAAGCTATAGAAATAAAGGAAAATGGAGACCAAAGCTCTGATACCACTTATAGGATCGAAAGTATGTCTAGAGGGGGGTGATTAGACTACTTGGCCAAATAAAAATCTAGTCTTTTCCCAATTTTAAGTCTTGGCAGATTTTAGCAACTTATCACAAGTCAAGCAATCAACCTACACATGCAATTCTAAGAGTATAGCAGCGGAATGTAAATCGTTGCATATGAAGGTAAAGGGGAGGAGTTTGGAGGGAGCAAACACAATGTAGACACGGAGATTTTTGGCGTGGTTCTGATAGGTGGTGCTATCGTACATCCACGTTGATGGAGACTTCAACCCATGAAGGATAACGGCTGCGCGAGTCCATGGAGGGCTCCACCCACGAAGAAGCAACCTTGTCTATCCCACCATGGCTATCGCCCACGAAGGACTAGCCTCACTTGGGTAGATCTTCACGAAGTAGGCAATCTCCTTACCCTTACAAACTCCTTGGTTCAACTCCACAATCTTGACGGGGGCTCCCAAGTGACACCTAACCAATCTAGGAGACACCACTCTCCAAAAGGTAATAGATGGTGTGTTGATGATGAACTCCTTGCTCTTGTGCTTCAAATGACAGTCTCCCCAACACTCAACTCTCTCTCATAGATTTGGATATGGTGGAAAGATGATTTGAGTGGAAAGCAACTTGGGGAGGCTAGAGATCAAGATTCTTGTGGTTGGAATGGAATATCTTGGTCTCAACACATGAGTAGGTGGTTCTCTCTCAGAAAATGAATATTGGAAGTGTAGGCGCGTTCTGATGGCTCTCTCCACGAATGGAGGATGGGTAGAGGGGTATATATAGCCTCCACACAAAATCTAACCATTACACACAATTTACCAAACTCGGTGGGACCGAATACTGAAACTCGGTCAGACCGATTTAGTTCAAAATGTGAACGTTAGGTTTTTCGGTGGGACCGACATGTCAACTCGGTGGGACCGATTCTATTAGGGTTAGGGCATAACGTAATCTCAGTGAGACCGATCACATGAACTCGTTGAGACCGATTTCTGTAATAGGCAAACAGAGGGTTGGTCACGCAAACTCGGTGGGACCGATCGCTCATTTCGGTGAGACTGAAACGTTATGAAAAGGAAATAGAGAGTTTGCATTGCGAACTCAGTGGGACCGATCGCTCATCTCGGTTAGACCGAAACATTATGAAGGGAAACAGAGAGTTTGCAATCCCATCTCGGTGAGACCGAGATCCCTATCGGTGAGACCGAACTGATTAGGGTTTCTGGCTATGGCTATGTCAAATGAACTCGGTGGCGCCGGATAGATCAAATCGGTGGGGCCGAGTTTGACTTTTGGTTTGGGACATATGTGGATATGAGAAAGTGGTTGAGGGCTTTTGAAGCATATCACTAAGCATTTTGAGCAAGCAAGCCATTAAGCAACACCTCATCCCCTTTTAACAGTATTGGCTTTTCCTATGGACTCAATGTGATCTTGGATCACTGAAATGAAAATATAGAGTCTTGAGCTTGAGCCAATATGTGTCCTTAGCATTTTGAGGCGTCCACATCTCTAGTCCATGCCATGCCAATCATTGAACTTTCTGAAATGATTATCTTGAAAGAATATTAGTCCAATGAGCTATATGTTGTTAAGAATTACCAAAACCACCCAGGGATTAGTTGCACTTTCAGGTTGCCTCCTCCTAGGGCCGGTGTACCAAGTGGTTGGGCACCACAAAAATCCCTAGCCACCCCCTCTTCCTTGCCCCACAAGGCGAAGGGGAGGCGCCCCACCAATGGGCCCCTTAGGCCCATGCGGTTACCCCCACCTAGGCCTAGACAAGTGGCAAGCCCATGGACCCTTCCAGAACTTTTTGGAATATTCTGGAACTTCCCAGAACTTCTGGTGGCTTTTTGGGTTCTTCGGAACTTTCTTAGTTTTTCGAAACTCTTCTAGTTTTCTCTTTGAAAAATTGTTGATCTTCGCCGAACTTTTTCGGTGTGTTTTTCTCGTGCTCCTAACACTTTTGATACTCAACAAACCGATGACCCTTAAGCATGTGGGCGCGGGTTCGGTAATGTGTAGGCATGACTTGGAACTCCTTCTAACCAATAGCAGGAGCTGGGCCTATTTACTAACTCCTACACATACATGGATAATTATCAAGCAAACCTTTTGTTTGCTCACACAATTCTCTTTGCTTTGTGATACTTAAAAAACCGAGGCGGGACTTTTATTGATATTTTTTTAGGCAACTTGATCACAACACCAAGTTATCATCGTTACTGTTTTTGTTGTCTTTTCTCATTTATATATTCTGGTATGCCTGTTATCATATCACACTTTGTATGTCCACATGATGATGGATAGAAGACCGAGAGGGTCTGAAGAATATCTCTCCATCACCGGAGGAGCAAATTCCAATCTTGAGTTATCAAGTCGCTAGACATACTTTTCCGATGTACCCGAAATTTATCGCTATAATCACCCTGTTACGAGTAATGTTTGGCGAACCCGAAATTATATTGTCTATCATGCAGGTACTCGGTACTCACATGGTTTAAGGAAGTGAGTATACCTTAAAACTTGCATGATTATACTTATAACATTGTGATGATGTGTTGTCGTAGTATATCATTAGGTTGGGTCAGTTCAACACCGTTGTTCCGCTAACAATGTGATGCCATCGTTGTCGGTCTCCTTGTTATTTTAACAATACCCTACGATCAAATAAAGGAGGTCATCATGTAACACATGAGATAGCCTTAAAAGGCGAGACAATAAACCTATTTTGTGTTTATGTTTTCACACATGCTTGTGAGTTTTCCTCTGAATCTCACATTCAAAACCCATAGCAAATGTAGAACGAAAATATAAAATTGATTACAAATGTGAAAACAAATAATAATATTTATTATTGCCTCTAGGGCATATTTCAAACAGCACCGCCACCCCCTCCACCTCCGGCGGTCGATGACGACCTGGATTCGTACGAGACAATGAGTGAGGCCGACATGCTCGAGAATATGCCCGAAAGTTAATCAAAGATTATTTTTGGGAGGAACGTGCTATCATGGGAATGGATCCTAGCAAGATGGAGGAGAAGGTGAGGCAATATTAGGAGTTCACTTGTGGCCACATCTTGGCTAAGATACGTGGTGGTGGCGATGATGGTGTTGCCGCCGGTGAGGGCACGAGTGTGTGAGGCCCATGTGAACTACAATGGCTTTTGGTCCAACATGTGTTTATGGGTTTTTTAGAATGAACATGTTTATCCGGTGTATTTTAGCCCAAATCATGGTTATGTTTAGTTGTTTGATGAATTCGATGAATTTTATTTACGCTCGTTGTTAAATTATGACATGGTGCATTTGAATTATCCATGTTTGTTTATAAATGTGTTTCAAGTGTGGTGGCCCTTCATACAAAAGTAATTTAGCATGCTTGTGGGCAGCCAACAACAATGGTTCCTCCCCTCATGATGTGGGTTCGCCTCCTACTGAACCCACAGGGTGTCATTTAATTTATTTTTTAAAGTGAGCAGACTAGTGAAGTTGACACAGTTGCAAATAAAAGCTTGTGAAGGTTAATCAGTTGCGAGCGGTCTAAGGTACGTCAATGTGGCAGCCACGTGGACTATTTTTTCTCTCCTATATCGGTTCGAAAGTACTTCACACACAATTTTTACTGAACGACATAGAAATGATGTATGATCCAACGGGCTGGTGTTGTTCGGCGTTGGGCTTGGATGGTAGGATGTAGCTTGTTGTGTCTATTTCGTGTGGTAAGTGTCATGCGTGTACCGTGTAGCAGTGCTCGTATCGATTTTACCCTTATTTGATTAAATAAATGAGTCTATGGTCTACATTGATCCTTTCCCGAGTTCTTGGTCGAAGGTGTGCAATCAATTTAAGTTATACTAGTGGACTAATAGCACATTTGACTTTATAAAATATAAGAACTGGGGTATGTACTATTTTGTCCAACAAAATCAACTAAGCAATACTACAATGTTATAAGAAATTCTTCTTTCGTCATGGCGATAACATATCCAAAGTCAGTCGCTAGCTCAATTTGTACAAATCAGCTCTCAGACGCTTGATTCCTTCAAACAAAACGAAACAAGCAATGAGCTGCTAAGCATTAACACACCACCGAACTGAAGGAGTTCGACAATGCGCCGCATAGCCGGTGCCTTCCTTGTGCTTTGCCAGCCCTAGCAGCCTGACTGCCACCGGCGACAGCCTTTCGGGGCTCACCGCCACCACGAGCCTTCTCCCCCTTGCGTTCCTTGATTGTGTCTAACTGCGGCGACCTTGCCCTCCCCCTCTGTCCCAATATAATAAGAGCATAACGTAGGGTTTTACCTCTTCGAGAGGGTCCGAACCTGGGTAACACACCATGTCCCCCTTTGTCCTGTTACCATGAAGCTAACATCACCAGCTCAGGACCCCCTACCCGTAATCCGTCGGATTTGACTCCGACAGTGGTGCCACTAGTGACGACGCGAGTGTGTGAGGCCCATGTGAACTACGATGGCTTTGGTCTACCATGTGTTTGTGGATTTTTGGAATGAACTTGTTCATTTGGTATCTTTTGGCCCAAATCATTGTTATGTTTAGTTGTTTAATGAATTCGATGAATTTGATCTATGCTCATAGTTGAATTACTACATGGTGCATTTGAATTGTTTGCGTTTGTTTAGAAATGTGATGAATGTGTTTCAATTGTTGTGACACTTCATACAGAAGTGATTTAGTAGCATCTTTGTGGTGACTCAACATTGGTTCCTCTCTCATGATGTGGGTTCGAGTCCTATTGAACCCATTGGGTGGCATTTAAATAGTGAAGTCGACACTCTTTCAATAAAACCTTGTGAAGATTAATCAGTTGTGAGCGGTCCAAGTTACACTAACGTGAACAGTTTTTTCCTCTCAACACGGTTTTAGCCTTATTTGTCAAATAAATGAGTTTATGGTCTAAATTGATCATTTCCCGAATTTTTTGTGTACATCCAGTTTGAGTTAGTGGACTAAGGACATCTCCAAAGCAAACCGTCCGTATCTGTCTAAATCATTTTTGTCATCCAATAAGGTCCCCTAAATGTCCGACGACCAATCCGCGTCCGAATTTCGATAAACTGGCCACGTATCTAGAGGACGTTTGCGGGAGTTTTTTCGAATGTTAGCATTACTGCTAAATTCATTGAACAGGAGGAGGAGGTTGGTCCAGTTTATGAGGAAAACCGAACCTAAAACCATACAAACCGTGCCTTTCGGCAAACAACACACATCCTCATAGCCACGGGTCCCTCTAATCGGATCCACCTCCAAGACAATGCCCCCAAGAGAGAACGCGACGCCAGATTGCGTCGCCATCGTCCGATCTAAACTAGATCAAGGGTTTCCCTCAAAGCACGGCAGAAAAGGCAAAATGAGAGCAGCTACATCGATGCCTCGGGAGCGATGCCGGAAGGCGCCACCATCTACGACTCTGCGGGAGTTGAGAAGTTCACCGGGCCAACAAAAAGCCACGTACCTCGGGTTGATCTGCATGTACATACTTGGACGGACTGTTGCTTGGTCTTTTTTCTTTTAGACAAGACTGCTGCTTGGTGATGTGCTTGCCGCATGGCGGAAGCTCGTGCGTGTGTGCATGGCGAAAGCCACACGGAAAGCCGGTGCGTCAATGGCGGAAGCCACGTTGGACAATTTTTTTTATTTTTTTTCGAATAATTATTGTTTTAGTTAAATAAAAAGCAGACACTTGAGGTATAGGATTGGATTGATGCCTTCTGTACGTCTACGGATAAATAGTATGTCCGTTTTAAGAGACGTCGTTGGAGATGCCGTAATGACACATTTACTTAGTAAAATGAAAATTGATGTATGTACAATTTCGTCAACAAAATCAAGTAAAGCAATACTAGAATACACGATTTGTCGATAGAACGCCTAGCTATACCAAATTCTTCTTTGGTCATGACGATAACATATCCAGAGTCGATCGCTCAATTTGTACAAATCAACTCTCAATTGCTTGATCCCGTCAAACAAAACGAAACAAGCAATGAGCTGGTAAATGTTAACACGCCACTGAACCTTGGTAGCCTTTGGCTACCTGAATTCTCCTTTGCCCAGCCCTAACAGCCTGACTGCCACCGGCGACAGCCTTCCGGGGCTCACCGCCGCCACGAGCCTCCTCCCCTTGCGTTCCTTGATCGTGTCCAGCCGCGGCGACCATGTCCTCCCCCTCCCGGATCCCACCAGCTGCTCGTAGTGCTTCCTCAGCTCCGGCGTGCTGCACAGCGCCCCGCCGCACGCGCCCTCTCCGTCGACCTCGGCCCCACCCCCGCCGCCGCCGCAGCCCGGTCTCGCAGTGACGGCCTTCACGAGGAACTCCGGGGTGACCTTGATCACCCTCCGTCCGTCTTCGCCCTTGACGTACTCGAACGGGCTCCTGGGTCCCCCGGCAATGGACCCCGCCGGGCTGGCCTTGTCGTAGGAGAGCGCGGCCAGGGACGCCGCGGTGACCGCGTCGTAGCCCTGCGGCAGGCGGTCGACGGGGAGCACGAGGTAGGTGGCCCCCGCGACGAGGCGGTCCTCGATGGCCAGCACCGGCGCGGGCCGGCCGATGTAGAACCCGTCGGCGAGGCACACGACGGTCCCCGCGAAGTCGAGCATCACCTGCCCCGCCTGCGTCCCGTGCTTGGCGGCCCGCGCCTCGCCGCCCCACAGCACCAGCCTCGCCGTGCGCCCCCGCCGCGAGATCGAGACGCAGAGGAAGCACGCCAGGGCGCGAGCGCCGCCCATGCCAAGCTACCGTGATGATCTGAAGATGAAACAGCTACGTAACGTGAGTACGTAAGAGCTAGCTAGCTAGGGTTCACGTGAAGCCCGGTGATGGAAGGATTTGTGGATGGGGCTGTACACTTGTACTCTTTTTTCTGGATCTCTGGGCTGCATATATTAGCAGGTGGGGAGTATGGACGCGGGGCCGGAAGGGGTAGCTCGGGAGGGACTTGCTGCTGCTTCGTCGGTAGTCAAAGTCGACGGCGTATTGCGCGCGTGGTGATTACGGTGTGAAGACGACAAATTCCAAACAAAGCCTTTTTTTAATCCAACTAGAGAGCCAAGGTCGTCCATGCGAGGAAGTCGTGCTGCTTATTGCAAAAGAATACCACTGCTAGTAGAGCAGTTGGTTGGCTGATGCTGTCACATTAATTGCGGGCTTCTACATGCGTGTTAATGCTGCGTTGATCGTTTCTTTTCAGAGTTACTCATGTGCATTCCTAGTTGCCGGTATCTTCACGGTAAAATCAAATTGCAAGACAGGTGATCTGCTAGAGCCATCCGGCCCTCTGTCGTCCAGCCCAACACCGGAGATCCCGTCCCCATCTCTCGCCCTCAACGCTAGGAAGATGAAATGGAGCAGTTTTATTCGACTGGCAGCGGCGCTAGAAAGATGGAATGGGGCAGTTAGAGCAACTCCAACGGCAACCCGTAAGGCTTTGTACAATGCTAGGTGCTTAAGGAGATGCTTAGAAAAATAAACCGGATTTTTCTGAAGCACCAGTCTCTATTTCTAAGAGAGGCACTTAATTAAGCGTCTACGCTGTAGAAATAAGCAATGTTGCTTAAGAAAAACATGATTTATTTCTTCAAGCACCACTCCTAAGCACCTTGCATTATACAGCGCATAAATTTCCTCCCGTATCCGTCCGGAGTGGTGGGACACGGATGCAGGAGCACACCATCCAACCATAGCCTCATACATTGCAAAATCTATTTAAACAAACCGGGTGAAATTCAATCAAATCGGACAGATTTCATTTAAGTTCTAATAAAATTTACATAAATGCACGATATTTCGACCGTTTTACTAAAAAAACTATTAATAAAACTAAACCCTATATCATACGACCACCTCGTAAGTGTGGTCGCCCAGTCATGCCGCACCGCCGCCGCCGTTGTCGTCGTCCCTCCAGCGGCGCAAGGATGTGGGAGGTCTACGGCAGCCCTGTCCGACGGCTGCCTGACACTCGTGGAGGAGCCGCTCCGCCTCCTGCTACACAGTGCGAAGGGTTGTCCTAGCCACTGTCAAAGGCGTTGGCGGCGCCCTGGCGGCGGCCTTGCCCCTGCCGGCGTTGGCGGAGCAGTGGCTAAGCAACCACTCTCGCCGATCTTGGCAAGCTCGCCGTCAAGGCGGCGGCGGTGTCTGGCGGCCATCTCGACGGTGGTGACGAAGCGGTAGAACACCCACGCCGCGGCGAGGTAAGGGTCGTTGTGGAACCTTCCCGGCGCCACGTCCGTCTTGGCGAATGCGGAGCGGCGATCGGCATTGCGCAGGTCGTACCTCACCTGCTGCCACGTGCTCGGCCTCCGATACCATGCCCGGAGAGCCGGGGGCACCGCCGAAACCATCGCCTCGGAGGTAGCGGAGGATGCGGCCACGCACCTTGGCGATCCTGAGCGGCAGCTCCTCCTTCGTCTGTCGGCGGTGGTGTCGTGGTGGCGACGTGGGCACGTCGATCCGCGCGTAGCGACTATGCGGCGGGGGCGACACCGGTTTGTCCTTCACGCGGCGGATGCGCTGGGGGATGCCAGCTCCTGCTTCACGCAGCCGCCGATGTGGAGGCCGTTGTTGCGCGGCGGGGACGCCGGCTCGTCCTTCACCTATCGGAGTGGGATGCGAGCTCCCGCTTAACGCAGGCCCGCAGTAGGGACGGTGGCTCGTCCTTCACGTGCGCCCGCGACGGTGGAGCCGGAACCATCTGACGGAGCGAACGCTCCGTCATGATCTTCATCTGACGGACGAATTCTTCGTCTGTCAGAGCCGCCTCCGAGAGAAGATGGGGCCGCTGCTGCGGCTGGTCCTCCTCGTCGCCGGAGGAGATGACTATCTCCTCTTGCCGAAAGAGCCCGCCGTCGTGGATGCGGATGATCCAGGTGAGGGAGGGCGGCGATGCCATGATCCGTCTGACGACGAACTGCCACCGTGGCCACCAGCCGGCACGGAGAACCAGGACTTCGGCACCGCCGAGCACGGAGAGGAGGAAGGGCCCGACGCAGGGGAAGAGGATGGTGGTTCTGAACGACGCCGGAGTGCGGTTTAAATAGCCGCGACCAGGCCAAGCGGAGGGGCGGTCAGCCCACTTCAATGCGGCGCAACGGCCCGAGTTGGTTTCTCAGGACGCGGCATCCGTTGACGTTGCGCCGCATTCCCGTCCGGTCAAATCATGACATCAATGTCGGCCGCTGCATGCTCTGGGCCGGCATAAATGCGGCCCGGTAAGCGGCACGGCGCATGGGATGAAAAGTGTGAGAAGGGAAGATGGGTGGTTTGGTGGGCCAGGGCGGTCAGAGGCAGGCATGATAGGATAGTGATCCGGACTCCCGCAAACCTCCCTCACATTTTGTCTTCGGTTTGCGGGAGGAAACACGTCCGGACCGCGCTGCGGACCGATACAGGCCCGCGTTGGATGGCTTTCACCGTCTAAATAAATGCGGAAAGTTTGAGAATCGACGTTGGAGATACGGTTACGCTGCCCTCCTAACGTGAACTGCCCGATAGGAGACGACATGTGATGGCAGAGGCATACTGCCCGATGTGTGGCCATGAGGAAGTCATTATTTCATGCTCTAGTGAAGTGCAACCATGCGGTTTGTGTTGTTTTGTGAGTCGGCGCAGGATTATCTCGAGCTCAAGCTACTGCAACTTCACCCTTTGACGTGGTCTAGAGATATCCTGGACCCAACCTTCTTGTCGAAGGACAAAGCAGCGATTACAGTGTGGGCTATATGGTCGAACAGGAACAAATATGCGCACAAGGAGATCAAGTATCAATCTAATACTTCCTCTGTAAACTAATATAAGAGCGTTTAAATCACTATTTTAGTAATCTAAACACTCTTATATTAGTTTACAGAGGAAGGAAATCCATGCAAATCATAGATGAATTGATCTCATCTTCGGACGTCCCGGGACCTGCTGTGCGGGTAGAAACTGAAAGTTATCAGGAAGCCGGCAGAAGAGCGATGGATAAAGACAGTGCTACTTGTGCAAGCCATGGAGGGGCTGCAACTGGTGCAATAGAACAATCATGAAATCAGTTTTGTTATGGGAAGGATGTCCAAGTGTGCTGCTATTGTTGAGCCTCCGGTAATTGAAACCTTGGCTGATGTCGAAATATGATGTTATTGGAGAGCCCCTGGTAATTGAAACCTTGGCTTGCATTGACGCTATGCTACTTGCAATGTCAAAGGGGTTCACCCAAGTGGTGATCGAGACAGACCGTCAAGTTGTTTGTACACTTGGCATAATGGGGATGACCGATCCAAGTCTTCAGGGAAATGAAATCATCTCCCACCTTTTACATGGATTAAAGCTTCTGTATCTCTCAAGAGGGAATCAAATACAGCGGCGGCTCATCTCTGAGCGAGGGAGGCGCTTAGCCTCGATGTTTATGCTACTTTTGATGCAATCCCTCCCCTTTCTAATTGACATTGTAAAATCAGATGTGAATACTCAAAAAAGAATTATGCTTCTCCTGCCATTTTAAAAAGAAAGGGAACATTTCATTTTCAAGGTTTATCATTGATCAAAATGTATACCGATACTAAATTCCTTCTCAATGGGCCACCGATTACTGATTTATCAGACAATTAACTTGCCAATTTGACAATTATTAATCACCTAGTTACCATCAACCAAGCAGTTACCAGTTGACGATTTCCTGAACATTAGTCTGTGTGTCAATTATAGGAAACTGAGTGCTCACACAGAAAATAGCATATTTCCAACTTCCTGTAGTAGAAAAATTGTTGGATGAAAAGTTACACCACGTTCAGATTATTCATGGTGGCTGGGCAGCGCAGCTCCTTAACCTTGCCAGCCTTACAAACTTGGTCTCAATTTATCGTCAACAACATACTTAAAACAGATTGCGGTAAGAAAATAAAGCTCGGATGAAGTTTAATGTGCCGGTGCTGCTGCTGGCGCTGACCCCGCCTGTAACAATAGCATACCAGATTAAGGTACAAATTGGATTGAGCACTGGCAAATTTACATGCGACACAAGAATGGTATGGCATCTAATTCAAAATTTACATCGCTTCTCCAAAGGCATAAACGATGCAAAGAGTGCACACAGGCTATTAAAATGCCATCTGACTATGGTAGTGAACTACTAGAATAGCTTGGCTACTGTTTGACCTCACCTTCATATCTGATATCTCCACATTTTGTGTTTTCCCCACTTATTTGATTTAGCTAGTAAAATGTCAGGGGCCTCATTAAAGTTCCATCTATATCTTTGATTCTATAACAAGGCCTAGGCCTAAACAGCTTACATGTGGATGTGAAGATAGAAACTATAACTAACTACAGCAAAAGGCTAAAGACATGCTAGACAAAACCAATAACTGTAGGTCTGTAGCAAAACGCCAAAAGAAAATGCCAACCATCAAAGTAGACATGCAGTGTTATGGATGTGGTCAGGACCTAGGCCAGCAGTGCTAGTAGTAATCTTGTCTAGCAGGTTAAGCAATTAGTTTCCAGCCAAGTCGATTGGTCCGGCTAGGAGTTGTCTTGGGTGTGTACGCGTGTAGCTAGTAGTAGTCTGTGTCCTAGGGTAGTACCTAGTCCTAGTTATTTTGTGTTAATTCTAGCTTAGGTAGTTGTATCCGACTAGGATTTGTAGTAGGTCTAGGGGTTAGCTATAGGTCGGTTCAGGTCATGTATATATATATATATGTGACCACAGATGCAGCTTTGATGTGTAACATCGAGAGAAAAACAAAAAGCAATAATGAGGTGAGAAAACCAGAAAAATGAAAAATAAAGAGGCAAAAGAAAGGCACAACAGGTGCCTTTGGCTATAAGTTTTTGAGCGTGCGTGTTCATCGTGATTTGATATGATCGATCCTGAGGGCGGAGTTCCAACAAGCAGGCAGCAACAGGCACACGAAGGTATGCAGCATTAGAAAATCAAGTTGTTAATAGTAGTGGGTTCGCCTTGCCAGGTGCTTTCCTATCGGTACCTGCTGCAGGTTTGGGGACTTGGGGCATGTGACGGCTTCAAAATGTCTCCTACATGTTAGAATTTGTGTTTGTGCAGTAACAAAACCTACCCAAAACAATCAGTTGTACCATACCATCTTTATAAAAATAAATCTCATTTTTTTATTAAGAATACCTAGCAAGTTTAGATATAATTAACTGGAAACAAAAGATACAAACCAACAAGGAACAAGGGCAGACATAGTGCAATTGTATCCAAAGAGTACCAAACTGTACCAATCGGGTACGTGCAATGCATTTATTTTGTAACATCGCACAAAATATACTCAATCAAATTCCAACAGTAAAAATCATATACATATATAAAGTACTCCCTCCGATCCATACTAATTGTCGTTGAATTAGCACAACTTTGTACTAAATCGGTGACAATTAATATGGATAGGAGAGAGTACAATAACCGATGAAAAAATAGAAATCAACATGCTAAATAACATGACCCAAACCCACGTAAAAAAATGAAACATATTGTTTCACGCGTGTATCTAACAACATCATGTTAATGCAATAGAATGACTAAAGGCAAATATGAGGAATTACTGAAATGATCTGATTGTGCATTAGGGGAGAGAAAGTGCAATTATTAACTCAACTAATGCAGAATTTGCAAGGGCCAAACTTAATTCGTAAACCAATGAATAAGAATTTGATGATACATAAATGTATATTAGAAATTATGCATTTTTATTTGAGAAATCAGCAACACTTCATGTCTCCAAGAAGTATCATTTGAATCTCATATGATTAATGGTACAGTTCCTATAGCCTGAAGAAGTCAAATAGGCACATGCCGAACAAAGTTATATAGGTGCACGATTGCTTAGAATCAATGCAGCTCGACCATCCATCTCTAATGGGTGGATGATTGTGTAATATCATTGCAACCTTTGTTCTTGAGTTGCCGACTAATCACCAAGCTGGTACTGGTAAACATGGCGACTTGGCGACTAATCGCTGAGATGGAGGCATGAGGACTTGACTTGACTGTACGACTCGGAACCATCCATCCCAAGGGAGAAGGGACATACAGTATCCAAGTATTTTGCTAGTAAAGAAAAATTCTTTGTTAACAGATGCATCAACGGTAAAGGATTGCTTGTTTCTAAGGCGGTAAGGTGAGCACCAACCGCCTTGACACCTAAACGTCGCCTAAGCGTCCAAGGCGAGACGCCTTATAAACAATGATTGCTACCTATTTAACTAATTAGACTCTTGCAAGAAATCCCTAGAGTAAAGAATGCCATCAGAAGGTAAGTGACAAAATAAAATAAACATCAAATGACAACATCACCGCAGTTAGCTCAACAACATCTGCTAACTGCGTTAACGAATTATGATACATATGAATTTTTTATTTAGCACTTAACAATGTAAAATGCCGCATGGTCATGTATTGGTAACTACCAAAATAATCCTTGAAAAATTCTTGCACGATGAACTATGTACAATAACACTGTCAATGTTTCGTACAGACAAGTCAATACCTCGGTTTTCACTTCTTTTTTCCCGCCAAACACCTTCAATCCACCATATATAATAGCGCCCCACATCGCTAAGCTGGTTAGCACAAACTGCAGAAGGTACGACAACATAATAAATAACAAAAAACAAGAATACAACCCAAAATAAGCTATGAAAAAGTATACGTTAAAAAACCATCAGAATAGTTTAACTGAAAGTCATTTATTTATATCCATATGGACAGACGCTTAGAAGGCAGATAGCATGCCACACGAACATAATGCAAAGCAGACAGTGTAAGTAAGAACACCGATTTGACTGCATCGCACATGATAGGGGCTGCAGAAATATTCCTCCTCAAAAGGTACATCGATGAGAAAAGGGAACAGGAAAATGAGCAATCTATTAAAGTGGCCAGACAAAGTCAAATTTACAATATGATCTTTTCAACAAAGATGAATGATAACAAAGGATGGGAAGCTTCTGGTCAAAGAGTAACTAGGAGGTCTAACCTGTATTAGTTCTGTAATGACTAACAAGAGGGAGATTAAATTAAAACAAGTACATTTGGACTTGCTGCACAGTTATAGCATGATATTTCAAAAGTAGTATAAAGACCTTTCGAAATTAACTTTGTGATTAGTTGACCCACAAGCTCAAGGACGTCAGTAAGGTACTCTACAGTACCAGATGAACAACATTGTAGCTAAGAAAGATATATCAAGTGGACACGTGAATCTTCAAAATGCTACTACATAGTCCATATGAATGAGTCATTCTTGCATTTTTTAAATAGCGCTTGCATGGTGTTTCCTTGTAACGAATCACTAACAACTTGTAAGACTTGATCCCAGTGGATGAGCCATGAAAGCTGAAAGCGAAAACATATTGTTGAGCGACCATAGAAAAGAGACACAATTTTAATTAACCTGCATTTTGCCAACCTAACCTAAAACCTCTTGGAACCCTAAACCAATTACTGCAGTTTCTGTAAAGCAGATCTTGACTGTTTGTTCCTCTTAATCAACTCATCAATTTTCATGACAACTTTGCCTCTAGTGGTTGCTCAGAACACTGATACATGTACCTCTACATCCACTTGGAAAAATATTCAAGAATAAGACGTGCATGAAGTATCCACCTTACAGTACAAAAAGATTAATCTGACTATTATATCTATGGTACGTTATGACCATAGATGAAACAAACCTTCCCCTTTACTCCTGAACTAGGTAAGAAAAAAAAACATTGGCCACACTGCACGGTTGTGACAATGGAGTTCGATTTTACGGTCTTATTGTACAGCACACATCAACTCCGCCTATGTCTTCTAGGCATAGCCGGTCCCAAGCCCGGGTAAAGGAGGAGGGTTGTGATAGGCTTGGCGAGCCAACGTAAAAACTAGTCAGTCCCATGGGTATGAAACCCATTTGAGCGAGAGTAGTACTAGGATGGGTGACCTCCTGGGAAGTCCTCGTGAAATGGTTTCATATCTAAGGGTTGTGTAAAAACTAGCCAGTCCTTTGGGTATGAAACCCATTTGGGCGAGAGTGGTACTGGGATGGGTGACCTCCTGGGAAGTCCTCGTGAAAGGGTTTCATATCTAGCCTACCCCAACTTGTTTGGGACAAAAGGCTTAGTAAGTAGTAAGCAGTAGTAATTGTACAGCACACATCAAATGAGATCAAAAGAAGGTGCGGAATAATCTCTGAATGAAAGCAAAAATACAAGCAACCCTAATTTAAATTAACAGCCTTGCTACTTGATCTATCTCAAGAAAATAACTAATACAATACTAATAAAAAGCCTGCCTACACTTGTTGTATGCCACAGGCATCAAGTAGAAAGCTCTCCTAAAAGGAACAAATAAAAATCGATGCTCTTTACTGCGGTGTGGGTGGGGGAAAACTCACGTGCTCTTCCTTCCAGTTGCCGGGGTTCAAGGGCTCCTGCCACATGTTCACCTTTGTCGATCCGTGGTGATCTGTTCAAGCACACAAGACGAATCGATCGATCAAAAAAAAGTAGGAGACATCAAGCACAAGGACGCGCCGCACAAAAACTACAGAGGGAAAGGGGCCCTGATTTCTGGCGGACAGCACGCTCCCCCTAGGCTGCCTACATCCCCCTCATGGACAACCAATTGCATAACCGAATCGGGGTCAACAACCGGCGACGCCCGACGCACGACCGGCGGATCCGAACGATCCGTGTGTGGGATTCTCGGATCTGGGAAGGGGAGGAGAAGGCGCACATTCTCAGATCCAAGCATACCTGCGGCGCCGGCCATACGGCGGCTGGAGATGAGGCGAGCGAGGGGGGAGGAAGACGAGGAGGAGGAGGAGGCCGCCGCAAGCAGACGAGACGCCATCGCTTCGATTCGACCTACTTTGGGGCGATGTGTCTGGAGAGCGCAAATCCTCTAACCCTAAATGGTGGTGGTGGTGGTGGATATGTCGCGTCCTCGGCCCGCTCCCCGCTCAAAGCGTTCTGGCCGTAGTTGGATCTCAGACATGGTCCACTGCTCAGAATGGTTGAGGTTTTTTTTAAGATTTAAGAAAAAATCATTTCCCCAAAGAAAAAACATTCACGTGGCATAACTTCATGATTGACAAAATCATCATGGGGCCCTGTTATCAATGAAAATGTCGCTCCCACTTAAAAAATAATCTGCATTAATGAAAATCAAACGTCAAACATGGGTTTTGATCCTTGATGGTTGAGCACCACGATTGAAAAATCTTGATTGGTGGGAAAAACAACTGCAACCACTTTACCGTTGCACGGACACCACCTCTTCCCCTCCCCAAAAAAAACCTAGCCATAAATACCAACTCGAAAACCTCTATTAGGGTTTGTCATGCCCGACACAAATTTTTAGTCATCGATTTGACTAGCGAAATTAAATATTTTTGGATCCTTGGTTGAATTAAATTTATAAACATATACTTATTAGCATATGTTACACACATTTTATTAGTCAAACTAAAGACCCAAAATCTCCCTCTATTATATCTTCCTACGGAGTCCCAAGTGCCCCTGCTATAGGGTTTATAGTTGTTGCAAAGCCAAACTCTTTGCCTTAGACTTGCTCGCCAACACCGCAAGGTCGCCCCCGCTAGCCAATCTCCTCATGCACCGTCGAGCTATGGTCGACGACTGGAACAATGACGAGAGAAAACAATGGAGCAGGAGGGAGGGGCGGTGTCGCTGCCCCCATTGACCATATCTATGATTTGAATGATATCTTCTATCTGCAACAGAACATCGTCGCCTGATTCAGACCGGCGTTGTCAGTCACCCACCCTTCCACCGATGCTCCCTTCCTCTTTTAACTTGCATATCGAGTCATTCTGATCTTCTCCACCTCAATTGCGAGTGTGACGTCAAGGTTCATGCATTGTGTCAAGTTGGTCATCAACGTTGCTGCTCTTTGGTAGCACACTCCTCGCATCTCGAGTGACAAGGAGCTCAATAAGTGGAAGAAGAGGATGGTTCTTATCTTGAATGTGTGCAAAAATCTTCTTGGATTTTGACATTTTTCGGCCTTACACTATTTTTCCTGATGCTGCTAGTGAGATGCAAGGGAGTGTATGGGTAGAAGTGTGTACCTATCTTTCGATGAGATAGTATCAATTCTTTTGGAGGAAACTTTGGCGACCCAACTACTCCATACGGCGATGATGCGCCTTAGAAATCGCTAAACCAACTCCAATATGGTTATTGACAGTGTTGGAAATCCAGTCAATCTGATCACAAAGATCAATACATTCATGCAATCGAAGAGCGCGCAACAATTTAAGATGTGCAATACGAAAATGTGGATATAGTTCAGATGGCGCGTTGTATTGGACGTCTCATCGACTATCTGTTGGGGAACGTAGTCATTTAAAAAAATTCCTACGATCACGCAAGATCTATCTAGGAGATGCATAACAACGAGACAGGAGAGTGTGTCCACGTACCCTCGTAGACCGAAAGCGGAAGCGTTTACTAACGCAATTGATGTAGTCGAACGTCTTCACGATCCAACCGATCCAAGTACCGAACGTACGGCACCTCCGTGTTCAGCACACGTTCAGCACGATGACGTCCCTTGAGCTCTTGATCCAGTAGAGGGTCGAGGGAGAGTTCCATCAGCACGACGGCGCGGCGACGGTGTTGGTGATGTGATCCGCGCAGGGCTTCGCCTAAGCACTGCAACTACATGACCGAGGTGGTAAACTGTGGAGGGGGGCACCGCACACGGCTAAGAAACAACTGCTGTGTCTTTGGGGTGCCCCCCTGCCCACGTATATAAAGGAGGGGGCAGGAGGAGGCCGGCCCAAGGGGGGCGCGCCATGAGGGGGGAGTCCTACTAGGACTCCGTTCCTAGTAGGATTCGGCCCCCCTTCCTTCCATCTAACGGAGAGGGGAAAGGGGAAAGGGGAAAGGAGGGAGAAGGAGAAGGAAAGAGGAGGGTCACGCCCCCTCCCCTCGTCCAATTCGGATTGGGGCAAGGGGGCGCGCGCCACCTCCTATGGCATGCCTCCTCTCCTCCACTATGGCCCAATAGGCCCATTAACTTTCCCAGGAGGTTCCGGTAACCTTTCGGTACTCCGGAATATCCCCGATCTTCTTCGGAACCATTCCGGTGTCCGTATATAACCTTCCAGTATATCAATCTTTACCTCTCGGCCATCTTGAGACTCCTCGTCAAGTCCATGATCTCATCCGGGACTCCGAACAAACTTCGGTCACCAAAACACATAACTCATAATGCAAATCGTCATCGAACGTTAAGCGTGCGGACCCTACGGGTTCGAGAACTATGCAAACATGACCGAGACACATCTCCGGTCAATAACCAATAGCGGAACCTGGATGCTCATATTGGCTCCTACATATTCTACGAAGATCTTCATCGGTCAAACCGCATAACAACATACGTCATTCCCTTTGTCATCGGTATGTTACTTTCCCGAGATTCGATCGTCGGTATCATCATACCTGGTTCAATCTCGTTACCGGCAAGTCTCTTTACTTGTTCCGTAATGCATCGTCCCGCAACTAACTCATTAGTTACATTGCTTGCAAGGCTTATAGTGATGTGCATTACCGAGAGGGCCGAGAGATACCTCTCTGATACTCGGAGTGACAAATCCTAATCTCGATCTATGCCAACTCAACAAACACCATCGGAGACACCTGTAGAGCATCTTTATAATCACCCAGTTACGTTGTGACGTTTGATAGCACACAAAGTGTTCCTCCGGTATTCGGGAGTTGCATAATCTCATAGTCAGAGGAATATGTACAAGTCATGAAGAAAGCAATAGCAATAAAACTAAACGATCGTTATGCTAAGCTAACGTATGGGTCTTGTCCATCACATCATTCTCTAATGATGTGATCCTGTTGATCAAATGACAACACATGTCTATGGTCAGGAAACTTAACCATCTTTGATTAACGAGCTAGTCAAGTAGAGGCATACTAGGGACACGCTGTTTGTCTATATATTCACACATGTACTAAGTTTTCGGTTAATACAATTCTAGCATGAATAATAAACATTTATAATGATATAAGGAAATACAATAACAACTTTATTATTGCCTCTAGGGAATATTTCCTTCAGTCTCCCACTTGCACTAGAGTCAATAATCTAGATTACATAGTAATGATTCTAACACCCACCCATGGAGTCTTGGTGTTGATCATGTTTTGCTCGTGGAAGAGGCTTAGTAAACGGGTCTACAACATTCAGATTCGTATGTATTTTGCAAATCTCTATGTCTCCCTCCTTGACTTGATCGCGGATGAAATTGAAGCGTCTCTTGATGTGTTTGGTTCTCTTGTGAAATCTGGATTCCTTCACCAAGGCTATTGCTCCAGTATTGTCACAAAAGATTTCATTGGACACGATGCACTAGGTATTACACCTAGATCGGATATGAACTCCTTTATCCAGACTACTTCATTTGCTGCTTCTGAAGCAGCTATGTACTCCGCTTCACACGTAGATCCCGCCACGAAGCTCTGCTTGGTACTGCACCAACTGACAGCTCCACCATTCAATATAAATATGTATCCGGTTTGTGACTTAGAGTCATCCGGATCAGTGTCAAAGCTTGCATCGACGTAACCATTTACGATAAGCTCTTTCTCACCTCCATAAACGAGAAACATATCCTTAGTCCTTTTCAGGTATTTCAGGATGTTCTTGATCGTTGTCCAGTGATCCACTCCTGGATTACTTTGGTACCTCCCTGCTAAACCTATAGCAAGGCACACATCAGGTCTGGTACACAGCATTGCATACATGATAAAACCTATGGCTGAGGCATAGGGAATGACTTTCATTTTCTCTCTATCTTCTGCAGTGGTCGGGCATTATTGAGTCTGACTCAACTTCACACCTTGTAACACAGGCAAGAACCCTTTCTTTGACTGATCCATTTTGAACTTCTTCAAAACTTTGTCAAGGTATGTGCTTTGTGAAAGTCCACTTTGTTAGGACCTTTAGGATCGACAAAACCTTCTGGTTGCATCATATACAACTCTTCTTTAAGATATCCATTAAGGAATGCAGTTTTGACATCCATTTGCCAAATTTCATAATCATAAAATGCGGCAATTACTAACATGATTCGGACAGACTTAAGCATCGCTACGGGTGAGAAGGTCTCATCGTAGTTAATTCCTTGAACTTGTCAGAAACCTTTCGCAACAAGTCGAGCTTTGTAGACAGTAACATTACCGTCAGCGTCAGTCTTCTTCTTGAAGATGCATTTATTCTCTATGGCTTGCTAATCATCGGGAAAGTCAACCAAAGTCCACACTTTATTTTCATACATGCATCCCATCTCAAATTTCATGGCCTCAAGCCATTTTGCGGAATCTGGGCTCATCATTGCTTCCTCATAGTTCGTAGGTTCGTCATGGTCAAGTAAGATGACCTCCAGAACAGGATTACCGTACCACTCTAGTGCGGTCCGTACTCTGGTTGACCTACGAGGTTCAGTAGTAACTTCATCTGAAGTTTCATGATCATCATCATTAACTTCCTCACTAATTGGTGTAGGAATCACTGGAACTGATTTCTGTGATGAACTACTTTCCAATTCGGGAGAAGGTACAATTACCTCATCAAGTTCTACATTCCTCCCACTCACTTCTTTCGAGAGAAACTCCTGTTGGGGAACGCATTGAGTCTGACTCAACTTCACACCTTGTAACACAGGCAAGAACCCTTTCTTTGACTGATCCATTTTGAACTTCTTCAAAACTTTATCAAGGTATGTGCTTTGTGAAAGTCCAATTAAGCGTCTTGATCTATCTCTATAGATCTTGATGCCCAATATATAAGCCGCTCCACCGAGGTCTTTCATTGAAAAATTCTTATTCAAGTATCCTTTTATGCTATCCAGAAATTTTGTATTATTTCCAATCAACAATATGTCATCCACATATAATATTAGAAATGCTACAGAGCTCCCACTCACTTTCTTGTAAATACAGGCTTCTCCAAAAGTCTGTATAAAACCATATGCTTTGATCACACTATCAAAGCGTATATTCCAACTCCGAGAGGCTTGCACCAGTCCATAAATGGATCGTTGGAGCTTGCACACTTTGTTAGCAACTTTAGGATCGACAAAACCTTCTGGTTGCATCATATACAACTCTTCTTTAAGATATCCATTAAGGAATGCAGTTTTGACATCCATTTGCGAAATTTCATAATCATAAAATGTTGGGGAACGCAGTAATTTCAAAAAAAATCCTACGATCACGCAAGATCTATCTAGGTGATGCATAGCAACGAGAGGGGAGAGTGTTGTCTACGTACCCTCGTAGACCGAAAGCGGAAGCGTTATGACAACGCGGTTGATGTAGTCGTACATCTTCACGATCTGACCGATCCTAGCATCGAAGGTACGGCACCTCCGCGACCTGCACACGTTCAGCTCGATGACGTCCCACTAACTCTAGATCCAGTTGAGGTCGAGGGAGAGTTTCTTCAGCACGACGGCGTGGTGATGGTGATGATGAAGTTACTGGCGCAGGGCTTCGCCTAAGCACTGCAAAGAGATGACCGAGGTGGAAATCTGTGGAGGGGGGCACCGCACACGGCTAAGACAACTGTCAACTTGTGTGTTCTAGGGTGCCCCTGCCCCCGTAATTAAAGGAGAAAGGGGGAGGCCGGCCGGCCCTCCTGGGGCGCGCCCCAAGTAGGATTCCTACTAGGAATCCTATTCCTAGTAGGTTTCCAACAAGGGAAGAGAGGGGGAAGGAAGGAGAGGGAGAGATGGAGAAGGAAAGGGGGGGCGCCGCCCCCCTTCCCTAGTCCAATTCGGACCCAAGGGGGAGGGGGCACGTGGCCTGCCCTAGCCGCCCCTCTCTCTCTCTCCACTAAGGCCCATGTGGCCCATTAGTTCCCCCGGGGGGTTCCGGTAACCCTCCAGCACTCCGGTTTTATCCGAAACTTCTCTGGAATATTTCCGGTGTCCGAATATAGCCGTCCAATATATTAATCTTTATGTCTCGACCATTTCGAGACTCCTCGTCATGTCCGTGATCACATCCGTGACTCCGAACTACCTTCGGTACATCAAAACACATAAACTCATAATACCGATCGTCATCGAACGTTAAGCGTGCGGACCCTACGGGTTCGAGAACTATGTAGACATGACCGAGACTCACTTCCGGTCAATAACCCATAGCGGAACCTGGATGCTCATATTGGTTCCTACATATTCTACGAAGATCTTTATCGGTCAAACCGCATAACAACATACGTTGTTCCCTTTGTCATCGGTATGTTAATTTCCCGAGATTCGATCGTCGGTATCTCAATACCTAGTTCAATCTCGTTACGGGCAAGTCTCTTTGCTCGTTCTGTAATGCATCCTCCCGCAACTAACTCATTAGTCACATTGCTTGCAAGGCTTATAGTGATGTGCATTACCGAGAGGGCCCAGAGATACCTCTCCGAAACACGGAGTGACGAATCCTAATCTAGATCTATGCCAACCCAATAAACACCATCGGAGACACCTGTAGAGCATCTTTATAATCACCCAATTACGTTGTGACGTTTGATAGCACACTAAGTGTTCTCCGGTATTCGGGAGTTGCATAATCACATAGTCATAGGAACATGTATAAGTCATGAAGAAAGCAATAGCAATAAACTAAACGATCATAGTGCTAAGCTAACGGATGGATCAAGTCAATCACATCATTCTCTAATGATGTGATCCCGTTAATCAAATGACAACTCATGTCAATGGCTAGGAAACTTAACCATCTTTGATCAACAGGCTAGTCAAGTAGAGGCATACTAGTGACACTCTGTTTGTCTATGTATTCACACATTGTCGGTGTACAAAAGTAGGGCTCTCCTTTTTACCCCTTTACTTGTGCACGGGCAGTCAGAGCCACGCACCACGGCCGCACGTAGCAGGGCAAAGGAGGTAAGCCGGAGAGAAGCCAAAGGCACAAGGCGATCAGAGGCAACGCCAAGGCCAGAAACACAAGACAGCAAAGCTGCGTGGTGGACTCCCCCGGCAAGATCCTTGCCGGGGCGGCCTCCGCGGCCCCGGCAAGAGCCTTGTCGGGGCAACTTGCCCAAACACCAGCAGAGCGAGCCACCCTTGAGCCCAAAAGGTTCCAAACGCTGCCAACAACGGTACTGGAACTAGGGCTCGGGAGGCACCTTTGTGGTGGCATGCAGATCTTTGTCAAGATCGTAAACATGTGAGATCAGATGAGGACCAGAAGACGGAGACCCTTGGCGGGATCCCAGCCGAGGGAATCCACAAGACCCCCGGAAGCGCCTTGCCGGGGACGAGTGCAACGCCACGGCAAGACCCTTGCCGGGCCCCCGGCAAGGCCCTTGCCGAGGGCATCAGCGGGGCCACAGCCAGGCCCGCGTCGACCAAGACTCCACCGCCGTCCCCAAGCAGCTGCTAGCTCAACCAGTTGGGCAGGCACCTGCATGGCGACAGGCGGCCTCTACACCAACTCAGCAAGCACCTGCGTGGTGGCATGCAGATCTTCGTGAAGGCTCCACCACCCCGCCACCTCAGCTGTCTGCCTGCCTACATGGCGCCGCATGCATCGCTGGCCTGGGCGCGTGTCGAAGCAAGGCGAGGCGGCGACAGACGGGACGAGCCTCATTCCCGTCCCCGATAAAGCCAAGGGACACCTAAGCGCACTACAAAAAAAAGACACATCCGTGACATTTTGGGCCGAACAAAAATCTTTTCTGTCATACTTATGACACTTCTATGACGATAATTGTGACAAAACCCGGTATCATCATAGATGTGGTGGGGTCCTACTTCTATGACAAAAAATCATGACAGAAAATGGGTTTTTCGTCCTGGGCGGGCCGGAGACGCAGCTGCATGACATTCTTTGGGCCGTCCATGACGGAAAAAACCGTGGTAGAAGCGAGGGCGAGGAAAATATCGGGGTGTTCCCGATTACGGTGGGTGGTCGGGGCCGAGTGATGCGCGTTTCTCTCGTACACGCACGCGCGTGGGTACGAGGCGTTGGGCTCTAACTGAACCCGAGCGAGGCGTTGGGCTCTAACTGAACCCGAGTGATTGCACTGCAGGCTACGCGTTACTGAACCCGAGCGATCGATCGATGGCTGTTAACTGAACGCGATCGAGCGATTCCTTCGCTACTGCTGCTAACTGAAGCCGATCGATGCTGCCTCTGGATGAATAGTGAGCGTTGCTGGGGGGTTTGGATGAACAGTTCTTGGTGGGGGTGGATGAACAGGACTCCGTGGCGTTGCCTCTGGATGAACAGTGAGCGTTGCTGGGGGTTTTGGATGAAGAGTTCCCGGTGGGGGTGGATGAATAGGACCCCGATCGTTCGAGCCGGTTGGGGCTGGATGAACAGGACCCCGTGGAGGGCAGGATGAACAGGACCACCCCGTGGAGGGCAGGATGAACAGTAGACGGTGGAGGGCTGGATGAACAGTAGCCCGTGGAGGGGTGGTTGAACAGGAGCCCGTGGAGAGGGTTGGTTGAATAGTAGCCGGTGGAGTAGCGCGCGGTGGAGGCTGGATGAACAGGAGCCCGTGGATGAACAGTCGCAGGTGGAGGCTGGAGGAGGTCGACGGTGGATGAAGAGTAGCCTGTGGAGGCTGGAGGGGGTCGACGGTGGAGATGAACAGTATCCCGTGGAGTCCCGTTTTGCGGTACGCCACACCCCTCCCGATG
Organism: Aegilops tauschii subsp. strangulata; assembly: GCF_002575655.3. NCBI lineage: Eukaryota > Viridiplantae > Streptophyta > Magnoliopsida > Poales > Poaceae > Aegilops > Aegilops tauschii. The sequence goes on along the minus strand of NC_053041.3, from coordinate 455,707,458 downwards.
AACAGGACCCCCGTTTCGACCGTCGCGCTCCAACACAAGTCCGTTTCCTTCGTTTTGCGGTACGCCACACCCCTCCCAATCAACAGGACCCCCGTTTCGACCGTAGGAGGTCCGTTTCCTCCGTTTTGCGGTACACCAGACCCCTCCCGATGAACAGGATCCCGTTTCGAACGTGGCCGGTCAAACACAAGGCCGTTTCCTCCGTTCTGCGGTACGCCAGGCCTCGTTTCCATCGGCTGTTCCGTCCAAGCCGGTTGGCTCCCACGGGTTCCGTTTCCTCCCGATGAATGTGACGCATTCCGTTGCCTCCCCATGAACACGACGACGAGACTGTTTCTTCGTTTCGACCCAGCCATGTACACGAGCCCTGGCCGTATGTACGCGCGAGTAGGCATTCGAGACCCCGCCCGTATGTACGTACGTGGCCGTATTTACTTTCTTGCACCCTGGCCGTTGTACGTACGTGTACATGCTACGTGCGCGCTTCTACTACGACACGTGCACGCATCTACATCGACTAGTATGTACGTACACGTTTGCGACCAGAATGACAACGCTACGTACGCTTCGACCAGGTGGGTCCCGACTGTCAGGCACTTCCTTGCATGCGAAGATGTAGCTGGTGGGTCCCGGCTGTCAGGGGGAAACATTTTTTTCGTGAAATACGGTGGCCCGTCCGGTGGGTCCCCGCTGTCAGGTGGAGGAATAATTATTTTGCGCGTAATAAGGAGGCACTTCCTTGCTGCGGCCGTGGACCCAGCTGTCAGCCTCTACGCACAGTCCACGTCCGATGGAAGCCGTTCCTTGACCACGTTGACCATGTCGCGCCGAGAGCACCAGGGCGGTGGACGACGGCGAGGCCTAGGAAGGGGACGACACGGAGCCGGGGAAGACGCGGCAGTGGATGCCCACGCGTAGAGGAGTACGAGGGTTCACTGGTTCGCTGCGGTATGAGGCTGCCGTTGCCGCAGAATAATAGGGGGTGTGGTGAGTAGAGGGATGGCCTGGCCAGCGGTGGGAGTAGTAGGGGGCGGTGAGGCCTCTGCCGCATCGCAGTCGGCCACGGGAGGCAGGAGCACGAGGCACGACCGGCGCTGGTTTGGGCGGCTGGAGCAAGAAGACCAGAGGTTGAAGAAGCACTACGGCCGTTGGATGGACATCGTACGGTCACTGGAGCTAGAATCGTGCATATTGACTAAGTTGACAAAGCCCTCCATCCCCGTCAACTTAGTAGGCCCACAAGTCAGCCTGCCACTATACTAGGTCCCAGCTAACAGGGGGAGTATTCATTTTTTTGTGCGTAATAAGGAGGCACTTCCTTGCGTGCGAAGATATAGCTGGTGGGTCCGAGCTGTCAGCGACGGTAACGTTTTTTTCGTGAAATACAGAGGCCCTTTCGGTGGGTCCCTGATGTCAGGTGGAGGAATCATTATTTTGCGCGTAATAAGGAGACATTTCCTTGCGTGCGGCCGTGGACCCAGTTGTCGGCCTCTCCACGTATAGTCCACTTCAGATGCATGTCGGTTGTTGACCACGTTGACCAGGCCGCGCCGAGAGCACCAGGGCAGTGGACGATGGCGAGGCCTAGGAAGGAAACGACACGGAGGCAGGGAGACTCGGCAGTTGTTTCCCACGTGGAGGGGAGTACGACTGTACGAGGGTTTACTGGTTCGTCTGCCGTCGCCGGAGAATAACAGCAGGTGTGGGTGAGTAGAGGGATGGCTAGGCCAGCGATGGGAGTACGATGGGGCGGTGAGGCCTGCGCAGCAGCACAGCCGGCCGCGAGGAGGAGGGAGCAGGCAGTCCCACCGACGCTTGTTTGAGCGGCTGGAGTAGGAATAGCAGAGATTGAAGAAGCAGGACGGCCGTTGGATGGACATCCAACAGTCACTGCTTGTGCGTCAACCTTTTTTTTAGGAAAGCCTCAAATATGTGGAAAACAGCATACATCCCATCTGCCATTATTTCTAATAATTTACAGCCCATTTGCTAATTCTTAAGGTTTTTTTTGGAGCCCATATTCTTTTTGTTAGCATTACAGCCCATATTGTGGCCACGGTTAAAATATTATACAAAATTTTGCATATTTCGGTGCAGTCTGAACTGTTTTTAATCCCGAAATTTCGAGTCACATTCAAACTGATTTTAAAAGTAAATGTATATCAATATAAAATCCAACAAATTGTCCACGCATAAAAATTAATGTAATTTAAAATCTCAAAATGAAAAAAAAGAAATTTGAAACTAATTGCCGGTTTTATGTGTTTTAAAAATGTACAGCCCATTTCTCATTACTGGTAGGCCATTTTCTCGGCCAGCCGAATGAAAGCTCTCCTCGTCTTGAAAGATTTGCAGCCCAACAGGCCTGACAAAGCGACTTACTTGGCAAATCACACAAAACTGGGGTGTGGCCGTGGACCCAGCTGTCAGCCTCTCCACGTACAGTACTCTTCCGATGGAAGTCGGTTCTTGACCACATTGACCACGCCGCGCCGAGAGCACCAAGGCGGTGGACGACGGCGAGGCCTAGGAAGGGGACGACGCGGAGCCGGGGAAGACGCGACAGTGGATGCCCACGCGGAGAGGAGTATGAGGGTTCACCAGTTCAGCTGCGGTGTGAGGCTGCCGTCGCCGCAGGGCCTGGCTAGCGGTGGGAGTAGTAGGGGGCGATGAGGTCTCAACGGCAGCACAGCCGGCCACTGGAGGCAGGAGCAGGCGGTCTAGCCGGCGCTGGTTTCTGCGGCTGGTGTAAGAAGAGCAGCGATTGAAGAAGCAGCATGACCGTTCGATTCAAATCCAACGGTTACTGCTGCTAGAATCGTTTGTTGACTAAGCTGACAAGCCCTGCGTACGCGTCAACTTAGTAGGCCCACAGGTCAGCCTCCCAACCGGTGCACCCCAGATGTCAGTGGGAGGAATCATTTTTTTCGCGTAATAAGGAGGCAGTTGATTGCGTGCGGCCAGGCCAGCGGAGGGAGTAGGGCGGGCCGGGGAAGCCTGCACGGCATCATAGCGGGCCACAAGAGGAGGGGGCAGGCAGTCCCGCCGACGCTAGTTTAGGCGGCTGGAGCAGGAAGATCAGAGATTGAAGAAGCACGTCGGCCGTTGGATGGACATCCAACAGTCACTGCTGCTAGAATCGTGTGTTGACTGACAAAGCCTTGCGTAAACAAGTCAGCCTCAAAATCTGTGGCGTGTACAACCCATTTGCTATTATTTTTATAATTTTTACTCATTTTCTAATTCATATGGAATTTATTGTAGCCCGTTTTCCATTTTTAGAATTCCTGCCCATTTTTTGGTCAGTACTAGGGTTAAAAAATTAACTAAATAGGTGGGAAATTTTGAAAATTCACAAATTTTTGCTGGGGAAAAATATTCTTAATCCAAAAATTAGTAGCCATACTAAAACAAATTTAAAAATAAATTAGTACTATGTCATGTTAAATCCAATGAAATACTCCCTCCGTCCCAAAATTCTTGTCTTAGATTTGTCTAAATGATGTCGCCAATGTGCTAGGCTGGGTTGGACATTCTTATTAAAAAGTAAAAATGGACCGGGTCTATTTACGACGTTGACTACGATTTGCATGGGTCCGCTGGTTGCAGGAAGAAAATGTCGGGAGAAAGAAGACTGATCGCTATCTTTGCCGAAGAATAATATCGACTGAATGTAACGACACTATCATAGGAAATAATACCCTCCTGTTGAATCGTGAATTTAAAAAACTGGTGCATGAGCATTTAGCTTTATTTATTTATTTACTTATTTATGTTTAGGGGACCATGAGCATGTACCTGGGCCGGATTCATGTGATAGCCTCCCTTCCAGTTAATTATGGGCTTCTCTATTGGGCCTTCATCAATGGGCTGCATGTTATCAACAAGTGGAAAATGTGTTCCGTACGAAAAATAGTATGCGCTACGTACGGTACGGGGCACTAAAGGATCGATCCGTGCAACGACTTCCAAAACATTGTGTTTGTCATTCTAACAACACATTTATTCAACCAACAGACGAAATATACTACTGATTGTACATTGAAAACAGCAGCAGCAACAACCAGGGCTGGGGGTGCAACAGAAGCAGTAAGCAGGGCAGAAGAGTGAAGACGCGGCTCTCTCTTCCAAACCAAACATCAGCCATCATTACAAAAGGGCTACCAAAAAAGAACAAGTGTATGCATCAAAACTAAATAAAGATCCTACTACACCAAGTGTACGCATCTAACTAACTGGCTCAGTTAGACATTACTATTTATTAAGCTGTGGAGATTGGCTGACGGCTTGAACCAGATGGGTGCCTGATGGGGGAAACTCCAGCCAGCAGGTTGAAGTCTGATACTTGTGACCCTCTCTCCTACTTTGGGCTGCAGAGCGTGGCGGCATATATCAGGGTATGGTGCATGCAGAGACGCATGGTACGCTGTGTACACACAGTTTTGCCTGATGAACGAAACCGCGCTGCCATCATGATCCTTGCCGTCGGTTATCCCCTGGTTAATCGGATAATTCAGTCCGACAAACAGAGAGCATGTACCAAGGCTACTTACCAACCTCCAGTCAAAAATTCCTGAAGGCCCAGAGAAGCTGGGATCCTGCTCAAAGACCTTGCAGTGACTGTGATTGTATTCCGCGAAACAACACGTCTGGTACGTGCGAACGATCATCAATCGTTCGCCGTCGTCTGATCAAGCCAGGAACCACCTGCAACTGCCATGCCGCTTTTCTTTGAATGGTTCTGGGATTAGGAAGGGTAGGGACACCAGGTGGCCTACAACATCATATCAAGTTGGAGTCAAATAACCCTCAAAAAAAAGTTGGAGTCAAATAAAAAAGGGCTCTTGATGTAGTCAATCTTAAGAACAACATGTTATGAGCATGAATATTTTTTTAGTAAATGTTGACAGTAATATAAGCAAGCCATCATGATATCATAGGAAAGTAACATACTGCTGTAACAGCCGTTTGTAGCGATGACTGGAGTAGGCTGCTACCTCTTGAGCACTGCATTGGTTTTCCCTTGAAGAGGAAAGGGTGATGCAGCAAAGTAGCGTAAGTATTTCCCTCAGTTTTTGAGAACCAAGGTATCAATCCAGTAGGAGACCACGCACGAGTCCCTCGCACCTACACAAACAAATAAATCCTCGCAACCAACGCAATAAAGGGGTTGTCAATCCCTTCACGGTCACTTACGAGAGTGAGATCTGATAGATATGGTAAGATAATGTTTTTGGTATTTTTATGATAAAGATGCAAAGTAAAGAATGTAAAATAAAAACGGCGCTAGAAATAGCTTGTTGTTGGGAGATTAAATATGATGGAAAATAGACCCGGGGGCCATAGGTTTCACTAGTGGCTTCTCTCGAGAGCATAAGTATTACGGTGGGTGAACAAATTACTGTTGAGCAATTGACAGAATTGAGCATAGTTATGAGAATATCTAGGTACGATCATGTATATAGGCATCACGTCCGAGACAAGTAGACCGACTCCTGACTGCATCTACTACTATTACTCCACACATCGACCGCTATCCAGCATGCATCTAGAGTATTAAGTTCATTAGAACAGAGTAACGCTTTAAGCAAGATGACATGATGTAGAGGGATAAACTCATGCAATATGATATAAACCCCATCTTGTTATCCTCGATGGCAACAATACAATACGTGCCTTGCTGCCCCTACTGTCATTGGGAAAGGACACCGCAAGATTGAACCCAAAGCTAAGCACTTCTCCCATTGCAAGAAAGATCAATCTAGTAGGCCAAACCAAACTGATAATTCGAAGAGACTTGCAAAGATAACCAATCATACATAAAAGAATTCAGAGAAGATTCAAATATTGTTCATGGATAAACTTGATCATAAACCCACAATTCATCGGTCTCAACAAACACACCGCAAAAGAAGATTACATCGAATAGATCTCCACAAGAGAGGGGGAGAACATTGTATTGAGATCCAAAAAGAGAGAAGAAGCCATCTAGCTAATAACTATGGACCCGAAGGTCTAAAGTAAACTACTCACACATCATCGGAGAGGCTATGGTGTTGATGTAGAAGCCCTTCGTGATCAATGCCTCCTTCGGCGGAGCTCCGGAAAAGGCCCCAAGATGGGATCTCACGGGTACAGAAGGTTGCGGCGGTGGAATTAGGTTTTTGGCTCCGTATCTGGTAGTTTGGGGGTACGTAGGTATATATAGGAGGAAGAAGTACGTCGGTGGAGCAACATGGGGCCCATGAGGGTGGAGGGCGCGCCCTGGGGGGGCAGGCGCGCTCCCCTACCTCGTGCCCTCCTGGTAGCTTTCTTGACGTAGGGTCCAAGTCCTGTGGATCACGTTCGTTCCGAAAATCACGTTCCCGAAGGTTTCATTCCGTTTGGACTCCGTTTGATATTCTTTTTCTGCGAAACTCTGAAATAGGCAAAAAACAGCAATTCTGGGCTGGGCCTCCGGTTAATAGGTTAGTCCCAAAAATAATATAAAAGTGTATAATAAAGCCCATTAATGTCCAAAACAGAATATAATATAGCATGGAACAATCAAATATTATAGATACATTGGAGACGTATCATAGGCCAGCAATACGTCCAGCCATAGAAGGAGTCGACAGCGTAAATGAAGCCCTTGTGTTCAATGGCATCAGAGAACCATGGAGGATGTATGATCCTGCTATGGACGTGCCGCAGTGACCTGTCAGATAGGCGAGACCGCGGTTGAAGAACGCAATTAGCCTGAAGTCTTTATAATTCGCAGATCTTGTGGGCACTTGGCAGATTACAACCTTGAGCAAATCAAACTTGGTATCATGTTGGCTACTGTAAGATTCCGAGTATTCTGGGCCACGGTGCCAAAGCAGTGCAGTGTTAATGGAAGGAAGGGGGATCAATCGCCGGGTGTAGACCTCCACGAGCATCCAGCTGCCGTGACCGTCGACGAGCACCATCCAGGACGTGTTCATGCCGACCCAGTACATACCGTTAATGTAGTTGAGGGTGACGGGGATCGGATCGCAGTCATGGGGGTTGATGCTCGCCACCCTACGATCGTTATGCTGCGTGACACGCCGTTTCTGAAGATCAGGCGGCATCAGCAAGCAAGGAGCTGGCTTAAAAAGCTCCGGCCTGAGGGCTTTGAGTAAACGGTACAACCCCGACGAGCACGTGGCGAGCGGCATGGTACTGAGATTGTCCACACGCGAAACAATGAGCTTGATTACCTCTGTGGGGAGCGAATTCCAGCCACTCTTTCGGCGGACGCTGCTCGGTTCTGCCATTGTTAGTGCTTGGGTTTCGGACAAGGGGGGGAGGCGCCTTAGCGGGGATGGAAGAGCGGACAAAGATGGAGAAGCGAATATGTGCTGCGGTAAGTGGACAGGTGATGATGACTACAGCATGCCGCTTGACTTACGAGACACATACCAGTAGCGTAGGGTCATATCGAAGTCAGACAACTTGCTTGAGTGATCACAGTACTGGTACTCCCTACAGTACCTGCTACTATGCCCTAACTTGCTTGAGTAGAGTAGTAGTGGAGTAGGACTCTGCTCTACTACTAGCACCGGAGGAGTAGTATGTTCTAATCTAAAATAGTTACAAACTTCAATGCCCGAGCGTGGAACGACTACGAACCGCCATCGGTGCTAACTCCAATCCTGCAAGTCACGGATTTGTTTCTTTTTAACTTTCTGTACGAATCTGTAGCCAGCCTGCAAGTCATGTACACTGTACTGACAGTGGAACCCACAGAGTACTTAGAATACAAGATCAAGGATGCAATTAACTTTTTATAGAGAGAGAATCATACATGCAATTAACTCAAATGGATTGGACGTGACTCTATTATTCTCCAACGGCAACCGGCAAATTTCCTCCCGCGGGCCGGAGTAGGTTTCTCGGTTTGCATGCGGGTTTAACGGAGGGGTTTGATGGAGGCGAGGAGGCGTGTTCAGCCGGGCGTGCAGTGGACGGCGCAGTACTATTTGATTTGACAACTACAACTAGTATATTATAAAAAACAAAGAAGAGTAGTAGAGATAGAGATAAGAATAGAGACTAGGGAGGAGCACCATCTACTGCTTCGTGGGCTACTCCTGCGCTCCATTCGGCAGCCGCAACGTCCCCTTCAGCCACTCCCTCCTGCGCTCCATTCGGTGGGCGCTGTTGAAATTTGGGGAGCGCACTCTTGCGACTGCTAGCAGCGACGACTTCACCGAGGACGACTTCTTCCCCGACCTTGGCAATCTCTTCCTCAACGACATGGGCGACAACCTCAACGCCAATGGTGCTGCTCCCGTTGCACCGTATGTGTTTCTGTCCTTCCTGTTCGAAATCGTGGTAGAATTCATGTTTCTAGTCTGTGTCCTAGATTCGATCTGTTCATCTACTATGCTAGTCCGCATGATTAGTTTAATCTCTGTTATAGCCGTCATGATTTATTTTGTAGTAAATCTCGTAGTAACTTGCTCATATATTCAACTGGCGGAACGTCCCCTACAGCCACTCCCGTTTCATGGACGGCCTGGTCGATGCCTCCAAGGAGCCCTTCGTCTACTACTATGAGTGCCCGGTGCCGTTTTGGGGCTCGCCTGCGGACATCGTGCATCACCTGACGTAGGCGTACGGCAATCACTACTGGCCCTTGGCGAAGAACATCAAGTATGAGACGTGCTACCCGTTCACCATGCCGGAGTCGCTGGAGGATCAGCGCCGCCTGCTAGTCTCGGAGGAAGACAGCAGCGTCTTCCTCTTGATCGTGGCCACCGGCGAGGCCCGCGCAGGCCGCAGCCACATCTGTGTAGTGTGCGTCAGGGGCGACGCCGCTGATGCTGACACTGACACGAGGCCGATGTATGGGTGCGTGCTCACTATTACTACCCCTCGGAGGTACGTGGGCGGCGACACTGGCTACGCCAAGCATACTTGGACTCTGCCGAGCTGGGACTTTCCCGCCGATGTGGACATGGAACGCGCACGGTGTTATTTGTACCCCAACGATGTGCACGGGGACTCCAAGGAGGTTCACCTGGACATCTGCATTATCAAGTTAAATGTTGATCATTAGTCTTCGCTCAATGTAATCCGCTGTCTAAGCATGTGGAGACTTCCATGCATGATCTTGCTCTATTGGAGTATCGCGCATGAATAAAAGTGTATCCATTTATGGCTTAGTCTAGAATCTTCCATGTATGAATTTTTACTACAGTACTGGTGAAAGACTTATGATGAACCATTTCTTACATATCCTCTGCCCACTTCCAAGTCATCCTGATTTAATCCCTCCGTCTAGGTGTATAAGGGCATGGTTAATACTTAAATAGTATAGCCAACTGTTGACTATAAGAAAGTGCCATGTCATCTGTAGCCAACATGTACAACAATGGATACTTAAAAACTAATTCTTGAAGATCATTTCATGCAAAGCACAATAAGAGTTATTTCTTCACAAGTTTTGGATGCAGGTTGAACAGTTGAACGCTTTTGTTTGCAAAAGATACTTTTTATCTGTTTCACATGGATGTTTGTGAGCTCTAGTGATGAAATAATATCCGAACAAACCTATCGATACCCGTTACACATGAGATGACCCCCACATCCTTTGTCAAAATAAACAACTCCCCGATCAATGCATTTCACTCTTCCGTGCAACGCACGGGCACCTTACTATAGATTAGTACGACGAAAAATTGTACTAACATTATATATAGTACGATAAATGATGATGCATGTCACCTAAAATTATAGGAGTATCATTGAAAACTATGTTCAAATATGAATCCAACGATATTGTTTTTGTTGACATGCACTAACATTTTGTCAGTTAAATCTTCAGTCAAATTCAATGGGGGATAAACCATGACCGATGTAGTCGTACTAGTGTAGAGGGCGGCACTGCACGGGAGTCTCACCCCGCTCGTGGCGCGGCAGTAAAGCCGTCATATCACAAAACCCAACCACTCCCAGTAATAAGTGGCCTGGTAAAATAAACGGACAAGCAACCATCACATCCCTCCGTCTTTTTTGCATTTCATCTCTCTGCATTTACTTTCTCCGGTTCATCTCGCACACTCGATCCCTAGCTACTACTCCTAGTATCCCTAGCTACTACTCCTAGGGCCAGTTCTTTTGGCGGCTTCCCCAGCTTTTCCCATAAGACTAGTCACAGTGCAGAGTAACATTAAGGCGCCTCACTCATTTATTTGGGCTTCTAAACTACTACTAGTAGTACCTCCGTCCTGGTTTATTCCTCAACATTGTAATTTGTGCTAAATTTTGAACAAAGATTTAACTGATAAAATGTTAGTGCATGTGACATGCACTAACATTTCATTAGTTAAATTTATGATCAAAATTTGACACAGATTACAATGGGGACCAATAAACCAGGACAGAGGTAGTAGAATGGGATTACTAATCTAGAAGCCTAAAAGAACTGGCCCCTGGTACTCCTACTAGTAGTAGTACTCAAGTTGGAATTCCAATTGCACGGCACAACTTGTTAGGCAAAAAATTCGATACAGGGTGTAGGAAGCGGTTTGGGAATTTGCATGCCTTTCCGACCAGTGAGATACTCCGTACAAAGTACGACAGAGAAATAACCACAGAGAAGGAAGCTAAAAGTAAACAATCAAACGAGCATTTCTGCATTTGTTTTGCATTGAATCGTTTCACAAGCTTGACTAGTGCTGTTTTTCTACTTTACAAAAACCGCGTCGTAGTGTTAAAACGTGCATTTGCACGTACATAAGTAATAGTAGTACTCCCTCCGTCTAGGTGTATAAGTCTTCCCTCCTTCTTGGTCACGGTGCACAACCAAAGATGACTTATTGACCTGGACGGAGGGAGTAGCACAGTCTACAAGCATATATAGAGAGAGACGTGTAGTGCGATAGTATATGGTAAAGTTTGTGCTATATGCACGTACTTACAAAATGCGTACGAATACACAAGGTTTCCAAACTTTCCCTTTTACATACTTAATTAAGGACGCTAAAAATTCCTGAACGTTCGGGATTTATCATTTGCGTCCCAAAACTAATGAGATCGCCTTACGAAACAAAAATTATACTCCTCCTAAAAGCCACGGCGCTCGCAGGAGCACTTGCGGCGCGCCAAGAGTGCCCTGGTGCGCGGCCGTTTCCCAGCGCGCCGACACAACGCCTCTTCCTCAGCCTCGCAACTCGCGAGGTGCTGATTGCCGGCTTGCCGGCGGGCGAGCGCGATCTCACCGGTGTGGTGATCCGGCGCCAACAGGTACTCCTCCTCGCTGGAAGCGTGCACCCGGTCCACGTACCACCAAGCGTAGATGAGGCGCTTGGGCCCGACTGCACTCAGGGCTTCGGCACGGGCGTCCTCCGCCACCCTCACGGCCCTCGCACGAGCCTTCTGCCAAAGAGCCAATTGCCTGACTCTCTCGGACGCGACATAGGCCTCCCAGGCAACTTGTTCCGCGGTGCGCTTCTCTTCCTCGGCCTTCTTCTCCACCTCTATTTTGGCGCGCTCTGCTGGAGGCAAAGCCTCCCACAAGTAGACATCCATTTATTTCCAAAGCTCCTCAAGGCTGGGGGGCTCGGCGGGCCGCGTGGCGTTCTCCTCGTAGCAGGGAGCCGACGTGTCCTCCGACGCGCGTGCTAGCGAGATTGGGAATGCCGACGCGTCCACCTCGATGTGTCGCGGCGAGGAGCGGAACGCCGACGCGTCCTCCTCGACTAGTGGCGGCGAGGAGCGTAACACCGACGCGTCCTCCTCGACTAGTGGCGGCGAGGAACGGAACGGCGACGCGTTGCGTCGCGGCGAGGAGCGGAACGCCGACGCGTCCTCCTCGACTAGTGGCGGCGAGGAACGGAACGGCGACGCGTGACCGTCCGCGCGGTGCAGCGAGGGGCGCCTAGGGCTTGGGAGGGGCGATGCCATGGTGGTCGACGTGAGAGGGAGGGGGAGGAGATAGCGATGAACATGAACGTGAGGGGGAGGAGATAGCGATGTCGTGGGAAGCGCAATATTTATAGCGAGCAATGGCACACCTACGTAAGATATGGACTGAGCTGCACTGACTTAACTGCAGGTCCAGTTGCGTCACTGACATGTGGGATAGACCCCTGTTGGGCCCATATGTTAGTGAACCAATGCACCTGCAGTTAAGTAACAGCTACGTGGGCATATTTGTTGGAGTAAATTACGGGGGAGGGAAGGGGTGGAAATATTGCTGGTCACAACGGATTGGACGAGCGCGGGGGGAGGAGAGTCATGCATGCAGATTTTTTCCACACGGGGTGGAGTGGTGGGACCGCCGGAGGGAGAAGGAGAGTCTTGCAGGCATATTGTTTCCACACGTGGAGAGGAAAAGATTTGGAGACGAACGGGCTTCCTGCAGGTATGGGGAACGGTGCATAATAAATCTCATCTTGCATGCCGGGCTAGGTATAGTCTCAAGTCATTAAAAACATACACGCCCCACACATGTTCATATTTCAAGGTGCACTAAATTATCGCATGCGATGATTAAGGCTGACCATAATGGTTGTATCTTAGCTGGTATCATGCACACGGGAATAGCAAACATGCTGATGTGGCAAAGAATTAAAGAAGAGGGGGGGGGGTAGAGTAACTAGTGTTCATGCATGCATTGGTAAACACATTTTTTTGTGAAAACTACAAAAACTATTCCACCGCCTCTATCTTGCTAAGAGTAGGTCAAAATTTTGAATCGAGCCCTTTAAACTAGAAGGGAGGTAGTAGTACTCTAATAGCTAACCTTGGCCCTGTTTGGATCCATGTGTTAGAGTTAGTTGGGGTTAGTTTGAACTCAACTAACCCAAAAAAAATCTAACCCACCCAAGAGGTGCTTTATACTACTCATTATAATCAGTATTGTAGATATTGATATTTTTAGTATAAACGGTTGACGGAAGTAAAAAGGACCAGAGGGAGTATCATGCATGCGGAGTACGCAAAAAAAATTGCTCATTTATAGCCGGTCGAAGTCTCAAAGGGCGCGACCGCGCGAGGGAGGCGAAGGTCGTGGGAGGCGCGACAGTTGACGGAATTAATTGAAGTTACACACAAGCCGGCATGGCGTGCGAACAGGCAGAAGCTATACCGTCAGGCCTACGATATGGGTCTAGTAGACATGACATCTAGTGGGTCCCGCATAGTTCTCGAGAACTCTTTGGGGGCTTGCAACTGTTTATCCACCGGGCAAGCCAGCAACCCCACGCCGTTCACACGCCCTACTCGTCCCCGTCTTCTACTAGTACAGTACCTTACAACAGTTCGCTCCCAGTCGTCCCGTCCTTCCACATTACGGCAGTTCCACTAATCCTAACCCTCCTCCCAAATCCATGGCGTCCCAAATCTCCATGATCGACGGTGAGTACAACGTTAGAACCATCACCGGCGATGAGTTCGACGTCATCTACACCGGTTCTTCCGCAACGGTAAAAGAATGCCTTGCTCGCTTCAAACGCATGTTCGAAAACTCAAATGATGAGTGGGTCGCTGGGCTAGATGTTGAGTACACCACAGTCCTGGGAAGCAAGAAGAAACTAAAGGAGGCAGAGAAGAAGAAGCCCGCCGTGATCCAGATTTGCGTGCATGACTTATGCTTGGTCTACCACATATGCCATGCCGACGTTGAGTGCGAGGAATTTAAGAAGTTCCTCAAGGGCGGCCGAGTCAAATTCGTTACTGTAGACTTTAGGAACGACAAGGAAATCCCGGGTCGGATAGGCCTCGTTCTAGGCGACCCCTTCGACCTCCAGAAGGAAGGGCTGGTGCCCTCCCTTGATCAGCCTTCAATGCTGACCCTGGCAGGAGCCATGGTTCATCCTTCGTACGGTAAACTGAAGAAACCTCATCACGAGTTTCATCATGCATGGGAGTCGAAGACATTAGATGAAGATCACATCCTATACGCAACAATGGATGCCTACCTTTGTTTAAATATCTACAAGGGTTGGATGAAGAAGCAGAGCCCAGTGTCCGGTTCAAGCAAAGAAGCGTCGGCAAAGAGGAAGAGGGACGAGGACGAAGTCGAGGACGTGGACTCAGACTCCGAGTAGGTGGCAGTGCCGTCGCTCATGCTGGTTCTACTGCAGTGTCAAGCGAACTAGTTGCTTAGTTTATTTTCAAGGGTGTATTGTGCTGAGGCCCCAGCAGAACTGTGTTTATGTTCTTTCTCGTTATTTGAACTCTTTAGTACATACAGTAGTACTAGTACTATATCTTACTACTGTTCTTATTGCAGTTGGTACTACTGCTCGTATCTTCGTGTTCCTACTGTAGTTAATACGTTCGTACTAGTAGTATAATTTGGGTCAGTTGATTTGTGAAAGAAGTTTGACGGAGTGAAGGAAGAAGACGGCAGGGTGCCCATGATTATCTTATGAGTGTTGGGTGTGGAATGCAGTTCGCCGGAAAAAAATGGATCGTGCCCGGGGTTAAACAGATGGCGGGGGTGGGGGCGAGCATGGCGGTGGCAGGCGGTTCAGGGGAGGGCGCGGCGGCGGCGACAGGCGGTTAGGCGTGTGGCGGGCTGAGAAGATGAACCGTGCATCTATTTCGGAGGTTGAAGAAGCCCTTCTAGCCATCCATGTTGCATCAAACGGCTCACAAGAGTAGACTGACCCAAATTGCTCCTTCAGATTGCAGGATCCACGTGGCATTCTAGGTCTCGAAGGTAGATTCCGCGTCCGCACCCGGTTTGCGGGCTCGACGCGCACGCGACCGGCTTCCGCCGTGACAGCCACCATGCGCGCCTCCTCCCTGTGGGCGGAGACGACAAGGACACGCTAGTTCCTCCTCGTCGGCGTGCTGGAGCACGCGCTCGTCCTCCTCTTTGTACGCTGCGTGCATAGACGCGGCTCCACCAGTTGCTCGCGTGCTTGGCAGCGCGGCGGCGTCGCGAGGAGGGACTGCAGACAATGTGAGCAGGCGAGCCTTCGGCTTGGCGGCGACACGGCGGTGATGGGCGAGAAATTGTTGGCCGGAGCAGGCGGGCGCCGACATGCGCAACGACGGTGGCGTACTGATGAGTGCGCGTATGGGAGCTTAGTTTAGTTTTATATAGGGTTGGTCAAACTTAAAAGAAAACCGTACTAGTACACGTAAACATTAGACTTAGGCAGCGCTTTTATTAGTTACCACAGCCATGATACGGAATCCTGTGCAAGCGCGTGAACCGCAGCCGCGCGGTCGATCGAACGGTGCGTCACCGTGTCGCGCTCGAAGGACATCCACCGAACCTTTTTGTGTGTGTGAAAACAATCCCCGAATATTACTCAACTTTTTTCCGGGAAAAGTTCTTGATGCTACAATATTTCCATATATTTGAATTTAGCTCCAGTTCGTGTTTATTTGGATTTGGATGTTTTAGGTGCGCCCTAGTTTTTTAATACTGGTTTTGGGGCTGTTTGGTTCCCAGCCACCGTTTGCCAAGCCAAAATTTGGTAGCCACAGTTTAGTTGGCATGTGTTTGGTTTTTGCCACACTTTGGCTTGCCACACTTTATTGCCCCTATGGCCCACTTGTCATAGAGACAATGTTGCCACACTTGCCTAAGGTTAGTTCTTCAAAATGAGATCCACAAGTTGGCAAGCCTAAGGGAATCTTGCCACACTTTTTGAGTGTATGTAATGTGGGACCCTAATATGGCTTGCCTAAGGTGTGGCTTGAACCAAACACCC
Organism: Aegilops tauschii subsp. strangulata; assembly: GCF_002575655.3. Lineage (NCBI taxonomy): Eukaryota > Viridiplantae > Streptophyta > Magnoliopsida > Poales > Poaceae > Aegilops > Aegilops tauschii. The sequence goes on along the minus strand of NC_053041.3, from coordinate 455,691,772 downwards.
ACCTAAGTTGGTCAAACTTGCCTAACCTTAGGTGTGGCAACCTTAGGCAACCTTACGGGATGTTTGGTTTTAGGCCTAGGAATGCCACATTTTGCCACACAATTTTTTCCACACTTGCCTAAGGTTAGTTCTTTAAAATGAAGAGCCACAAGTTGGCAAGCCTAAGGGAATCTTGCCACACTTTGTGAGTGTATGTCATGCGGGGCCCTAGTGTGGCAAAAAGTATATTGCCTAAGGTAAGGCTTGAACCAAACACCCTCCTAAATTGGTCAAAGTTGCCTAACCTTAGGTGCGGCAAGATGTGGCAACCATAGTCACAAACCAAACAACCCCTTAGTCTCAAACCAAACAGCCCATGTGTGTGTGACTGAGAGAGAACGTGTGTATGTGTCCATATGTGTGTTGTGGCGGAAGGGCAATGTGGAGACGGTGTGCGTGTGATAGAGACATAGAGAGGTGTGAATGTGCAAATGATCATGCATGAGTGAGACATAGACAGATGCCGATACGTTGTGTATACATGAGAGAACGGTCTTCTATTTTACTTGTGTGTGTGTGTGAGAGTGAGAGAGAGAGAGAGGAGCATCCGTAAACAACCATCTCTCTCGATTCGTCCGTCCCTCACATGATCGCATGTAACACATGCATCAACGCGCACATTTTGACACCCTCACCCGGCCCCTGCCCACCTCAAGGCCCGCACATCGCTCTCTATCTCGCACGCACAATCTCTTCGTGAATACCCTGTTTAGCAAGTAGCTTTCCGTCACATACACACACATTTCTCTCCTTAGGTTTGTTTTCTCTCAATATCTGACACACACACACACAGACAACACACATCACACACACACCCCCTCCCCCGAGCACACAATTCATCCCCATCCAAGGTTATATGGCAACCACTCTCGCTTGTGCTTCTTCGCACCCCAGCATGCACAACACCTCAATCTTCAAAGAGGGCATCGAGGATATCGAAGATGGCGACCACACTGCGCTAGAGAATGCGGGGCCATTTGGAAGCAGGATGATGTGACGACGGCTGACTGACTCCTCCCCCCACCCTCTCTCTCTCGGACAAAATTACCAATCCCTCTCTCCCCCGCACAAATTTATCAATCCCTCAACCCACGAGATCCTTCCCCTCTCGTCCATGTTTTTCTAGCTCTCTCATCAAACCTGTTGTCTCTTCTCCTTCCACGTGTACAGAATCCGGATGCACATGCATCTCACGTATATTACATGTCTCCATCTTTCTCACAGACCTAACTTCTTCCTCTCTCTTTCTCTCTCTATCTCCCTCTTTCTGTTTCTTTAGGTTTGTCTCCTACTCTCTCGTCCACATACATACAATCTTTCCCGCCCTATCTGCTCCATCTTCGCAAGCTCTCTCTGCACGTTTCATTCACACATTGGGATATGTTCAAAATGTTGCTTTTATAATCGCTGATGTAGAGTTATTGTTGGTTTTGTTGCATCCTACAAAGTAATAACTATGAAATGCATTTTGATTGTCATTTGACTGGGATTATGCGAGTTTGAGCATGTTGTGAAGTACTATAGACCTCGTATACATCTTGGAATTCGACAATGATTGTAACTATTGAATTGTATAGACCATTACATTTGAAGTCAGTAGCCTAATATATTTATTTCACAATTTCAACAAATGATTAATTCACTACATACTAAGAAAACAAATGTGTACACTCCGTTTTTATTTAAGTCTGCGTATTAGCATTGGTCAAAGTCAAGTTTTGTAAACTCTCAGAAAGTTTACAACAAAAAATATTAACATATACAATAACAAATAAATACCATTAGATTCATTATTGAATGTACTTTCACATCATACATATCTGTTATGGTAAAATGTTTATATTTTTCTATAAACTTGGTCAAACTTTAGGAAGTTTGACTTCGGTCAAACCTAATATGCACAGTTTACTAGTACTACTCGCTAGTTGCTTAGCCGAATCACCCAACACGCCACACGGGGAGTTCAGTGTCACAAAATTTTGAGGTCGGCGGGAAAATCTCCCGCGACCCTGATTCGAGCAGTGGGAAGTTACCATCATAGCCTTCAGAACAGGCCTACGGATGACGGTTGGTAGGGGGCTGTTTTCGTAACTTCAGGTTCACCCTACCCAGCCAACCCCACCCCGACACCCAGAGTAGTACACCTGAATACTCCCCATTTTCTATCCCCACCGCAAAATAGACTTCTCCACGGCACCGCAGCCTTTGTTCTCCTCCCCTTCTACATCGGCGCACTCGTCCACCGCAGCACATCTGCCTCATTGACGACCTCGTACGCCGCACTGGAGCCGGTCCACCGTCGTCGTCGTACACAGAGCCTCTTCCCCGCCACCGTCTTCCACGGTCTCGGATCTGCTTCCCGGAAGCCGACGCCAAGCGCAGAAGCACCACCGTCGTGGACAATGAACTGACTCCCGTTGCCGACCATGACTCACAGAGGCCGCCGCGACCATCGTTCTCCTCCTTGATTGGTAATGTGTGTATTGAATCACTTAGCAGTACATGTGCAGTTCCAATTTTGTTCATACCTACCCTTCAAATTTCCTAGGTGCTATTGTTCCCGTAAAAGTAATTGGTTATAGCCTCCATTGTCCAACAGAATATCAGCTTGTAATTGTGCGTCGCTCCTGTATCGCACTGTGCTTGGGTAGGTATTTCATCTGCAACCAGTAGTGTGTCAAATGATGGATATGTTTTTAGAACTAGCAAGATGCCCATGCGTTGCATGCATCAAGATGCATTTGTATGAGTAGTTTATCTTGTGGGAGAAAAGGATGAACGAGGGAATGCCTTATTTGCAAATGCGGAGAGGGGTGTGGGTATCTTTTTGCAAAATTGCCACAGTTTCCTTCCTATCCGTCGGATATAAATCGGATGGCCTATATTGCAGGATGGCAGGAACACCATCATCACCAACTCTGTTTTTATAAGAGTAGGGAAAAAGTAGAGAGCAGAGAAGTAGAGATAAATATTAAATATAAAATAAATATAACAGTAGAGAAGAGAGTAGAGATAGCAGAGACGCCGGGAAAGGATTGCGCGCGCGGGGGAAAAAGCGGCCGGGCGTGCGCTAGTTTTGGCGCGCGGCGTCCGGCGCGCTTTATAAAATCCAACGCCCTCCCACCGCTCTGTGCCTTGCCACCGCTCTCTCCCAGCTCTGTGCCTCACCACTGCTTTCTCCCCGCTCTTTCTCGCCTCGCCGCCGCCGCGCCACCATGCCGCCGCGTCGCCGGGAAACTTGGGGATACCGCGGCATCCACGCGCGTCCCTCCGACGGCTTCTCCGCCGAGATCCGGTTCCGCGGGATGCGCCTCGGCCTCGGCAATTTCGACACCGCCAACGAGGCCGCCCGCGCGTACGACGCGGCCGCGTGGCGCCTCCGGTGGCCTCATAGAACATTGAACTTCCCCAACGTGCCAACGCGGGAGCGGGCACAGGAGCTCGCGCCTCTGCCGCGGCTTATCACCGACGAGGATCGTCGCGACAACCGGAGGCGGGAGCACCGTCTTGGCATCGCCGAGATGGACGAGGAAGCCATCTGTGGCGCCAACGCTTCCCGCAGGACATCATCAACGAGCGCGAGTTCTACGAGCAAAGGAGGGCGGAGAGGGATAAGAGGAGGGCGGAGCGAGCCGCCTATCGCGAGGACAAGCGTAGGCGAAAAGCGGACGCTCAATTCAACATGAGGCTAGGAGCAGCGTCGCCCTGGGAATCCGACGACGATCGGTATCTTCACGCCTACAGTCAGACGTCGGAGGAGGACATCACCGAGGAGGAGTCGGACGACGAGGAGGAGTCGGACGACGAGGAGTAGTTGAATAATCTATTTTTTTATCTATCTATGCTGAGAACTATCCTCTACTCTTTATCTCTACTTCTCGATCTCAGCACTGTAAATGCTTTTGTAAAGCGCCGCGCGTTGTGATTCTGTTGGAGATGCTCTAACATGGCAGACGAGTGCTTTAATGTTGCCCACAAGATGCGCGAGTATTACTAGTAGTATATTTTTCTTGCCATGTTGAGATTTTAAAACCACGAGTGCGAACATGCAGAGGAGCAATGAAGACCAAACACGGGATATTGGGGACATCTTCAAGGAGCGTGGCAAGTTAAAGAGGAGCTGCACCGAACCTATAAAACGAGCTTTGGTAAGTAGCACCCTTTCAATTACTTTCGTTTAGCCTCGTGTTCTTCGATGTGTATATGTTGTAGTTTCTGTTTCTCTTAAGCCTCGTGTTCTTCGATGCGTCATAAGAAGAGTCTTAATCGTCCTAATGCTTTCGTTTTTAGCTTGATGTAGGAAGTGGGTGTTTTCACCTTGTAGTCTGTTTTTATATTTTTTTCCTTTTGAATTCACTTCTCCCTGTTCTGTTTATCTGGCTTCTACTAAATGGATCCGGGTTGCTCTGAGTAATTATCTAAAAAAGAAGTAACTTCATGTCAAGATGCAGTTCCTGCGAGGAGGGAAGTATGGTCAACCTCGAGATCATGTTTCCAGAATGAGGCTGGATTACACACAAGGTGCCAGTTCCCTAATGATGCTGGATTAGACACACGGTGCAAATTCCCAGATGATGCTGGATTACACACAAGCCAGGTGGAGTCGTCAGCTGTTCGTGTCCTCGTGGCTCTAGTAAAGGCTGAAAGAAAGTGTGCAGCAGCCCTTGAGAATGTAGCTGAGTTCCTGAAGAAGCGAAAAGAGCAATCAGATGCTCTCTTCACCCATGCCAAAGAAGAGATGGAAGAAGCCAGAAATAAGCTAGCAGAGGCAGAGTAGGCTAGGCGTCTCCTGCTATCTAAAACTGTTGTCCATACAAAATTTCCTTCATAGTAGCTAGGTTCAAATGTTTATCCAGTCAGCATGCCTGTTGTGATGTCCGTGCATCTACTGATGTGGCACAAAATTTTTTTTGGGTCATGTAATAACAACAATTACTTTCCAAACAATAACAGACGAAGCATTGGACATGGTATAGTTCATGCGCAAGCCCGACATTCCAAGTTCAACTTCCACATCAAACTCATGTTCACAGATATCTCCACATTCATAATAATGTCCACAACCATGATTCACTTCAGAGCCAAAGAAAATTGAGGAGAGTTATGAATAAAGAAAAACCTCTAGTTCCTGCTACCAGTGCGAGCACAACAAGTCAAGAACATGCGTAATTAATTATATTTTGGTCACTTTTTGTGTTCTAAAATGCCAGCCGGCTCGCAAAAGGACGTGTTGCCGGCACACGTGCGGATTCAATGAAGGCAGGTGGGGCAGTCTGAAGCTGGTTGCATGCGGCGAGGAGGCGTGTTCAGCCGGGCCTGCAGCGAGTGGGGCCCTCTTGGCCGACGCGCCAGTTCAATGCCTGCGCTATGAGAGGTCGCGTCCGTATCAGAGCAATCACTCCCTCTAGTCCTTTTTTGTTTGCGTATAACAAAATCTCGTTTTCCATTCACATTTTACAAGTAAAATTCGTGGACAAACTTTGACCCCAAAAACGATGGGGACTAGTAAACCAGAACGGAGGTAGTAGTTTTTTTAATCAAAGAAGGGTTTCCCCCTTCCGATTTCATTACTGAAAACCAACATCTAAATCTAAACATAGTATTTGCCCTAGAACTACTAGGTTCGACATCTCGCAACATAAACCCATACAACCATACGCCAAGGAGGTACGTAGTAGGTAGTACTATGAATTCCATTTTCGCTCCATACCAATCGTTCTAAAAACTACTTAGTACTTATAACGCGCCATTGAAAATCGGAACTCTTAACCCCGCTAAAAAATGATATTTTAAACGTGGCTACTCGATCTGTGGCAACTGGCGAGCCACCGCCTCCAAGTCGTTCACCTGTGGTCCCGACCATCAACTCCTACGGATCAAATTATCACGCGAGCTGACTATTCCTACAAAGGTGCGCTCCACCACGTACCCGGTACTCGCGAATGCAGCAATCGTGCACCTAGGGCTTTAGTGTTTATTTGTTAATGTTGACTTTACATAACACTCATGTGTGCGAGACAGTGAGAGACCGACTGGGTGCATGTGCCTCTTCTCTTCGTATATGTACTCCACCGTTTGTCTGGTGTCCACAAAATTATAATAACTACTAGCAATGTGCCAATGCGTTGCCACATGATCTGAGTAGATTAATACATATTCACCGATTCGATAGAAAAAAGTCTAGTTTTGAAATACGTATATCACTAAAAAAATGTTATGTTTCACTCAAAATATATTCCTTTGGCGGTTTTGATGAGATAAGGGAGGAATGTTGTTGGTTTCAAGATTCGAGAAGTGGTATATGTCTAATTTCTACTCTTACTAGCAAGATGCCCGTGCGTTGCACGGAACATCAAGATCTTGTGGGAGAAAAGGATGAACGAGGGAAGGCCTTAGCTGCAAATGTGGAGAGGAGTGCGGGTAAATTGCCATAGTTTCGTTCCTATCCGTCAGATATAAATCGGACGGCCTATATTGCAGGATGGCAGGCCCACCATCATCACCAACTCTGTTTTTATCCCTACTCTTATAAAAAGCATAGTCGATGATGATCGTGTGCCTGCCATCCTGCAATATAGGCCATCCGGTCTATATCTGACGGATAGGAAGGAAACTATGGCAATTTTGCAAAAAGATACCCACACCCCTCTCCACACTTGCAAATAAGGCCTTCCCTTGTTCATCCTTTTGTCCCACAAGATAAACTACTCATACAAATGCATCTTCATGTTCCGTGCAACGCATGGGCATCTTGCTAGTTGTTGCAAAAAGCCCATGTGTGTGTGAGAGAGAGGGAGAGAGGAGGAGGACGGAGTGCATGTGTGACAAAGACACAAAGAGTGTGTGTGCGAGAGGTATCAGCTTAAAATGAGGTGATAGTGTGTGTGTGCACGATTGAGAGGGCGTGTCTCAAGAAGGGAAGAAAAATCTACATAGATACAAGGAGCGGGAGAGAGACATGTATGCGATAGTGGAAGCACGAGTGTGCGGGTGTATAAACCTATCTAGAGGCTAGTCGATAAATGTTTGTGAGAGAAATATGAGACGAGGGTGCGAAAGCGAGAGTTTTGTGTGTGTGTGAGAGAGATGGTAGTCGGGAAGGGGAGTGGAAGCAGGAGTTGTGTGTGTGTGTGAGAGAGAGAGGGGGGAGTTTGTCTGATCGGTAAACAAATGAATAATGTCAGTCTGGAATGGAGATGAAAAGAAGACCGCAACAAATGTTGTGTCTACAGGAGAGAGAGAGAGTAATTTTAGTGGTATGACTCATATCTAGAGACAATAGGGTGTGTGAGAGAATCCCATAGAGAGAAGCACAAAGTGAAAGACGAGTGGAGACTGTGTGTGTGGCGGTGAAAAAGAAAGCTTAGGTACCTAGTGATACGAGAGAACAGTAGAGACGTGAGAGATAATGAAAACCGTGTAATGTATAATGATAGGGAGAGTGTGACACTTCTCAAGGGAGACGTCGAGAGACCATGTTTGCGAGGGTAGGAGAAACATGAAGTGAGCGTGCGAGTGAGCTGGAGAAAAGAGAGTGATAGCTACATGAAGAAGCATGCATGCGAGAGAGATGGGCGTGAAAGGAGTGAACATAAAAGGGATTCAAATATTTGAATTCGAGATGATGATACATGTAATCCATACTCGAACCAAAATTGATCTATCAAACATGCATACTCATAAGAATTCACGCGCATCTATGTTATTTAATATGTAGATATTACTGATCCATACATTTTAGTAGAACATAATTTGGTTTATTTTTTTGAATTCAACCTTATGATTTTGAGATCATTGTATTTGTAAAGCATATTATACATATAAAGGAGTAGAATTCTTTGTTGTGCTTTTGAAAGTATATATAAAAAATGATGTATATAGAATTTTATTCCAATCAAAAATGGATCCCGCCCAAAAAATAGAATACAAACGGGATTCGAATTGAGTTCGCGCGGTAAACGTGCACTCTGCAAAATTTGAACGAAGCGGGGAAAGTTGCGGTAACCGCCCGAAACCAAAATCTGCGAGATGGAAATTACTACTGCCTATCCCTGCCACGCAAAGCCTATCTGCTCGATTTCTATAGGTTTCGATAGGGGTAGGTTTTTAATTTCACTCGAAGGTGACATAACCGCCTCTCACCCGGATTCATACACGGTGGGCGCCAAAACACAGTGTGTCCTCGGCCGAAATCGACTCCCTCCCCGATTCTTACACGGTGGGCGCCAAAAACAAACTCTCGTCGGCAAATATTTGGTGTATGCGAGATTACCGTCCTATCCCCAACCGACTAATATTGCTGTGATGTAGGAAATTTGAAATGGGGGCTAAGTTTGTAAATTTCCTCGCATTTGAGACAAGCGTGCCCTGAAGACATGGTTCCCCCTTCCTCTCCACCTCCATTTCCCCATTCGTACTCCGTGGGCGCCAAAACACCCTCTCCACCCCAGCCTCCTCCGTCCGCCACCCCATCCACCGCCGTCCTCCTCCACCATGCCGGAGCTGATACCCTGACACCGCCGTCCATTACAAGAGATCGACCTCTCTCATCCACGGCTTCGGACAGGGATCCTTGCATCCCGTCCTCTCGCTTCATCCCCGCCGTCGTCCACCTTGCCGGTGCCGCTCCTACGACCGTCTCGTCCACCGCGCCCCGCCGCCACCGTCTACCCTCCTAGATCTGGTTCGACGCCGCCGACAACCATCGCTACCGCAACACCGTCAAATTCTCAGCAGATGCATACACGGCGCCACACTAGAGGCGGTACTCTTTCGTATCTGCTCAACTTATTTATCGCAACAAGAAAATAGATCGCCACTGCTTTACTCTGATTTCTTGTCCATCACTTACTTGCTAGTTGAGAGCAAACATTGGTTGCGAAGTTGCCTTTGTCCGGTTTGCACCTTCAGATCCGCCATGGCATGCTCAACACTATACTCCCAATGCTTATGGTTTTCCCCTTTTATATTCCACACTAGTTAAATCACAGTAGACTAAATTTCAAAATTGGGTCAGTTGATTTTTCAGAGCTCGCCGGAGTTCGCTGGTGTGAACGAAGGGGCTCGGGTGGGGACTTTGGTTGTTGGGGGGGGGCGGTGGTGGGGCCTCACCGAACGAAGAAAACTCGACGCGGGTGGGGGCGGGGGTGGGGGGTGGGGGTGGCGTAGGAACACAGGCGGTGGGGGCCGATGGTCCGGCCGGCGGCCCGTGCGGTGTTCTGTATGGGAAGAATCAGAGACAAGGAAGAAGAAGGGTTAGGAGACGTAGGATCTTCATCCAACCGCCTGAAATGGTCGACTGACCCAAATGCAGACATGCCTTTATATTCAGTACCATCATCGTACCTGTTAGCACTGCTCCTGAATCCATCAAGCTAAACAATGTGCCACTCATAATTCCAAACTTGTTGCTCAAGTACAAATCTGATATGATGCTGATATTACTAAAACAGATAACATTTAATTGGTCAGCTAATGTTCCTACTTTACTTTCGAAAAAGCACGTGCACCACATATAGAGAGACAGCAGGGAGTTGCTTTCTTAATGCGCTCTGGTTCCTCATGTGTGGGCACTGCGCAACGAACATTTTATTATCCAAAATCTGCTTGCTCTTATTTACCATGTTCCTCTTCTGTTCTTCTTTAATAAGTACTCTTTCCGTTCCTAAATACAAGTCTTTGTATAGATTCCACCATGGACTACACATGGAGCAAAGTGAGTGAATCTACACTCTAAAATGTATCTGGATACATCTGTATGTGATCCATAGTGGAAATCTCTACCAAGACTTATATTTTGGAACGGAGGGAGTATGATAGTAGTACAGTATGTTCCTTGTAGTGAATATGAGCAGGGACATTTGCAGTGTAGAGGTCTATACGGTCGGTTGGTATGGACACTTTGAACTCGTCAGGCCTCTTTGATTCGTAGGATTTTGTAAACATGGGAATAGGATTTGTAGTGGCCTGCCCACTTGAATCCTATAAGAATAGCAAGGAAATGCGGGGAGCTGTGTCGCCTTTGAGAGTTACACTAATATTAACAGTACGACACCTTCAGTTGAAGAGAGCTGGTATCCGAAGGCTTTCTAGCCGTACTGGCAATACTAGCACATATATTCCAGCAAGTTCCACTTTGCTGATTTTACTCTGATGCTTACAGTTTTCCCGTTATATCTACACTATGATCTGTGTAGCTGCTTTGTGTCGCACTAGCAGCAGTCCACTCTTGAAGCTAAACACCGCAATGACTTACAAAATTGGCACCAAGGCATTGAGTGCCATTCTGGATGCAATGAAACTCATACGCTCACCACCTGTTGATTCTTGTTTAGAATATGATCCTAATGACTATTCTAACCTCGAGGAGTTAAAGGCAGATGGCCTGTCCTGTTCACCCATCAAGGTGCCTGTTCTAATTTGGCAAGGTTTTATTGATTGCGCGTATCTTGCATATGTTGTCTTGCATTTCTTCTATTTTGTGGCACCACCATCTGCTTAGTTTACTCATCATATATGTCGAGATGCCATGCCCATCCATTATCAATACATATTCCATCTGTCATCATACCATGTTTTTCCACTCAGATGCTGTTCTTGTGCATCAGACATCAAAAAGGAAGAGGGTGATTGCCGAACCTGAAGGAGCACTAGCAAAGTCCTTGAAAAATGTGGTTGTGCCGGAGAAATCAGACAGCACCCCACTTATATTGGCTGTACAGCCAGTGACACAAAACATAGGACCGACTCCAGCAGACTGTACCCATACTTCACTGGCCACACCACTAGCCGCACCACACAGGACCTGCACTCCAGCAAAAGGTATGCCGATTTCAGTTGCCATAGCACCAGCCGTACCACAGAAAAATCCCACTCCAGCAAAAAGTACAGCAAGTCCACCGGCCGAAGACCTATCCCAACTGCAGAGACGGCCAATTCCTGCAGATTGGAACCCCATTCCAGTTATTCCCAGTTTAAAAGAGAATGCTTTCAATGTTGTTAGGGACTACGTGCATATATTCCCATCATGGGAAGATTATAGTGAAGACAAACACCATTTTCACATCTTCCTGTCCCACTTACGTGTAAGTGCTATTATTCATGGTGATTATTTTCCTGTTTTCTGCTGATTGAACACATCAATGATTTACATTACATTGTTGTAAGTAGGCGAGGGTCAATCTGGATAGTCATGATGAGCAAAGCTTGCTTGCGCTTTTCAAGGAAGCATTGCAGCAGTATCGGTGTTACCTGAGGAAATCACACTTTGATGGCAAGTCTATAAACGAATTTCTGGTGAAGTCTCCTGTGCTAAATTTAGAAGACATTGAATGGGAAAACCTTGTTATGCACTGGTCTCGTTCCGAGGATGAGGTATTGTCTATGATATCGCATGACAATTTGAACTTCTACTTTTCCACATGTGCCTTACGGATCTTTTTTGCAGGAAATCTGCTCGAAAAAGAATTCCGGTTTGAAAAGAACGACAGGATATCGCAAATATGCTGCCCGCTGCTTTGCTCTTGTTAGTACCTGTTTTCCTGTATCACTGTACTTGCATACATACCTAGTTCATTATGTGACAGCAGTATGCATGATAGCTTGCTTATCAATTGTTCGCTCCAAATTATCTGATCTGTATGAATGATTACATTAGTGTAGAATATATCCAATGCCAATGAAATTTTTTAGCTCTGCATTGTTCTTGTAAGTACCTGCTGTCCTTTATCAGTGTACTTGTATTGACAGGTAGTTGTTCATGTACCATCACTCTGCAGCTTATTTTCCTTTGCCCTCCATTTTCTACACATAAGATCTATATTTACTCTTACCATAAGGTTGGATAACACCGATGGTACTGAAGAAGTTTAGCTCTGCATTGCTCTTGGCTGTACCTTTTGCCTGTATCACTGTACTTACATTTATAGCTACTTGGTTATGTAGCATCACTCTTCATCTTATCTTAAATATTCTCCATTTTTTCTTATATTATCACATCTATATTTACTCTTAACAAAATGTAGAATAAAGGCAATGCTTATGAAGAAGATTCTGTGGTAAACTTCTTGAATTGCCCCCCCATCAGCATGGACAAGGGCTTTATAGAGCCTGCCTTCACCAATAATGTAAGTTTGTCCTTCTCAAGCCTTCAAACTTTGTTGTGTATATTTGGTTAGGCATGACTGCAACAACTGTTTATTTTTGGTGTTTCCATCAAATTGCATGTTTAAAGTTTATTATGTACTCCAGTTCATAAACAAAAGTTTGTCCTTCTCAATTTAAGTTTTCAGTTGTACAACCAAGTTCCTTCTTCATACCATGTAAATTAAACTATACAGAGCAAGTGATCTTATTTTGCCAATCTGAAATGGGATAAATTGACAACACACGAACCATTGATACTTATGAGTTCTTGATCTGTAATCCAGAGGTGCCGTGAAGCTGCCAACTCCTTCACAATGTCATTTCCTGCCATGTCTTGACCTGAACAATACCATATTGTGTTAATGCTATTTTAAACTGTGTCACTTTATTCGTCAGTAAGAAATGTGATGAATTGTCAGCACTGATACTTGTATGTGCAAAACCTGTCATCTGTCTGCTTGTTTATCTTTCAGAGTGAGGAGGATATAAGTGTCAAACAAGTGCAGTCTCACCAGCTTGCTCAGCTGCTTGCGCTGCAGCTCCCGAGCAGGGCTAACCTTTCTTGAACTCTATTGAAGTGTTGTCGGTTTTGTATATTATTTTGTCGGCGTGTTTAGTTGCACTGGTGGCGATCTTTGATGCCCAGTGTATGTAATCTGCTGTCTGCTTTTGCTTTATTATCATAGTGGCGAACTTTGATGCCCAGTGGATGTAATATGCCGTAATTTCTTTATTGTATAGTCTCGGTTTTTTCTTATTCACGATGCTGCAGTTATTTTACTGTTTATATATATATATATCCTGTCTTCGCAGTAAACCGGCCAATCCGTAAAATTATGGTACATAATCGGGCCGTCACGCAAATCACCATGTATGATCCGCATCATGGGCCCCATCATCTTGGTCCGTTAACATGCCTAAATGTAAACTGGCCCACTAGTAGATTCGGGCCTTTAATAGGCCGAGTAAACTGCCGGCCCTATTTTCCCAAGAAAACTCAATGGGCCTTTAGGAGGCTAAAAAGTAGGCTGGGCCTGAAACGTGCCGAACAGCTCACGGGCCGGCAGCAGGCTGAAATAGACCCCGGCCCATGAATGTGCCAATCAAATCATGGGCTTATAACAGGCCAAAATTGTCTCGGTCCTTGTTTGGCTCAATCAGATTATCGGCTGCGAGCAGGCCGGATGCAAACCGGGCCGTAGTTAGGCCCAACTATATGACGGGCTTTTAACAGGCCGAAATTAATATAGGGCCGAAATGTTAAATGGGGCCTTAACAGGCCGAAACTAATATCAAGCCGAATTACTAAATGGGCCTTTAGCAAATGGGCCCAAAAGCGTAGCGTCCAGTTGACGGGCCGAATTTGATATGGGCCATAATTTAGCCCAAAGCCTCTTAAAGGGCCGGACCTGATCTGGGCCGTAATTTGGCCCAGAACGTGGTAGGCTTTTAACGGTCTGGATCTCATATGGGCCATTATTAGACACGGAACGTGGCAGGCCATTAATGGACCGGCTCAAATATGGGCGGCATTTGGCCCAAAACATGGCAGCCAGCTAATGGGCCGGCCTACTAGGGTCCTCAAAATCTTGTGGGCCTACAGCTGGGCCGGCCCATTAATGTCGGCGAAATCTCGTGGGCCTTTAGCTGGGCCGGCCCATTATGGCCCACAAAAATCTTGTGGGCCTTCACCTGGGCCGGCCCATTATGGCGCGCAAAAATCTTGTGGGCCTTTACCTGGGCCGGCTCATTATGGACCGCAAAATCTTGTGGGCCTTTAGCTGGGCCGTCCCATTGTGGGCCACAAAATCTTGTGGGCCTTTAGTTGGGCCGGCCCATTTAATCTTTATGGGCCACTGTTGGGCCGTGCCATGTGTCGACGTATCATAGGCGCTTTGGGTCCAATGAGTGGATGACATTTGTCCCAACGGTGAGCCAACACGTGTTTACTCCAGCCAGTGATGATTTTACACGTGGAAAATCCCCATTGGTCGGGGCTGTTAACGGGTTATCGGATCCAAAACCGGACCCGATAGCTTAACGGCGTTCCGTTACGGTGGATGCCACGTGTCGGTCACCCTTGACGAAAGCACTTCTGTGATGCGCGATTTATCGTCATGGAAGTGGACACTTCCGTGATGATAATTTTGGTAATGTCATGGAACACTTCTACGACAGCACATGTATGACTATCTTGATTCTGTCATAACATTGTCATGGATGTACATGCATGATGGAAAACGTGACCTACTGTGACAAACACGTATCATCACGGAAGTGTATTTTTTTGTAGTGGCGATGCATTAAATGCGTCTTGTCCTGTAATATGGGCGATAAGCTCATAGCACTGTAGACCTTTCCACCTCCTGTGTGCCACTGTGGCAACCCCTTTCGCCTATAAAAGGAGGCCCAAGGCGACTAGGAGAGGGATTGGGCTCTTTTGGGCAAGTTACACCCCGTAGCTAGCTCAAGAACACAAGAACACTCAATACATCCACCAAAGCGGGACTAGGGTATTACGCATCCTCGCGGCCCGAACCTGGTTAAACGATCCGTGTGCTTCCTGTTAGACTTGCTCTTCTCACGACCCCGCGCCCACCAACCGTAGAAGGGATTCCAGTGATCCCATAGGTGTTGTTTCCAACGACATCTTTGGTGCGCCAGGTAGGGGGCGCAGTTGTGAGAATCTGGTTTAGCAGCCGGCCTAGCAGTTTCTCGTGGCCACGGCCGCCGGAGAAGAAAATGGCCAAGAGAGCGGCGCTGCCTGCAAGCGCGAAGGGCGCCAGTGCGGCGACAGGAAAGCTAAGTCATGCCGAACTTTAAATATTTCCTTTTTATATAAGGTTATTCCCCTCGGAGATCTTGTTCTTTGTATGGAAAACCTGCACGCAAAGGGGCCCTCCCGCAATTGGCAACGCCCTTGTTCTGTTTTGAGTCTGCTCAATAGCTCAAGCGGCCGCGTCGAGAGTGGCAGGGTAGCCTTCCGCAATTGGCAACGCTCTCGATTCTGACTCGAGTCAAGCTCGACAGTTCGAGCGGCCGCGTTAAGGGCGGTAAGGTGGTTCGCCCGGCAGCAAGCACACCCGGCATGCCATTGGGGATCCGTCCTCAAGACGCCGCCCTGGGTTTACGCGCCGGCAAGCCTACCCGGTTAATGTAGGGTGAACATACAAAGGAAAATCGAACAGGAAAATAACATGCATTGTATCAAAAGTACTGCAGAGTTATATTACATCACTTGTTGCCACAGTTCTAACTAAAGATAAAATTCGTCTTGGTTGTGAACCTGCAGCAACGAAAAGAAACGGGGTGCCTAATCCCGGCGCTGGCCCTCCACCCTCTGGATTCCGTTGATGCGTCTGATGATGGGCTTGATACGCTCCTTGAGCGCCGCGATGTCCGCATCCTTCGGCAAGCTCTCCAGCGCAGCTTCGAAGTCGAGGTCAGGATTCCAGTGCGCCACCTTGGCGAGGACCTTGGCCATGGCACCCCGGCAAAGCCTTCGGGACTGATCGGCCAGGGAGGCCTCCCGGTTGGAGTGAAGCTGCTCCAGGGCCCCGAGGACGCCCTCAAAGAACAGGGTCAACTTGGCGTTGGGACTCCCGCTGCGCTCCGGGGCATACCTCACATTTGGCATCCCCATGGTAGCCAGCTGCGTGGTGATCCTGCCGGCGACGTCCTCGAGGCAGCTGATCCAGTGATTCTCGCCCTCCACAAAATCCTTGTGGCTGGCGGCTTCGTTCTTGCGCTGCAGCTTCTCGGCCTCCAGATCCTTGGCCAGGGTCTCCTCCCGAGCCTTGGCCTCTGAGAGCATCTCCTTAAGGCCCTCCAGCTTCAGCTTTAGGTCTTTGATGGAGTTGTTGGCCTCGGAGAGCTCCCCGGCCCTGCTGACGGTCGCGCCCCGCGCCTCTGTCAGGGCGCCGTTGAGCGTGTCCTTCTCCTTGGACAGCTTCAGGGCCTGCTCCTTCAGCTCGTCCCGCTCCACCTCCAGCTCCTTCACCCTGCCGGCGTGAACCAGAGCCTGGGCATCGAGCGCCTCCTTGTGCCTCTGCTCCAGCTCTTGGGTCTGCTGCACGACGAGCCTCTCCACCTCCTCATCCTTGCCGCGGAGTGTTGCGGCAAGCTTCTCCTCATGCGTGGCAAGGTCCTCCTCCTGGGAGTTCAGCACGACCTGGTGCTGGGTCCGAGCGGCCTCGGCTGCGGCGGCCAAGTTCTCCATCGTCTCCTGGGCCTTCTCAATGTCGGCCCGCTTCATGGTGAGCTCCACGTCGCGCTTGGCTAGCTCACCCTGGGCGACCTTCAGCTCCTCGCAAGCCTGGCGGAACCAAGTCTGCGTCTCAGCGACGCGCACCTTGAGGTCCGCCTCCGCCTTATCCACCGTTGCCATCGTGGACTTGACCTTGTCCAGGCGGGCACGGTGGAGAGCCTGGAGCTTCCGGAAATTGGCGCCCATGGCCTGGAGAAGCCGCTCCTCCTGAGAACCGTCGCCACCGGTGCTCGGCTCATCAACAACCTTGAGCCCGGCGGCGGCAAGCACCTCCTCGTCAAACACCTCTCCCTCGACGGGCGCCCTGGAGCTCGGCGCCCCTGGAAGGTGGACGAAAAGGTCGTCGCCCACCCTTAGATACCTGCCGGAGCCAGAGGCGGCGGAGGAGGAGGGCTGGTGATCAACCACCTCCTCCTCGGCAGTGGCCTTGCCGGCCTCCCTGGCAGGCCCCTTGCCGGCCTCCTAGGCAGTAGCCTTGCCGGCGTCCTCAGCAGCGCCCTTGGCAGTCTCCTCGGCAGCAATCTTCTCGGCCTCCGCCGCGGCATCCTTGGCGACATCCTCGATGACGATGTCGGTGTCCTCTGGGTCCACCGAGGGGAAATCTAGACACCGGGAAGGGGATGAGGCGAGGTCCAGATCAAGATTCAGAGAGAACAGGGACGGAAGGCGAGCGACTTACCCGTGCCGGGCTGGGAAGCAGAGGTCCCCTCCCCGCCAACATTTGGCGCCGAGGCGAAGCCACCGGCGCCGGTGTTCTCCTCCTCCTCCTCCGAGTGCATGGGCTCGGCGCTTGGCGCCCTCGCCGGGGACGCCCCTCGGGGCGGCGTGGTTGATGGGGGCGGCGTGTTGGGGGTAGCCCTCTGTGGCTCCTCCTGCTGCTGTCCTCCTCCTGCAACCACGGCAAGGTTAGAACCAAGAGATCGTGCCCCCAACACACGTCGACGAGGGGTGAGTGGTGAACTTACGATGGGGGCTGTGCCGGGGGCTGCTTTCCGGGCTGCTCAAAACCACCAGCGGTGTGCCGGAAGTACCTGCCGGGGGCTGGCCGCTCGCCGATGCCCTGGCCCTCTTCACCCTCTGGGCCAGCGTCTCCGCATCCCTGCAAAGAAGAAAAATAGGTCAAGACAAGCGGCGGAGATTGAGGAGATGGAGATGACAAAAAGGAGCAAGATACTTACTCGTCCTCCACCTCCTCCTTTGCTACCTTCCTCTTCCTCCTTGGGCTGAGGGACCCGAAGTCGAAAAAGACCTCCGCGTCGACATCTGCCGGAGGAGGGGAAGCCGATGGTGTCCGAGGGCGCTTGGACGAAGAAGAGGCAGTTGCCTTCTTCGTCGCCATCGCGGCCTTCACCGATTTCTTCGTAGCCGCGACCCTCGTTTGGCGTGCAGACGCCTCCTGGGCTGGCCGGGGCTGCACGACCCTACCAGGCCGAACCGGCTTGCTAGAGGTGGCCCGCCGTAGAACTCGCCCTCTCCCCGTGGCCGGAGGGTCGACAGCCTCGGCCTCCTCCTCTGACGACTCGTCGACCACATTTTCGATCAGAGGGGCCCCGGTGCCGGCGCTGCTGGCCTCCCCAGCGGCCTCCGCCCACTGGGCGAGCTCTTTCTCCTCCGCTTCCGCCGCGGCCTTGTCATCCACGCCGCTGGCGCTGCCGGCCTCCTTGGCGAGCTCCGCCTCCACTGCCCTGGCGGCGATGTAGTCCAGCTCCGCCTGGGTGGTGTCCTGGACGAGTCGCGGCTCGGCGGTGATGTACCCCTCATGCAAGGTGTTGAAGAACTCCTGCACTTGAATTTCCTCCGGCTCGACCTAGCTCGGGTCAAGACCATGCGCGTTGAAGTCTAGCATCATGGCGATGATGTCGGTCCGGCGAGAGTTGTTGCTCAGCGGGACCACTCCCGCCGGCAACTTAAACAAGGGCCCCTTGGCGACCTTGCCGGCCTTTGCGGCGGTCCTCGCGGCCTTGCCGGACCGCTCAACCTCGCCATCGCAGTTCACGTCGAGCTGAAAGGGCCACTGGCAGAAGTGGGCATGCCCCATCACCGTGAAGTTGTGGTTGAGGCCGGGGCGAAGCCTCATGATGTCGGCGGCGTTCGCGAAAAGCCAGGCCGGCCTCCCCTTGTTGTGCAGCGGAGCGATTCGGCGGCGGATGAAATCCGCCCCGATCATCTCAAGGGTGAGCCCGGCCTCGGTGAGGCAAAGAATCCTGGTGGTGGCGACCGTGAGCTTCACATCGTCGGCATCAACATCGCTCCAATCGCTCCGCCGAACCGGGGTTGCCTGGCGAACCCGGCAGAAATCTTGTGGATCATCCTCCTCAATCCAGCACCACCGGCCCCGCCATTCTTCCCACCTCTCCTTCTGAGCGCCCTCCGGGTATGCCCCCTTGGACTGTGGGATCCAGGCGACGCAACCGGAAATGGCGCCCCCCAGTTGGATCCGAGGAAAGAAGTAGTGGCGGAAGAGCGCCGTGTTGGGATGCACCCCGGCGAAACCCTCGCAGAGGTGCGCAAAGAGAGCCATGCACGCCACGGTATTTGGAGTAAAATCCAGAAGGTGGAAGTCGTAGGTGTGCATGACGTCGTTGAAGAAATCAGAGAAGGAGGGGGGCAGAGGCCGCAAGAGAAGTAATCGACGAAGAATGGATACAGATTTGGGGCGGCCTCGGCGCAATTGGCGGGGATGACACGCATGGCTGGATGCCCCGTTGTCTCCCCCTGTCTTGCACCCCCTGATAATCCCCAAGTGCAGGGAATCATCGTAGCAATTTCCAAAGGTGTCGTGGAATTGTCACGGCAGATGTCCTCGAGCTAGGACTTAGTCGTGGAGTCATCGCAACTAGGAAGCTTGAAGGGGTTATGCGGGACAAGGAACACGAAGGCTTATACTGGTTCGGCCCCTTACGGTGAAGGTAAAAGCCTACGTCCAGTTTGAGGTAATACCGATTAGGGTTACGATCGCCAGGGAGCTAAACAGCTATGCCCGACTCTCGATGATCTTGTTGTCGCCCTTAAACCGCTGCCGGGTCGTCCCTTTATATAGGGAGGCTGACACCCAGCAACCCTTAGAGTCCCGGCCGGCTCATAAGAGTGTCCGCCTCGGACTCTAAACTATACTTGCCTTACGCTACAAGTTCTACTATAATAATGATTGTAACTACGGGCCTTAAGCCATATCCGGGTCTTAGCCCATCTCTGGCCCATCGTCTTGAAACTTGGCTCCGGGCTTCTGGCAACGACCGTACGAGTAACCCGGCCCCTCCTGGCGGGTGACTCTAAGGTCTATATCCTCAACATTAGGCCCCAGATTGATTTGAGCCGGCTCATGTCAATCTTCAACTCTTCTGACAGAAAAAATCTCCGGCTTACCATTCATGTGAAGGCCATAACCCGGAGTGACGTCATCCTCTGGACTCCGGATAATCTGCCATGACGTCATCCTCCATTAAGTCCGTTTTTTACTCCGCCAGATCTGCAACGGATCTTTGCTTTACTGTCATTCCGAAAATCGAGGTGTCGTGGGGGGGAGATAATCACGCCGTGGTCTCCTTGAATCTCGCGCCCACTTATGACCTTGCCTTATAAATAGGCCGGCCCAACGGGTTCTTCTCACACTCTCTTCTTCCTCCTCGCGCCGTCGCTCCTCTGCCCGAGCTCTGTCACTGCCGCCGCCGTCGCGCCCCTGGTCTTCATCAACTCGGCCGCTGCATCACCCTGACTCGGACCAGATAAACGGCGGCGACTTCCGCTCTTCTCCAACTCTGGTGAGTCTCCCTTGCCCTGTCAGATAAATCTACCGTAGGGTTCGTCTGTGTTCTTCGCGTTTATCGCCATTGCCACAAGCCTCGGTAGCTCTCGTAGTCACTGCACTTGGTTGATCTTTAGCCTTGCCTAGAACTAGTGCGGTAGTTGTTTAGGCCTCATTTCAAGTGCTAGTAGATCTCCTTCCACTGTATAGATGCCTCGTTCGAGCTCAAGAACATCCGCTCGTCTGTTTCTAGGTCTAGAAAATTTTCATTTCACCCGACCATTTTGATCCAAAAAAGTTACTGCCATATGTGAAACCTGTTTTACCACACTTAGTAAAAACTGCAACCATTGAATCTTGGCGGCTTACGATTCCGGGTTAAAGAACCCACGCGTTGTAGAATCCTCCGGGTTAAAGAGAACCATGCTTTGTAGAATCCTCCGGCTTAACTGTGGTAAAGCCGTAAATAATCAACTTATCCTGAAGGCCCGTGCGGCTTAAATAACCCACTGTACCTGAGTATATATCATTAGTCCCCTTCATAAGCCGCCATCTTAGTTTGAACTGTAGATCTCCGGCTTATAATTAACCCGGACATTTTTCCCTTTTGTCATAGACCACCAACTTTCACCATGCCTCCCAAGGCTCCCATCACTTGCAACTGGATGAAGTCCAACGTCACCAACGAGACCCTGGCCAGTTTTGTTAAGTCCGGATATTTGCCTAAGAAGGAAATCATGTCCTACCATGCCCCTGACCCGTCGGAAGAGAGACCACAGCCAAGGGACGGGGAGGTAGTGATCTTCGCAGATCATATGAGCCGGGGCTTCGCACCGCCCGGCTCAAAGTTTTTCAGGGACGTGCTCAACTTCTTTGACCTACGGCCTCAAGATATAGGACCCAACTCCGTATCCAACATCTGCAATTTCCAAGTCTTTTGCGAAGTGTATCTTGGAGAAGAGCCGAGTCTGCTGCTCTTCAGAGAGCTGTTTTACTTAAACCGCCAAAATGAGTGCGCCAACGGGCCAAGTCTAGAGTTAGGTGGCATCTCCATCCAGCGGCGTAGGGACTGTCTTTTCCCTTACGCAGAGCCGCCGAGCCACCCCAAGGACTGGAATATGACTTGGTTCTACTGCCAAGATACGTCCCCGGCTGACGAGAACCCGCTGCCCGGCTTTCGCCCAACACGTCTAGAGCCGACTCACCCGCTGTCGGACAAGCTGACTGCAGCGGAGCGCCAGCCTCTGCTTCCAACTATCAATAAAATCAAGGCCCTGCTAGGCAACGGTCTGAACGGAATTGACCTGGTCCGGGTCTGGATCTCATGGCGGGTGATCCCATTGAGCCGCCGCCCCGGCTTAATGTGTGAGTACACCGGGCGTAAGGATGACCCTCAGAGGCACAGTCGCAATGATCTTCCAGAAGATGTTGCTGAGGAAGAGACCAAGGCTCTGTTAAACGAGAGTCTGGCAGACTGTGGAAGGACCGGGTTAGCCCCCTTCTGCAAGACCAATCCAGCCCCAGCGGTAAGCCGCTGACTTTAACTTTTATCTTCGTCTGTATATAACCTTTATCTGAACCGTTTTAAGAATCCATCATTGTATCTTTCAGGCTGATGATAAGTTCTGGCGGGTCAAATATGACCATGAGGCGGCCAAGAAGGCTAGGAAGGCGAAGAAAGCCGCCCCTCGCAAAAAGGAAGCAGACCTACTGCTTCGGAGCTGATGCAACTAAGTGACAGCTCCGAGTCAGAGGTAACCCCTAAGCCTTTAAATTCTTGCTATACTTGTTGTTTGTTGCTGTCCGCCTTATCAACACTTGCTCATTGACAGGATGACACCGGCGCCAGTAACCCGGTGGTTGAAGAGGTAATGTCACTTTCCTCCGACTCGGAGCCCTTGCCACAGCTGAAAGTCCGAAGGGTAACCCGGAAAGTAAGCTTTTCACATCCTTTAGCTCATCAAGACCCTCAATTTCTTTTGAAGCGACAGGTTCACGAAAGCCGGCGTCACACCCGGACCAACAAGGACACCGATCTCTCCGCCGGGTTACTCGACGCAACAAGGAAGCGTCGCACTGAGGTTTTTTCTCACTTGTACCCTTTTCATCCGTTGGCGGGTGTTATCCGTCAGCCACTCAACTCTTCTGACTCCAATTATCAGGAGACCTCCCCCTCTTCGGGTGACTCCATGCAGTCAAATCTGCCGGCCTTCAAGACTGCGCCCGGGTAACAACAATCTTCTTACATTATCTTTGTCTGTACTTACTCTTTGTATGCCTAACACTTCTGTCTTTTCAGTGCCCAGGCAAAGCTCACCAAAAGAGCGAAGAAAACCAGGTCAGCCGGAGTGCCGGACTTACCTGAACCGGAGGTGACGGCTCAAGAGCCGCCAGCTGCCTCCGCCCCCGAAGCCACCACTCCAATGGACACGGCACCTGAGGCCTCTGCCCCGACTACCAAGGCAATGACCGAAGCTGCGGTTAACCCGGAGGCCTCCGGCTCAGCTCCACCAGCAGACGACCCGGACGTGGTAATCACCCGGACGGAGTTCATTGAGCCGGGGAGACCGACCGTGTTGGCCAAATGCTCCGCGAAGGGGGAGTTGCTGCAGCCCCACCGGGTGAACCTGGACCTCTCCGGCTACACCGACTTGAGTATTGGAGAGCTCGTCTCTGGTTACATCAGCCAAGTACACAAGAGCCGGGACGCCGAAGTCGCCATGGTCAACCAGATCCAACAAAAATCTGAGGTATCCTTCTGCTGTCTTCTTACTTACTGCATAGTTACCTTTGCCATGCTAGCCCCCAAGTCGATGACTTATACTTGAATATGTTGTAGACTTAGGTTCCGGCTTACTCAACTGAGCCGGCAATATGTAGATAGATACGTTCAATATGCATTAGCCCCCAAGTGCCAAGTGTCTTTGCTTGGAAAACGCTTGGGACTTATATAATGACTGTTAATAACCCGGAAATATATGCAGGCTGTTGGCAAGAAACTAGAGGCGGACCTTGCGGATCTCAAGAGCCGACTGAAGATGCAGGAGATGGAGACCCGGAAGGCAAACGCCAAGTTTGTATCCAGCATCGCCACCCAAGAAAAATTGAAGACCGAGTTTGATGCTGAGAGAAAGGCCTGGGTCGAAGAGAAGGCTGCACTGGTGACCCGGGCGGAATAGGCAGAGAAGGCTCTCGCTGAGAAGACCGCCGAGCTCTCCGGCCTAAAGCGCCAGGTTTCCCAAATGGTGGCCGCTATCTTCGGTAAGTCGCCTCACCGGCTTTCATCAAGTTTGTATATGTCATGATTCATCCTTGTCACCGGCTTATCTGATTCTGTTAAACAGGTCCCAGGAGTGCCAACCTCAACCAGAGCGTGGTCACCAAGTTAAAGGCCGTGTACACCTTGGTGGAACAGCTCTACACAGGGTCACAGCGTGCCTTAGCTGTGGTGGCCCTATCCAACGAGGTGCCAACTCATCTGGCCGAAGTCCTGCGCCGGCTCGCTGTTCTGCCGCAGCGGATTCAAGAGCTGCGGCGGGCCTCCGCGAGAGCCGGAGCAATCGCCGCGCTGAGCCGGGCCAAAGCATTCCTGCCGGAGCTAGACCCGGCAGACATCGCCCTGGGTTACCCAAGCCTGAAGGAAGACGGCTCAGCCTTCGACCAGAAGGACTTCGCGGCATGTGTGAAGGCTGTACGCCCGGTGGCCACCCTCATCGGGAACGACACCGACCTGACCAAGTACCAGCCGGGTTATGATGCGGAGAATCAGAGGATTCCAACCCCTCGCTATGAAGCCCTCAATCTGATCCCTCCGGCTCGTCAGCACACCTTCGCCCCGGAGATTGACCCGACCGGGTTAATTGACGAAGAAGCCCATTTCGAAGCTCTCAGCGGCATCGACTGGAAATCATCAACCTTCGAGGTCTTGGGATCAGCCGGAGGAGAAGACAGGAATGAGCCGGGGACTTCAACTCAGCGGGCATCATAATTTGGCTGGCGGTTTAACAAACATTGTTCCACCTTTTAGACTTGAAGAATTATTGTAATAGAGTAGGTGCAACAGTTTATCTCTGCCGTGCCATCGTGCACGTTTTGAATGCGAAAGCCCTTTGAATTTGTCTCTTTGATGTTTCTCCGGGTCATAATCATCCCTTTGTTTTTCTTAACCTCAAAAGGTGCCTTTAAATACCTGCATAAAAAGGCAAATCACAAGTCTCGAGGCGGCTTACCGCCCTGAGACTCAGGTGTTTGAGATAGATAACCCGGAATATGAATCAAAAAAGACTGGCCCTTAACTATACTCTGAACATAGCCGTAATAACATACTTAACGGCCCGTAAGCATACTTCTGGTTTAAATAACCCGGGAAGCACGGTTGGTACCTTAACTCCAATTTATTTGCCTTGATGACATCCATGATGTTCAATTAACACTGTAAACCAGAATTAAGCCGGCAAGTGAGACCCGGCAGTACACACCTTGACATAATCAGGGTAAACTTGTGATAGAACATAAGAACTTAGGGGCTTCCGGTTCGAATACGACCAGAGACCCGGCCCAAAGGGGTTAAGCTAAGATTCGGATATGATCACATAGCCCCCAGTGGGTGTGGCGATGCCAATCAAGAGGGTACTGACAGCTATGTTCTCTTTGGTTCGAATACGACCCATGTTTGAACAGGAAGCCCCCAAGTGATTTTTAAAATTTTTTAACGACGCTGATTCAAATACGATCCACGTCGGTTCTCAGAGGGGTTAAACTATGATTCAAATATGACCAAAGATAACCTCCCAATGAGCTCGGCACTTTGCCAATCAGATGGGTATCGACAGCTATGTTCTCTTTGGTTCGAATACGACCCATGTTTGAACAGGAAGCCCCCAAGTGACTTTACTGCTTACGGCTAGATTCGAATACAATCATAAGCCGGATCCTCCTTTAAGTCATCATGTAACCTTGTAATAAAAACAACACGTGCATATTTGGAGGAGAAAAAAGGACAGAGGTCCTGCTTTATTGCTTATCATAATATATACATGGCTGAGACAAATATGTACACCACGAGAGCCGGTAGCTCAAGTGTAGTAAGGCCGAAGCTGAGCTATGTTCCACAGCCGACGGGTCTCTTCCTCAGACTTACGCGAATCTTTGTGCTCCCGAATGTCAATGAGGTAATATGACCCGTTGTGCAAGTTCTTGCTGACCACAAAGGGCCCTTCCCAAGGTGGGGATAACTTGTGTGCATCTGTTTGATCCTGGATGAGCCGGAGCACAAGGTCGCCTTCCTGGAAGACCCGGGATTTGACCCGGCGGCTATGATAATGGCGCAAGTCTTGTTGGTAAATCGCTGACCGGGCTGCTGCCACATCACGCTGTTCATCCAACAAGTCAAGAGCATCTTGGCGCGCCTGTTCATTATCCGTCTCAACATAAGCCGCCACGCGAGGTGAGTCGTGACGGATGTCGTTGGGGAGGACTGCTTCCGCTCCATAAACCATGAAGAAAGGCGTGAAGCCTGTAGATCTGTTAGGAGTAGTATTGATGCTCCATAAGACGGAGGGCAACTCCTCCACCCAACAACCCGGCGTCCGTTGCAAGGGACCAAAAGCCGGGGCTTGATGCCCTTCAGAATCTCCTGATTAGCTCTCTCAGCTTGACCATTGGATTGAGGATGAGCCACTGAAGAAACATCAAGCCGGATATGCTCTCGTTGACAAAACTCTTCCATGGCGCCTTTGGAAAGATTGGTGCCATTGTCGGTTATAATGCTGTGCGGAAAGACAAAGCGGAAAATCACCTTTTTCATAAATTGAACCGCCGTGGCTGCATCGCACTTGCTAACTGGCTCAGCCTCTACCCACTTTGTGAACTTGTCAACTGCCACCAAGAGGTGGGTCCTCTTATCCTTGGACCGTTTAAAAGGCCCAACCATATCAAGCCCCCAGACCGCAAAGGGCCAAGTGATTGGGATCATCCTCAACTCCTGAGCTGGCACATGAGCCCGTCGTGAGAACCTTTGGCAACCATCACATTTACTGACCAAGTCCTCTGCATCAGCATGAGCCACCAGCCAATAAAAACCATGACGGAAAGCCTTGGCCACAAGGGATTTTGAGCCAGCATGATGGCCACAATCCCCTTCATGGATCTCACGCAAGATCTCTTGGCCTTCCTCAGGGGAGATACAACGTTGAAATGCCCCTGAAACACTGCGATGATGTAACTCGCCATCGATGACGATCATTGACTTAGCCCGCCGGGTTATTTGCCTGGCCAAAGTTTCATCCTCAGGCAACTCTCCCCGGGTTATATAAGCCAGATATGGCATTGTCCAGTCTGGTATGACATGAAGAGCCGCCACCAGTCGTGCCTTCGGGTCAGGGATAGCCAAGTCTTCCTCTGTAGGCAATTTAACCGAAGGGTTATACAGGACATCCAGGAAAGTGTTAGGCGGCACCGGCTTTCGCTGAGAGCCTAGCCGGCTTAGAGCATCAGCTGCCTCGTTCTTCCTGCGATCAATGTGCTCCACTTGGTATCGCTGAAAGTGCCCAGCAATGGTATCAACCTCGCGGCGATAAGCCACCATGAGAGGATCCTTAGAATCCCACGTGCCTGATACTTGTTGAGCCACCAAGTCTGAGTCACCAAAGCACCTTACCCGGCTTAAGCTCATCTCCTTAGCCACCCGAAGACCGTGGAGCAAAGCCTCGTATTCAGCCGCATTGTTAGTGCAAGGAAACATCAACTGTAGCACATAATGGAACTTGTCACCTTTAGGGGAAGCCAACACAACGCCAGCCCCCGAGCCCTCCAGCTGCCTGGACCCATCAAAGTGAATAGTCCAATAAGTGTTATCCGGCTTTTGCTCAGGCACTTGTGACTCTGTCCAATCATTGATGAAATCCACCAAAGCCTGAGTTTTAACAGCAGTGCGTGGCACATATTTGAGGCCATGAGGTCCAAGTTCTATAGCCCACTTAGCAATTCTCCCTGTGGCCTCTCTGTTTTGAATAATATCACCAAGAGGGGCAGAACTGACCACAGTGATGGGATGACCCTAAAAATAATGCTTAAGCTTCCGGCTCGCCATGAACACACCATACACAAGCTTCTGCCAATGCGGGTACCGCTGCTTGGACTCAATGAGCACTTCGCTGACATAATAAACCGGCCGCTGAACCGGATGCTCCTTACCCGCCTCCTTGCGCTCCACCACAATAGCCACGCTGACGGCTCGTGCGTTTGCCGCCACATACAGTAGCAAGGGCTCCTTATCAACCAGAGCAGCAAGGACTGGGGGCTCTGCTAGCTGCTTTTTCAAATCCTCAAAAGCGGTATTAGCTGCATCATTCCAGACAAAGTTATCAGTTTTCTTCATCAACTGATATAAGGGCATAGCCTTCTCACCCAAACGGCTTATAAACCGGCTTAAAGCAGCGATGCGACCCGCCAAGCGCTGAACGTCATTTATACACGCCGGCTTAGCTAGGGAGGTGATGGCCTTGATATTCTCCGGGTTAGCCTCAATGCCTCTGTCAGAAACCAAGAAGCCCAATAGTTTGCCTGCAGGAACACCAAAAACACACTTGGCCGGGTTAAGCATCATCTTATAGACCCGGAGATTATCAAAGGTTTCCCTTAAATCATCTATCAGGGTTTCCTCTTTCATGGATTTAACCACAATATCATCCACGTAAGCGTGAACATTGCGCCCGATCTGTTTATGAAGACAGTTCTATACACAGCGCTGGTAAGTCGCCTGTGCACACTTGAGTCCAAAGGGCATAGACACATAGCAGAAGGCTCCAAAGGGAGTGATGAACGCCGTCTTCTCCTGGTCCTTAACTGCCATCTTAATCTGATGATACCCGGAATAAGCATCCAAGAAACTTAAGCGTGCACAACCTGCCGTAGCATCAATGATTTGATCAATACGGGGAAGGGCAAAAGGATCAGCCGGACACGCCTTGTTCAAGTCCGTGTAGTCCACGCACATCCGCCAGGTGCCGTTCTTCTTGAGTACGAGCACCGGGTTAGCCAACCATTCTGGGTGAAAAACTTCAACAATAAACCTGGCCGCCAAGAGCCGGGCCACTTCTTCACCAATGGCTTTCCGCCTCTCCTCATTAAACCATCGAAGGAACTGTCTGACCGGTTTAAATTTCGGATCAACATTGAGAGTATGCTCAGCGAGTTCTCTAGGTACACCTGGCATGTCAGAAGGTTTCCATGCGAAGATGTCCCTATTCTCACGGATGAACTCGATGAGCGCGCTTTCCTATTTTGGATCCAGATTGGCACTGATGCTAAACTGCTGAGATGAATCTCCTGGAACAAAATCAACAAGCTTAGTTTCATCAGCCGACTTAAATTTCATCGCCGGCTCAGTCTCCGTAGTCGGCTTCTTCAGAGAGGTCATGTCTGTTGGGTCAACATTGTCTTTGTAAAACTTCAACTCCTCTGTAGCACAAACAGACTCTGCATAAGCTGCATCCCCTTCCTCACACTCCAGAGCCACTTTCCGGCTGCCGTCAACCGTAATGGTCCCATTGTGACCCGGCATTTTGAGCTGTAAGTACACATAACACGGCCGTGCCATGAACTTGGCGTAAGCCGGACGTCCAAATATAGCATGGTATGGACTTCTTATCTTGACCACCTCAAAGGTCAACTTCTCCACCCTGTAGTTGTTCTCATCACCAAAAGCCACTTCCAATTCGATCTTGCCGACTGGATAAGCCGACTTACCAGGTACCACACCATGGAAGATAGTGTTTGACTGGCTGAGGTTCTTATCAACCAACCCCATACGGCGAAAAGTCTCATAATAGAGGATGTTGATGCTGCTGCCTCCATCCATGAGTACCTTTGTGAACTTATAACCTCCCACCTGAGGAGCCACCACTAAGGCCAAGTGGCCCGGGTTATCCACCCGGGGAGGGTGATCCTCCCTACTCCACACTATAGGCTGCTCAGACCACCGCAAGTAGCGTGGAACCGCCGGCTCAACAGCATTCACAGCCCTCTTGTGAAGCTTCTGATCTCGTTTGCACAAACTAGTGGTAAACACATGATACTGTCCACCGCTAAGCTGCTTTGGGTTGGTCTGATAACCCCCCTGCTGCTGTTGATGACCCTGACCAGACTGTTGATTAAAGCCCCCTTGACCGTTCTGAGGACCGGAATTTGAGCCGCCGCCCGGGCCATGAAAGCCGCCGGCGCCTGAGCCGCCGCCCGGGCCATTGTAGCTTTTAAAGGCCTTCATGATCGCGCAATCCTTCCACAAATGAGTCGCTGGCTTCTCTCTACAGCCATGCCTTGGACAAGGTTCATTCAACAGCTGCTCCAGCGTTGGACCTGACCCGCCGCCTCGGGGAGGGGGCCTCCCCTTGCGTCGCTGGTTATTACCTTGGGAATTGGCGTTGGCTACAAACTCTAGGCTGCCATCGGCCTTACGCTTGCCTCCTCCTTGGTTCCCCGGGTTAAACTGAGGACCCTTGCCATTGCCGTTCTTCTTTCCCTTCCCTGTCCTTTCATCGTCTGAAGGGGGGTCCTTGGTACCATCAGAATCGGCGTACTTGACAAGAGCCGCCATTAGTGTACCCATATCGGTGCAGTCGCGCTTAAGCCGCCCGAGTTTCATCTTAAGGGGCACAAAGCGACAGTTCTGTTCCAACATTAAGACTGCAGAACCGACATCCATCTTATCTGATGAATGTATGATCTCCTTGACCCGGCGCACCCAATGGGTCGTGGATTCACCCTCCTGCTGCTTACAGTTAGTCAAATCCACAATTGACATAGACTGCCTACAGGTATCTTTGAAGTTTTGGATGAACCGGGCTTTTAGCTCAGCCCAAGACCCAATGGAATTCGGTGGTAGCCCTTTCAACCACGTGCGGGCAGTTCCATCTAACATCATGGTGAAATACTTGGCCATGGCCGCCTCACTGACCTCCAGCAATTCCATAGCCATCTCATAACTCTCAATCCAGGCTGCAGGCTGTAAGTCAGCTGTATAGTTAGGCACCTTCCTAGGGCCCTTGAAGTCCTTAGGTAGATTCATTATGGATAGCTGGCACCAAACAAGGGACACCCCCGGTCCTGGTAGGGATACCCACATCAACGGAAGTCGTCGGATAAGCCGCGGGGGTCTGGTAAGCCGTCAATTGAGGCACCTGCTCTGCCTCTTGCCGCGCTTGGTCTGCTGCGTAAAAGGCTCCATTATGAGCCGGGCCATGGCCAGGGGGCGGGTCATGGCGTCGGACATTACTTGAGCCGGTTGCTGAGACCATGTGCCGGCTGTAACTCGGGCTCTGGCCTGGACTAGGGGTCGAGTGGATCCTGTCCCGGCTGTAGGAGTACGCCTCTTGCTGCGCCAGTGCCGTCTGCAGGAGTTCCCTGACCCGGCGGGTTTCGATGGCCGCCGGAGAATCACCGTCAACGGGCAGAGCCGCCAGCCATGCTGCCGCAGCTACCATGTTCTCCAGCGGGTTATCATAATGACCCGGGGGTATTGGCACATACTGAGGCGGGGCAGGGGGCACCTGGGGAGGCCCCATCACTCGTGGCTGAATAAGGGGTCCAGACCCGGGCGCCATGACCCCTGGCGGGTTACTAGACCCTGCACCTGGCGTGTTGAAGAGGTTACGTGGATCGTAAACCGGTGGGAGTCGAGACTGGGCCTTCTGATGCCTCCTTCTCATGACCTCATTGGCCGCGTTCTGATCCATCGTGAGTTGGAAGGACTGCGCCTGAATCAGCTGAGTCCGGGCGTCGAGAGCCGCCCACTCCGCAGCCAGCCTGATCCCTTCCGCTGCAAGATCCTCTTTAGCTTTTATCAGATCCAATTTTAACTGTGCCACCTCCGCATCATGCTGAGCTTGATCCGCCGGGTCAACCGTGGCGGTTAACAGGGCCGTCATCTTGTCCGTGAGATCCATCAGCACCTGAGCCGGAGAAGGCACCGGGTTTCCCGATCCAGCAGCGGGGTTCTGAACAGGCTGCGCACCAGCCATAAAAACTCCAACCTGACTTGGCGGCTCAAAAAGGTCCGGAATACTATCGCCATCGGAACAACCCATGAGCCTGCCATCTTGAAGTTGGTACAACGAGTTGGACTCATCGGTGGCCGACTCGCCATCAGAACCGGCGGCCGCCTCATCACCAGACCCAGATGGATCAGAGGGCCCTCCATGGATGCATCCCACAAAAGCGCGCCTTAAGGCAGGCCGGGCCCGGGCGGGTCGTGCGCGCTGAGCCGTTTCGATGAGATCGGCACAGAGATCCGGCTCAGGGCCCGGCTCACCAATCTTGCCAATGAAGACATGAATTCCGCCGAAGGGGATCCGGTACCCGTACTCAATTGAGCCGGCGTCGGGGCCCCAGTCTGCATCGTCGATGTAGAGCTTGCCGCGACGACTCTTGGTCATCCGGCCCACAGCGTATCCCTTGAGCCCTTCGAAGCTGCCCTTCAAGAACTCAAATCCACCGTGCGCTGGCCCCATGGTGGGCGCCAACTGTCGTGGAATTGTCACGGCAGATGTCCTCGAGCTAGGACTTAGTCGTGGAGTCATCGCAACTAGGAAGCTTGAAGGGGTTATGCGGGACAAGGAACACGAAGGCTTATACTGGTTCGGCCCCTTACGGTGAAGGTAAAAGCCTACGTCCAGTTTGAGGTGATACTGATTAGGGTTACGATCGCCAGGGAGCTAAACAGCTATGCCCGGCTCTCGATGATCTTGTTGTCGCCCTTAAACCGCTGCCGGGTCGTTCCTCATATAGGGAGGCTGACACCCAGCAGCCCTTAGAGTCCCGGCCGGCTCATAAGAGTGTCCGGCTCAGACTCTAAACTATACTTGCCTTACGCTACAAGTTCTACTATAATAATGATTGTAACTACGGGCCTTAAGCCATATCCGGGTCTCAGCCCATCTCTGGCCCATCGTCTTGAAACTTGGCTCCGGGCTTCTGGCAACGACCGTACGAGTAACCCGGCCCCTCCTGGCGGGTGACTCTAAGGTCTATATCCTCAACAAAAGGTGGAAGTGATAAGTATGGAGTGTCGAACCCACAAGGAGCTAAAGGTAAGATCAATATTCTCTCAAGCCCTATCTGCCACTGATACGACTCTACGTACACCGAACGTTTGCTTCCAACTAGAAACGAGAAATAAAACTACGTTGTGGGTATGAAGAGGATAACTTTGTATGATATCGGAGAGCTAAAATATAAAAGTAGGTGCTGTTATCATAAAGTTAGAATATATTACTAAATAATATAAATAGCGAGTGTGGAATAATGATGGGTCGGTGTGCGGAATTATCCTAGGTAATCGTTAACAAGACCGGTAGTCATCATTGCAATTTCATATGAGGGAGAGGCATAAGCTAACATACTTTCTCTACTTGGATCATATGCACTTATGATTGGACCTCAAGCAAGCATCCGCAACTACTAAAGATCATTAAGGTAAAACCCAACCATAGCATTAAAGCATCAAGTCCTCTTTATTCCCCTACGCAACAACCCCCTTACTCGGGTTTGTGTTTCAGTCACTCACCAACCCACTATAAGCGAATCATGAACGTATTGCAACACCCTACAGGGGGAATCCCTCACGCTTGCGCGACACGGAGGGCACCATAGGACAGCACCAAAATAAAACATACAACTCGTACCAATCTAGATCATCAATCAACCCAATGACAAAGGATATCTACTCAAAACATCATAGGATGGCAACACATCATTGGATCATAATATGTGGCATAAAGCACCATGTTCAAGTAGGGATTACAGCGGGGTGCGGGAGAGTGGACCGCGTAAAAGAGATGAGGATGGTGATGGTGGTGGTGATGTTGATGAAGACGATCACCGCGGCGATGATTCCCCTCTCGATGGCACTTTGGTGCCACCAAGAGAGAGGAGGAGAGGTTCTCCCCCTTGTGCTTCCTCCTCCATGGCCTCCCCCCTGGATGGGGAAAGGTTCTCCCTCTGGTCCTTGGCCTTCATGGCGATGATGGCCTCTCCGGGATACTCCTCCATGGCCACTGGTGATGATGGCCCCCTCCGGCAGGGTGCCGGAGAGGGACTAGATTGATTTCTCGTGGCTACAGAGGCTTCTAGCGGCGGAACTCCCGATCTAGGTTAATTTTCCGAGGTTTCTGTATTTATAGGAATTTTTGGCGTCGGTCTCATGTCAAGGAGGTGCCCGAGGTGTCCACGAGGCAGGCCCACGCGCTTGGGAGGGTGGGCGCGCCCCCACCCTCGTGGACGCCCTGGGACTCTCCTGGCCCAACTCTTTTACTCCGGGGTCTTCTTTTGGTCCATAAAAAATCATCAAAAATTGGCACGTCAATTGGACTCCGTTTGATATTCCTTTTGTGTAAAACTCAAAACAAGGAGAAAACAGAAACTGACACTGGGCTCTAGGTTAATAGGTTAGTCCCAAAAATCATATAAAATAGCATATAAATGTATATAAAACATCTAAGATTGATAATATAATAGCATGAAGACTTCATAAATTATAGATATGTTGGAGACGTATCAGCATCCCCAAGCTTAATTCCTGCTCGTCCTCGAGTAGGTAAATGATAAAAGAAATAATTTATGAAGTGTGAATGCTAGCAAGTGCTTAAGTTTGATCAATGATAGTTTTAATCACTTTTTCTAGCATCATTATATGTCATAACAGTAGCTCATCTCATAAAAAATTTCGTGATCAAGTAACAAGCTATTCACATGTTAAAGTATAGATCATAAACTTTCTTGAAACTAACAAACTATATTCTCAGTCATCAAACAATTGCAATTCATCTTATTTTCAGGTAGGGTCTATGTCAGAGCTTTGATTTAGCATACCCACATACACAACTATCATTTAATCTTTCACAATTGCTAACACTCACGTGATATTTATGGGTTCAAAGTTTTAATCGGACACAGAGAAAGATAGGGGCTTATAGTTTTGCCTCCCAACCTTTTACCTCAAGGGTAATGTCAACAATAATAGTTCATGATAACTTACATCCAATTGGATATATATATCGGGATCTTTCCAACACAATGTGCTTGCCAAAGGATAGAATGTAAAAAGGAAAGGTGAAGATCACCATGACTCTTGCATAAGGTATAAGAATAAAAGTAAAAGATAGGCCCTTCGCAGAGGGAAGCAGAGGTTGTCATGCGCTTTTATGGTTGGATGCACAAAATCTTAATGCAAAAGAACGTCACTTTATATTGCCTCTTGTGATAGAGACCTGTATTATGCAGTCCGTCGCTTTTATTTCTTCCCTATCACAAGTTCGTATAAAGCTTATTTTCTTCGCACTAATAGATCATACATATTTAGAGAGCAATTTTATTGCATGCACCGATGACAACTTACTTGAAGGATCTTGCTCAATCCATAGGTAGGTATGGTGGACTCTCATGGCAAAACTAGTTTAAGGGATATTCGGAAGCACAAGTAGTATCTCTACTTGGTGCAAAGAATTTGGCTAGCATGAGGTGGAAAGGCAAGCTCAACATGTTGGATGATCCAAGACAATATACTTTATTTCGGATATAAGAAAACATAACCCATTACGTTGTCTTCCTTGTCCAACATCAACCTTTTATCATGTCATATTTTAATGAGTGCTCACAATTACAAAAGATGTCCAAGATAGTATATTTATATGTGAAATCCCTCTTCCTTCAATATTATTTCATGAATTGTTCAAGTGACCAATTCTATGTTTGCTAACTTTCAATAAGTTTACTACCTATACTTATTATGTGTGAAGTCATTACTCCCCATGTTGTAAGCATATGAAACATATATAAATTCAGATTTATGACATTCAATTCATTCCACCTTTTATTCATGGGATATACGTGAAGCACGTGAGTTATTGACAAACTACTCCAAAAAGATACAAGTGAAGAACACTGGGTAGTCAAATAATTAACTAGCCATGGGAGGATTATTTTTAATTCAATAATTCAGATCCAATGATTTCATTCAAACAGCAAGTAAAATTGAAAATATGCTCCAAGCAAAACACATATCATGTGATGAATAAAAATATAGCTCCGAGTAAGGTATACCGATAGTTTTGAAGACGAAAGAGGGGATGCCTTCCGGGGCATCCCCAAGCTTAGGCGCTTGAGTCTTCCTTGAATATTACCTTGGGGTGCCTTGGGCATCCCCAAGCTTAGGGTCTTTCCACTCCTTATTCTCCTCATATCGATATCTCACCCAAAGCTTGAAAACTTCAATCACACAAAACTTATCGGAACTTCGTGAGATAGGTTAGTATGATAAAGACTAAACCATTCACTTGGGTACTGTCAAGGACAAGGTTCATAATTGTTCTCACATAATTCCTACTGTACCTTATCATTTCTACAATTTATATTGAGAAATATAAGCCATAGAAACTAAAACAGGCAAACTATGCGATGAAAACAGAATCTGTTAGAAACAGAAAAGTCTGTAATGATCTGAACAGCAACAATACTTCTGCTACTCAAAAAATTATGAAATAAATTGGTGGACGTGAGGAATTTGTCTATTAATCTTCTGCAAAAAGAATCAACTCAAAATCACTCTTCTGTAAAAAATGACATCTATTCTCGTGAGCGCCAAGTTTCTGTTTTTTACAGCAAGATCACATTAACTTTCACCCAAGTCTTCCCAAAGGTCTTACTTGGCATTTTATTGAAAAAAAGCTATAAAACATGATTACTAAAGTATCTTAATCATGTAAACACACAAAAACAGTAAGGGTAAATATTGGGTTGTCTCCCAACAAGCGCTTTTCTTTAATGCCTTTTAGCTAGGCATGATGATTTCAATGATGCTCACATAAAAGATAAGAATTGAAACATAAAGAGAGCATCATGAAGAATATGACTAGCACATTTAAATCTAACCCACTTCCTATGCCTAGGGATTTTGTGAGCACACAATTTATAGGAACAAGAATCAACTAGCATAGGAAGGCAAAACAAGTATAACTTCAAAACTTTAAGCACATAGAGAGGAAACTTGATATTATTGCAACTCCTACAAGCATATATTCCTCCCTCATAATAATTTTCAGTAGCATCATGGATAGCAACTTTGTTCTCATACTCAATTGGAACCTCTTCCGAAATAGTGAAATCATTACTAACTAAAGTTGACACTCTTCCAAATCCACTTCCATAAATATCACACTAAGATTCAACACCCTCCAAAATAGTGGGACCACTAATTCCTAAAGTTGACACTCTTCCAAACCCACTTTAAATGATAGTATTATTCATACTCCAAAAGATATAAGTGAAGTTCATGGAGCATTCTACAATTAATCCAAGCTCAAAATATGTAAGTGAAGCACACGAAGCATTCTATAAAACCATACTCAAAAGATTTAAGTGAAGCACAAAGAGCAATTCTCTAAGATCATACTTAAAAGATATAAGTGAAGCACATGAAGTATTGTATAAATCAATGAAGGGATATATCATACTAGCTTGGTTCTTAAAGGAAAAACAAAAACACAAAGGACACAAATCATGTGAACAAAACAAAAACCGAGGTATACCGATATTTGTTGAAGAAGAAAGATGGGATGCCAACCGGGGCATCCCCAAACTTAGATGCTTGAGTATCCTTTGAAATATTTACTTGTGGTGCCTTGGGCATCCCCAAGCTTGAACTCTTGCCTCTCTTTATTCTTCTCATATTGATAGCTCCTCGACCTTGGAACACTTCATCCACACAAAACTTTGACAAAAACCTTGTGAGATCCGTTAGTGTAATAAAGCAAACTACCACTTTAAGGTGCTGTAATGAACTCATTCTTTATTTATATTGGTGTTAAACCTACTGTATTCCAACTTCTCTATGGTTCATACCCCCCGATACTAGCCATAGATTCAAAATAAGCAAACAACACGCAAAAAACAGAATCTGTCAAAAACAGGACAGTCTGTAGTAATCTGGAAGTTTAGTAAACTTCTGTAACTCCTAAAATTATGAAATAAATTTGAAAATTTGAACAATTTGTACAGAAGTAATGTGCAAAAAGTTTCAGACCCATTTGACTTTCCAGTAAAAATGTAAAATCACGCGCTACAGCAAAAGTTTTTGTTTTTGTTCTGCACATAGTAAACAAGCAATCTAATCATCCTAAAACCAAAGCTTGGCACATTATTTTAATAATACAATGGATATATACAAGGGGATAATTATTTACAGATAAACTTCCATGAAAAATTCTACATTTTTTCCGTGAGCATGAACACAAGTGCTCAAGGTCGACCCTCAGTTCTTCAATGCATAACTTTCCAATCACTTCTCTTTTTGGAAAACTTTTTAGGCAAGTAAGGCAAGTATTTTTTTTGTATTTTCATTCTTATTTTTTTGTATGTTTCACCCACAACTAAACAGAAACAAAAAGTAAAAAAATCTACTTAGTGAAGAAAGCAAACAAGCACACATGAGAATATCAATTATTGCTCCCCGGCAACGGCGCCAGAAAAGAGCTTGATAATCCCAAGTGCAGGGAATCATCGTAGCAATTCCCAAAGGTGGAAGTGATAAGTATGGAGTGCCGAACCCACAAGGAGCTAAAGTTAAGATCAATATTCTCTCAAGCCTATCTGCCACTGATACGACTCTACGTACACCGAACGTTTGCTTCCAACTAGAAACGAGAAATAAAACTACGTTGTGGGTATGAAGAGGATAACTTTGTATGATATCGGAGAGCTAAAATATAAAAGTAGGTGCTGTTATCATAAAGTTATAATATATTACTAAATAATATAAATAGCGAGTGTGGAATAATGATGGGTCGGTGTGCGGAATTATCCTAGGTAATCGTTAACAAGACCGGTAGTCATCATTGCAATTTCATATGAGGGAGAGGCATAAGCTAACATACTTTCTCTACTTGGATCATATGCACTTATGATTGGACCTCAAGCAAGCATCCGCAACTACTAAAGATCATTAAGGTAAAACCCAACCATAGCATTAAAGCATCAAGTCCTCTTTATTCCCCTACGCAACAACCCCCTTACTCGGGTTTGTGTTTCAGTCACTCACCAACCCACTATAAGCGAATCATGAACGTATTGCAACACCCTACAGGGGGAATCCCTCACGCTTGCGCGACACGGAGGGCACCATAGGACAGCACCAAAATAAAACATACAACTCGTACCAATCTAGATCATCAATCAACCCAATGACAAAGGATATCTACTCAAAACATCATAGGATGGCAACACATCATTGGATCATAATATGTGGCATAAATCACCATGTTCAAGTAGGGATTACAGCGGGGTGCGGGAGAGTGGACCGCGTAAAAGAGATGAGGATGGTGATGGTGGTGGTGATGTTGATGAAGACGATCACCGCGGCGATGATTCCCCTCTCGATGGCACTTCGGTGCCACCAAGAGAGAGGAGGAGAGGTTCTCCCCCTTGTGCTTCCTCCTCCATGGCCTCCCCCCTGGATGGGGAAAGGTTCTCCCTCTGGTCCTTGGCCTTCATGGCGATGATGGCCTCTCCGGGATACTCCTCCATGGCCACTGGTGATGATGGCCCCCTCCGGCAGGGTGCCGGAGAGGGCCTAGATTGATTTCTCGTGGCTACAGAGGCTTCTGGCGGCGGAACTCCCGATCTAGGTTAATTTTCCGAGGTTTCTGTATTTATAGGAATTTTTGCCGTCGGTCTCACGTCAAGGAGGTGCCCGAGGTGTCCACGAGGCAGGCCCACGCGCCTGGGGGGGGGGGGGGGTGGGCGCGCCCCCCACCCTCGTGGACGCCCCGGGAATCTCCTGGCCAACTCTTTTACTCCGGGGTCTTCTTTTGGTCCATAAAAAATCATCAAAAATTGGCACGTCAATTGGACTCCGTTTGATATTCCTTTTCTGTAAAACTCAAAAACAAGGAGAAAACAGAAACGGGCACTGGGCTCTAGGTTAATAGGTTAGTCCCAAAAATCATATAAAATAGCATATAAATGTATATAAAACATCTAAGATTGATAATACAATAGCATGAAGACTTCATAAATTATAGATACGTTGGAGACGTATCACCCCCACAGGGGCTTGAAGTAGTCCCGGAGTTCGAACACGTCGACCGTCGAGGGGAAGTAGGCGAGCTGCGTCCGTCGCGCCGCCTGCTCACTCTCCGGCGGCTTCGTCGCCCCGTCATCTTTGGACACTCCTTGCCCTTGGTTGATTTGGGATCCATGGCGGCTGAGAGAAGCGAGGGGCGGAGGACAGCGAAGATGCAGCGGCAGTGAGCAAAGGCGGGAAGCTCGGGAAAGAGGACGAAGGGGAGAGGCGGCGGCTCTGAGATTGGAGAAGACGCAGGAAGGGGGGTAAAGTGAGCAGCGCGCCCGCGGTTATCCTTTTTTACGGGGAAGGCGCGGGCCGCCTCCTTTCCCATTAACTACGACGTGACGCATGCGTGCAGAGACCGCACCGCGCATGACCCCCACGTCACGCACGACCCCCCACGTCGCGCGTTCAACGCGCGTCGTGGGGAAGCGCAGCGGACGGAACAGTTACTGCAGTAAAATCCGCCCACCTGCCCGCGCACCGTTCTGGGCCTGGCCCAACAACGTGTCGCGCTTATGTGTGGCCCAGGCCCGGGGGCTCCTGTCGGTGTACAAAAGTAGGGGCTCTCTTTTGACCCCTTTACTTGTGCACGGGCAGTCAGAGCCACGCGCCACGGCCACACGTAGCAGGGCAAAGGAGAGAAGCCGGAGAGAAGCCAAAGGCACAAGGCGATCAGAGGCAACGCCAAGGCCAGAAACACAAGACAGCAAAGGTGCATGGCGGACTCCCCCGGCAAGATCCTTGTCGGGGCGGCCTTCGCGGCCCCGGCAAGAGCCTTGCCAGGGCAACTTGCCCAAACACCAGCAGAGCGAGCCACCCTTGAGCCCAAAAGGTTCCAAACGCTGCCAACAACTGTAGTGGAACTAGGGCTCGGGAGGCACCTCTGTGGTGGCATGCAGATCTTTGTCAAGATCGTAAACATGTGAGATCAGATGTGGACCAGAAGACGGCGACCCTCGGCGGGATCCCAGCCGAGGGAATCTAGAAGACCCCCGGCAAGCGCCTTGCCGGGGACGACTGCAACGCCACGGCAAGACCCTTGCCGGGCCCCCGGCAAGGCCCTTGCCGAGGGCGTCAGCGGGGCCACAGCCAGGCCCGCGTTGA
This sequence comes from Aegilops tauschii subsp. strangulata, assembly GCF_002575655.3. Classification (NCBI taxonomy): domain Eukaryota; kingdom Viridiplantae; phylum Streptophyta; class Magnoliopsida; order Poales; family Poaceae; genus Aegilops; species Aegilops tauschii. The sequence continues at coordinate 455,651,356 of NC_053041.3, read as the reverse complement.
CCAAGACTCCATCGCCGTCCCCAAGCAGCTGCTAGCTCAACCAGCTGGGCAGGCACCTGCGTGGTGACGGGCGGCCTCAACACCAACTCAGCAAGCACCTGCGTGGTGGCATGCAGATCTTCATGAAGGCTCCACCACCGCGCCACCTTAGCTGCCTGCCTGCCTACATGGCGCTGCATGCATCGCTGGCCTGGGCGCGTATCGAAGCAAGGCGAGGCGGCGGCAGACGGGATGGGCCTCATTCCCGTCCCCGATAAAGCCAAGGGACACCTAAGCGATGCATTAAATGCGTCTTGTCATGTAATACGGGCGATAAGCTCGTAGCACTGTAGACCTTTCCACCTCCTGTGGGCCACCGTGGCAACCCCTTTCGCCTATAAAAGGAGGCCCAAGGCGACCAGGAGAGGGATTGGGCTCTTTTGGGCAAGTTACACCCCGTAGCTAGCTCAAGAACACAAGAACACTCAATACATCCACCAAAGCAGGACTAGGGTATTACGCATCCTCGCGGCCCGAACCTGGGTAAACGATCCGTGTGCTTCCTGTTAGACCTGCTCTTCTCACGACCCCGCGCCCGCCAACCGTAGAAGGGATTCGAGTGATCCCATAGGTGTCATTTCCAGCGACACACATGTACTAAGTTTCCGGTTAATACAATTCTAGCATGAATAATAAACATTTATCAAGATATTAGGAAATATAAATAACAACTTTATTATTGCCTCTAGGGCATATTTCCTTCGGTCTCCCACTTGCAATAGAGTCAATAATCTAGTTCACATCGCCATGTGATTTAACACCAATAGTTCACATCACCATGTGATTAACACCCATAGTTCACATCGCCATGTGACCAACACTCAAAGGGTTTACTAGAGTCAATAATCTAGTTCACATCGCTATGTGATTAACACCCAAGAGCACTGAGGTGTGATCATGTTTTGCTTGTGAGATAAATTTAGTCAACGGATCTGCCACATTCAGAGCCGTATGTATTTTGCAAATTTCTATGTTTACAATGCTCTACACGAAGCTACTCTAGCTAATTGCTCCCACTTTCAGTATGTATCTAGATCGAGACTCAGAGTCATCCAGATCGGTGTCGAAGCTTGCATCAACGTACCTCTTTACGACGAACTCTTTATCACCTCCATAACCGAGAAACATATCCTTCCACTAAGGGTAATTTTTACCGCTGTCCAGTTATCCACTCCTGGATCATTATTGTACCCTCTTGCCAAACTCATCGCGAGGTACACAATAGGTCTGGTACACAGCATAGCATACTTTATAGAACCTATGACTGAGGCATAGGGAATGACTTTCATTCTCTTTCTTTTTTCTGCCATGGTCGGGTTTTGAGTCTTACTCAACTTCACACCTTGCAACACAGGCAAGAACTCCTTCTTTGACTGTTCCATTTTGAACTACTTCAAAATCTTATCAAGGTAAGTATTCATTAAAAAATCTTATCAAGCGTCTTGATCTATTTCTATAGATCTTGATGCTCAATATGTAAGCAGCTTCACCGAGGTCTTTCTTTGAAAAACTCCTTTCAAACACTCCTTTATGCTTTGCAGAAAATTCTACATCATTTCCGATCAACAATATGTCATTCACATATACTTATCAGAAAGGCTGTAGTGCTCACACTCACTTTCTTGTAAATACAAACTTCACCACAAGTCTGTATAAAACTATATGCTTTGATCACACTATCAAAGCGTATATTCCAACTCTGGGAGGCTTGCACCAGTCCATAAATGGATCGCTAGAGCTTGCACACTTTGTTAGCACCTTTAGGATCGACAAAACCTTTTGGTTGCATCATATACAACTCTTCTTTGAGATATCCATTAAGGAATGCAGTTTTGACATCCATTTGCCAAATTTCATAAAATGCGGCAATTGCTAACATGATTCAGACAGACTCTAAGCATCGATACGAGTGAGAAAATCTCATCGTAGTCAACACCTTGAACTTGTCAAAAACCTTTTGCGACAATTCGAGCTTTGTAGATAGTAACACTACTATCAGCATCCGTCTTCCTCTTGAAGATCCATTTATTCTTAATGGCTCAGTAATCATTGGGCAAGTCAATCAAAGTCCATACTTTGTCCTCATACATGGATCCCATCTCAGATTTCATGGCCTCAAACCATTTCGCGGAATCTGGGCTCATCATCGCTTCCTCATAGTTCGTAGGTTCGTCATGGTCTAGTAACATGACTCCCAGAATAGGATTACCGTACCACTCTGGTGCGGAACATATTCTGTTTGACCTACGAGGTTCGGTAGTAACTTGATCTGAAGTTTTATGATCATCATCATTAACTTCCTCACTAATTGGTGTAGGAATCACTGGAACTGATTTCTGTGATGAACTACTTTCCAATTTGGGAGAAGGTACAGTTACCTCATCAAGTTCTAATTTCCTCCCACTCACTTCTTTCGAGAGAAACTTCTTTTCTAGAAAGAATCCATTCTTAGCAACGAATATCTTGCCTTCGGATCTGTGATAGAAGGTGTACCCAATAGTTTCCTTTGGGTATCCTATGAAGACACATTTCTCCGATTTGGGTTCGAGCTTACCAGGTTGAAACTTTTTCACATAAGCATCACAACCCCAAACTTTAAGAAACGACAGCTTAAGTTTCTTTGCCAAATGGTGTCGTCTCAACGGATTTAGATGGTGACCTATTTAACGTGAATGCAGCTGTCTCTAATGCATAACCCCAAAATGATAGTGGTAAATCGGTAAGAGACATCATAGATCGCACCATATCTAATAAAGTGCGGTTACGACGTTCGGACACACCATTACGCTGAGGTGTTCTAGGTGGCGTGAGTTGCGAAACTATTCCACATCGTTTCAAATGAAGACCAAACTCGTAACTCAAATATTCATCTCCACGATCAGATCGTAGAAACTTTATTTTCTTATTACGATGATTTTCCACTTCACTCTGAAATTCTTTGAACTTTTCAAATGTTTCAGACTTATGTTTCATCAAGTAGATATACCCATATCTGCTGAAATCATCTGTGAAGGTCAGAAAATAACGATACCCGCCGCGAGCCTCAACACTCATCGGATCGCATACATCAGTATGTATTATTTCCAATAAGTCAGTTGCTCGCTCCATTGTTTCGGAGAACGGAGTCTTAGTCATCTTGCCCATGAGGCATGGTTCGCAAGCATCAAGTGATTCATAATCAAGTGATTCCAAAAGCCCATCAGCATGGAGTTTCTTCATGCGCTTTACACCAATATGACCTAAACGGCAGTGCCACAAATATGTTGCACTATCATTATCAACTTTGCATCTTTTGGCATCAATATTATGAATATGTGTATCATTACGATCGAGATTCAATAAACCATTCACCTTGGGTGTATGACCACAGAAGGTTTTATTCATGTAAACATAATAATAATTATTCTTTGACTTAAATGAATAACCGTATTGCAATAAACATGATCCAATCATATTATGCTCAACACAAACACCAAATAACATTTATTTTAGGTTCAACACTAATCCTGAAGGTAAAGGGAATGTGCGATGGTAATCTTATCAACCTTGGAATCACTTCCAACACACATCGTCACCTTTCCCTCAACTAGTCTTTGTTCATTTTGTAACTCCTGTTTCGAGTTACTAATCATAGCAACTGAACCAGTATCAAATACCCAGGGGCTACTATGAACACTAGTAAAGAATACGTCAATAACATGTATATCATATATACTTTTGTTCACTTTGCCATCCTTCTTATCCGCCAAGTATTTGGGGCAGTTCCACTTCGAGTGACCATTTCCTTTGTAGTAGAAGCACTCAGTTCCAGGCTTGGGTCTAGCTTTGGGCTTCTTCATGGGAGCAGCAACTTGCTTGCTATTCTTCTTTGAAGTTCCTCTTTCTTTCCATTTTCCCTTTACTTGAAACTAGTGGTCTTGTTAACCATCAACACTTGATGCTATTTCTTGATTTCTACCTTCGCTGATTTCAGCATCGCGAAGAGCTCGAGAATTACTTTCGTCATCCCTTGCATATTATAGTTCATCACGAAGTTCTAGTAACTTGGTGATAGTGACTAGAGAACTTTGCCAATTACTATCTTATCTGGAAGATTAACTCCCACTTGATTCAAGCAATTATAGTACCCAGACAATCTGAGCACATGCTCACTGGTTGAGCTATTCTCCTCCATCTTGTAGGCAAAGTACTGTCAGAGATCTGATACCTCCGGACACGGGCATGAATATGAAATACCAATTTCAACTCTTGGAACATCTTATATGCTCTGTGGTGTTCAAAAAGTTTTTGAAGTCCCGGTTCTAAGCCGTAAAGCATGGTGCACTAAACTATTAAGTAGTCATCATACCGAGCTTTGTCAAACGTTCATAACGTCTGTATCTGCTCCTGCAATAGGTCTGTCACCTAGCGGTGCATCAAGGACATAATTCTTCTATGCAGCAATGAGGAAAATCCTCAGATCACGGACCAATTCCGCATCATTGCTACTATCATCTTTCAACTTATATTTCCCTAGGAACATATAAACAATAAACGGGGAGCTACATCGCGAGCTATTGATCTACAACATAGATATGCTAATACTACCAGGACTAAGTTCATGACAAATTAAAGTTCAATTAATCATATTACTTAAGAACTCCCACTTAGATAGACATCTCTCTAGTCATCTAAATGATCACGTGATCCATATCAACTAAACCATGTCCGATCATCACGTGAGATGGAGTAGTTTTCAATGGTGAACATCACTATGTTGATCATATCTACTATATGATTCACGCTCGACCTTTCGGTCTCAGTGTTCCGAGAACATATCTGCATATGCTAGGCTCGTCAAGTTTAACCCGAGTATTCTGCATGTGCAAAACTGGCTCGCACCCGTTGTATGTGAATGCTACCTCTTGAGCACTGCGTTGGTTTTCCCTTGAAGAGGAAAGGGCGATGCAGCAAAGTAGCGTAAGTATTTCCCTCAGTTTTTGAGAACCAAGGTATCAATCCAGTAGGAGGCCACGCACGAGTCCCTCGCACCTACACAAACAAATAAATCCTCGCAACAACACGATAAGGGGCTGTCAATCACTACACGGTCACTTACGAGAGTGAGATCTGATAGATATGATAGGATAATATTTTTGGTATTTTTATGATAAAGATGCAAAGTAAAGAAAGTAAAATAAAAACGGCGCCAGAAATAGCTTGTTGTCGGGAGATTAATATAATGGAAAATAGACCCGGGGGCCATATGTTTCACTAGTGGCTTCTCTAAAGAGCATAAGTATTTACGCTGGGTGAACAAATTACTGTTGAGCAATTGACAAAATTGAGCATAGTTATGAGAATATCTAGGTATGATCATGTATATAGGAATCACGTCCGAGACAAGTAGACCGACTCCTGCCTGCATCTACTACTATTACTCCACACATCGACCGCTATCCAGCATGCATCTAGAATATTAAGTTCATAAGAATAGAGTAACGCTTTAAGCAAGATGACATGATGTAGAGGGATAAACTCATGCAATATGATATAAACCCCATCTTGTTATCCTCGATGGCAACAATGCAATACGTGCCTTGCTGCCCCTACTGTCACTGGGAAAGGACATCGCAAGATTGAACCCAAAGCTAAGCACTTCTCCCATTGCAAGAAAGATCAATCTAGTAGGCCAAACCAAACTGATAATTCGAAGAGACTTGCAAAGATAACCAATCATACATAAAAGAATTCAGAGAAGATTCAAATATTGTTCATAGGTAAACTTGATCATAAACCCACAATTCATCGGTCTCAACAAACACACCGCAAAAGAAGATTACATCGAATAGATCTCCACAAGAGAGGGGGAGAACCTTGTATTGAGATCCAAAAAGAGAGAAGAAGCCATCTAGCAAATAACTATGAACCCGAAGGTCTGAAGTAAACTACTCACACATCATCGGAGAGGCTATGGTGTTGATGTAGAAGCCCTCCGTGATCGATGCCCCTCCGGCGGAGCTCCGGAACAGGCCCCAAGATGTGTTCTCATGGGTACAGAAGGTTGCGGCGGTGGAATTAGGTTTTTGGCTCCGTATCTGGTAGTTTGGGGGTACGTAGGTATATATAGGAGGAAGAAGTACGTCGGTGGAGCAAGATGGCGCCCACGAGGGTGGAGGGCGCGCCCCCTACCTCGTGGCCTCCTGGTTGATGTCTTGACGTAGGGTGCAAGTCCTCTGGATCACGTTCATTCCGAAAATCACGTTCCCGAAGGTTTCATTCCGTTTGGACTCCGTTTGATATTCTTTTTCTGCGAAACTCTAAAATAGGCAAAAAACAACAATTCTGGGCTGGGCCTCCGGTTAATAGGTTAGTCCCAAAAATAATATAAAAGTGTATAATAAAGCCCATTAATGTCCAAAACAGAATATATTATAGCATGGAACAATAAAAAATTATAGATACGTTGGAGACGTATCAGTGAACGTAGAGCTTATCACACCCGATCATCACGTGGTGTCTCGGCACGACGAACTTCCGCAACGGTGCATACTCAGGGAGAACACTTGTACCTTGAAATTTAGTGAGAGATCATCTCATAATGCTAGTGCCAAACTAAGCAAAATAAGATGCATAAAGGATAAACATCACATGCAATCAATATAAGTGATATGATATGGCCATCATCATCTTGTGCCTTTGATCTCCATCTCCAAAGCACCGTCATGATCACCATCGTCACCGGCTTGACACCTTGATCTCCATCGAAGCATCGTTGTCGTCTCGCCAACTATTGCTATCACGACTATCTCTACCGCTTAGTGATAAAGTAAAGCAATTACATGGTGATTGCCTTGCATACAATAAAGTGACAACCATAAGGCTCTTGCCAGTTGTCGATAACTGTTACAAAACATGATCATCTCATACAACAATTTATATATCATCACGTCTTGACCATATCACATCACAACATACCCTGCAAAAACAAGTTAGATGTCCTCTACTTGTTGTTGCAAATTTTACGTGGCTGCTACGGGTTAAGCAAGAACCGTTCTTACCTATTCATCAAAAACCACAACGATTTTTCGTCAAGTGTGCTGTTTGAACCTTCAACAAGGACCGAGCGTAGTCACACTCGATTCAACTAAAGTTGGAGAAACTGACACCCGCCAGCCACCTGTGTGCAAAGCACGTCGGTAGAACCGGTGTCGCGTAAGCGTACGCATAATGTCGGTCCGGGCCGCTTCATCCAACAATACCGCCGAACCAAAGTATGACATGCTGGTAAGCAGTATGACTATTATTGCCCATAACTCTTTGTGTTCTACTCGTGCATATAACATCTACGCATAGACCTGGCTCGGATGCCACTGTTGGGGAACATAGTAATTTCAAAAAAAAATCCTACGATCACGCAAGATCTATCTAGGTGATGCATGATGACCCACAAGTATAGGGGATCTATCATAGTCCTTTCGATAAGTAAGAGTGTCGAACCCAACGAGGAGCAGAAGGAAATGATAAACGGTTTTCAGCAAGGTATTCTCTGCAAGCACTGAAATTATTGGTAACAGATAGTTTTGTGATAAGGTAATTTGTAACGAGTGTAAATAAAGTGCATCAAGATGGCCCAATCCTTTTTGTAGCAAAGGACAAGCCTGGACAAACTCTTATATGAAGAAAAGCGCTCCCGAGGACACATGGGAATTATCGTCAAGCTAGTTTTCATCACGCTCATATGATTCGCGTTCGGTACTTTGATAATTTGATATGTGGGTGGACCGGTGCTTGGGTGCTGCCCTTACTTGGGCAAGCATCCCACTTATGATTAACTCCCATTCCAAGCATCCGCAACTACAAAATAAGTACTAAGGTAAACCTAACCATAGCTTGAAACATATGGATCCAAATCAGCCCCTTACGAAGCAACGCATAAACTAGGGTTTAAGCTTCTGTCACTCTAGCAACCCATCATCTACTTATTACTTCCCAATGCCTTCCTCTAGGCCCAAATAATGGTGAAGTGTCATGTAGTCGACGTTCACATAACACCACTAGAGGAGAGACAACATACATCTCATCAAAATATCGAACGAATACCAAATTCACATGACTACTAATAGCAAGACTTCTCCCACGTCCCCAGGAACAAACGTAACTACTCACAAATCATATTCATGTTCATAATCAGAGGGGTATTAATATGCATAATGGATCTAAACATATGTTCTTCCACCAAGTAAACCAACTAGCATCAACTACAAGGAGTAATCAACACTACTAGCAACCTATAGGTACCAATCTGAGGCTTTGGGACAAAGATTGGATACAAGAGATGAACTAGGGTTTGAGAGGAGATGGTGCTGGTGAAGATGTTGATGAAGATTGACCCCCTCCCGATGAGAGGATCGTTGGTGATGACGATGGCGATGATTTCCCCCTCCCGGAGGGAAGTTTCCCCGGCAGAATAGCTCCGCTAGAGCCCTAGATTGGTTCCGCCAAGGTTCCGCCTCGTGGCGGCGGAGTTTCGTCCCGTAAGCTTGCTTATGATTTTTTCTCGGACGAAAGACTTCATATAGCAGAAGATGGACACCGGAGGGCCACCAGGGGGCCCACGAGGCAGGGGAGCGCACCCAGGGGGTAGGGCGCGCCCCCACCCTCGTGGCCAGGGTGTGGGCCCCCTCTGGTATTTTCTTCGCTCAGTAATTTTTATTATTTCCAAAAATAACTTCCGTGGAGTTTCAGGACTTTTGGAGTTGTGCAGAATAGGTCTCTAATATTTGCTCCTTTTCCAGCCCAGAATTCCAGCTGCCGGCATTCTCCCTCTTTATGTGAACCTTGTAAAATAAGAGAGAATAGGCATAAGTATTGTGACATAATGTGTAATAACAGCCCATAATGCAATAAATATCGATATAAAAGCATGATGCAAAATGGACGTATCAACTCCCCCAAGCTTAGACCTCGCTTGTCCTCAAGCGGAAGCCGATAACGATAAATATGTCCATATGTTTAGAGATAGAGGTGTCGATAAAATAAAATACGGACATGAGGGCATCATGATCATTCTTATAACAGCAACATATATGGATATTGTCATATGTTTTCTTATGCTCAAGTAATAATCTGTTCACAATGCAAAGTATGAATCAGTAACTTTATTGAGAACTAGCAAACGATAATCTCATTCATTGAGGCAATTGCAATTTATCATAACATCGGAAAGAGTCTATGTAAGAGCTTTTCAGCAAGTCCACATACTCAACTATCATTTAGTCTTTCAGAATTGCTAACACTCACGCAATACTTGTGGTTACAGAGTTTTAATCGGACATGGAGAAAGATAGGGGCTTATAGTTTCGCCTCCCAACCTTTTACCTCAAGGGTAATGTCTACAATAATAGTTCGTGCTAACTTACATCCAATTGGATATATATATATATATATATATATCAGGATCTTTCCAACACAATGTGCTTGCCAAAGGATAAAATGTAAAAAGGAAAGGTGAAGATCACCATGACTCTTGCATAAGGTAGAAGATAAAAGTAAAAGCTAGGCCCTTCGCAGAGGGAAGCAGAGGTTGTCATGCGCTTTCAGGGTTGGATGCACAAATCTTAATGCGAAAGAACGTCACTTTATATTGCCACTTGTGATATGGACCTTTATTATGCAGTCTGTCGCTTTTATTTCTTCCACATCACAAGATCGTATAAAGCTTATTTCCTCCACACTAATCAATCATGCATATTTAGAGAGCAATTTTTATTGCTTGCATCGATGACAACTTAATTGAAGGATCTTACTCAATCCATAGGTAGATACTGTGGACTCTCATGGCAAAACTGGGTTTAAGGATATTTGGAAGCACAAGTAGTATCTCTACTTGGTGCAAAGAATTTGGCTAGCATGAGGGAGAAAGGCAAGCTCAACATGTTGGATGATCCATGACAATATACTTTATTTCAGATATAAGAAAACATAACCCATTACATTGTCTTCCTTGTCCAACATCAACTCTTTAGCATGTCATATTTTAATGAGTGCTCACAATCATAAAAGATGTCCAAGATAGTATATTTATATGTGAAACCTCTCTTTCTTTATTACTTCCTATTAATTGCAACGATGACCAAAACTATGCTTGTCAACTCTTCAAGAACTTTTAATCATCATACTCTTTATATGTGAAGTCATTACTCTCCATAAGATCAATATGATCTCTTTGTTTCTTTTTATTCTTTCTTTTTCTTTTTGTGAAGCCCCAATTCTTGACTGAAAGGGACACCAAAGGCCTCATCCCGCCTGGGGAGTACGTTCGCAAGAATGAAACTCAAAGGAATTGACGGGGGCCCGCGCCCTTTACTAAAATCAATGTAGTTGTATGCAAACCTCACTCAAGATCATAGCAAAATAATCAAGCCCTTGACTCAACACTAATCTTTATTATATAGCTCACGGACTCGATTACATAGAAGGATCATAAGGCAAAACTCAAAACTAAATCATACTAAAACTTTATTCTACTAGATCAAGATATTACTAAAAGGATCGAACTAAGAAAAACGATAAAGATAGGAGTGTGATGGTGATACGATACCGGGGCACCTCCCCCAAGCTTGGAAGTTGCCAAGGGGAGTGCCCATACCCATGTGATTATATCTCTTTTGTTGGTGAAGAAGATGGAGGTGATGATGGATAGTCGCACATCGAGCGTAAGAGGTCCTCCAACTTGCGGATAATGCCCTTGAGTGCGATGATATGCTCCTTCAACAAAATATTTTCACGTGTGAGATACTTGTTTTGTATACGAGCTAACTCAATCATCTTGAAAGCTTCGATCTCAGTTGGGGTAAGAAGATTGTGATCAAGTTGAAGGATGTCTTCTACTGCCGGAGCTTGGTCCTCCGTGGCCTTCTTGATCCCTTCATCCTTGTTGATCTCCATGGGCTCTTCCCTCTTCAGCTCTATCTTCATTAGCCAAGCATCGTTGTCACCATTGTTGGAGGAGGGGGACGACATGATGCCTGGCCTTGACAACCCTGACAGAAAACAGCTCGAAACAAGAATAGAGGATAATTGCGTGATACGGTGGTCAAAACCTTCGGGAGATTATATAGTGAATTTTTACCGACCGAAAGAAGTATCGTGCAAGAAAATGGAGTCCGGAGAGCGCACGGGGTGCCCACGAGGCAGGGGGCGTGCCCAGGGGGGTAGGGCGCGCCCTCCACCCTCGTGGAGGCCTCGTGTCCTTCCCGGACTGCTTCTTATTTTCCTATTTTTCTAAATATTCCAAAACGGAGAAAATTTGCCATTAGAACTGTTTTGGAGTCGGTTTACTTACCGTACCACGTATTTCGGAGTCTGAAACATTCTAGAAAGTGTCTCTTATGTATTCCTCCGGTGTTACGGTTTTAATAACATTAGTTTCAACATTTATAGGATTACCTGAGATATAATGTTTGATTCTTTGACCGTTCACCACCTTTGGATTTGTGCCTTCGAAGTTGTTGATTTTTATGGCACCGGAACGATAGACCTCCTCGATAATGTAAGGACCTTCCCATTTAGAGAGAAGTTTTCCTGCAAAAAATCTTAAACGAGAGTTGTATAGCAATACATAATCACCTACATTAAACTCACGCTTTTGTATCCTTTTGTCATGCCATCTTTTAACTTTCTCTTTAAACAGCTTGGCATTCTCATAGGCTTGGGTTCTCCATTCATCAAGTGAGCTAATATCAAATAGCCTCTTCTCACCGGCAAGTTTGAAATCATAGTTGAGCTCTTTAATAGCCCAATATGCCTTATGTTCTAATTCGAGAGGTAAATGACAAGCTTTTCCATAAACCATTTTATACGGAGACATTCCCATAGGATTTTTATATGCAGTTCTATAGGCCCATAATGCATCATCAAGTTTTTAGACCAATTCTTTCTAGATCTATTAACAGTCTTTTGCAAAATTAATTTGAGCTCTCTATTACTCAATTCTACTTGACCACTAGACTGTGGGTGATAAGGAGATGCAATTCTATGATTAACATCATACTTAGCGAGCATTTTATGGAAAGCACCATGAATAAAATGTGAACCACCATCAATCATTAAATATCTAGGGACTCCAAACCTCGGAAAAATAACTTCTTTCAGCATCTTAATAGAGGTGTTATGATCAGCACTACTAGTTGGAATAGCTTCTACCCACTTAGTAACGTAATCAACAGCAACTAAAATATGTGTATACCCATTAGAGGCAGGAAACGGTCCCATATAATCAAAGCCCCAAACATCAAATGGTTCAATAACAAGTGAATAATTCACAGGCATTTCTTGACGTCTACTAATATTACCAATTCTTTGACATTCATCACAAGATAAGACAGACTTACCGGCATCCTTGAAGAGAGTAGGCCAATAAAAACCGGATTGCAATACCTTATGTGCAGTTCTGTCTCCAGCGTGGTGTCCTCCATAAGCTTCGGAGTGACACTTGCGTAGGATCTGTTCCTGTTCATGCTCAGGTACACAACGTCTAATAACACCATCTACTCCTTCTTTATAAAGATGTGGGTCATCCCAGAAGTAATGTCTTAAATCATAGAAAAACTTTTTCTTTTGCTGGTATGTGAAACTAGGTGGTATAAATTTAGCAACAATGTAATTAGCATAATCAGCATACCATGGAGCAGTACGAGAAGCATTTATGACATTTAATTGTTCATCAGGAAAGCTATCATCAATAGGTAGTGGGTCATCAAGAACATTCTCTAACCTAGACAAGTTGTCTGCAACGGGGTTCTCAGCTCCCTTTCTATCAATAATATGTAAATCAAATTCTTGTAGCAAGAGAACCCATCTAATAAGTCTAGGTTTAGCATCTTTCTTTTCCATAAGATATTTAATAGCAACATGATCAGTGTGAATAGTTACTTTAGAATCAACAATATAAGGTCTGAACTTATCACAAGCAAATACAACTGTTAAGAATTCTTTTTCAGTAGTGGCATAATTTCTCTAGGCATTGTCTAGAGTTTTACTAGCATATTGAATAACATTTAATTTCTTATCAACTCTTTGCCCTAGAACAGCACCTACAGCATAATCGCCAGCATCACACATAATTTCAAAAGGTAAATTCCAATCAGGTGGCTGAACGATAGGTGCAGAGATTAATGCTTTCTTAAGTATTTCAAATGCTTCTACACAATCATCATCAAAGACAAATGGTATATCTTTTTGTAATAGATTAGTCAGAGGCCGAGAAATTTTTGAGAAGTCCTTAATGAACCTCCTATAAAAACCGGCATGACCAAGGAAACTTCTTATACCTTTGATGTCCTTAGGACACAGCATCTTTTCAATAGCATCAACTTTAGCTTTATCAACTTCAATACCTCTTTCAGAAATTTTATGCCCCAAAACAATGCCTTCATTAACCATAAAGTGGCACTTCTCCCAATTCAAGACAAGATTAGTTTCTTCACATCTCTGCAAAACTCGATCAAGGTTGCTCAAGCAATCATCAAAAGAGGATCCATAAACGGAGAAATCGTCCATGAAAACCTCACAAATCTTTTCACAAAAATTAGAGAATATAGCCATCATGCATCTTTGAAAGGTAGCAGGTGCATTACATAAACCAAAAGGCATACGTCTATAAGCAAAAGTACCGAAAGGGCAAGTAAAAGTGGTCTTTGCTTGATCATCAGCTGACACAGGTATTTGAGAGAAACCAGAGTAACCATCTAGAAAGCAAAAATGTGTATGTTTGGATAGTCTTTCTAGCATTTGATCAATAAAAGGCAAGGGGTAATGATCTTTTTTAGTAGCCTTATTTAATTTGCGGAAATCAATTACCATCCTATAGCCTATAATAATTCTTAGCGGAATCAATTCATCTTTATCATTAGGAACGACAGTAATACCTCCCTTCTTAGGGACACAATGGACAGGACTTACCCACTGACTATCAGCAACGGGATAAATTATACCTGCCTCAAGGAGCTTTAGTATTTCCTTTCTTACCACTTCTTTCATCTTAGGATTCAGCCGTCGTTGATGATCAATAACTGGTTTGGCATCTTTCTCCAAATTTATTTTGTGTTGGCATAGAGTGGGACTAATGCCCTTAAGATCATCAAGAGTATATCCAATAGCAGCACGGTGCTTCTTCAGAGTTTTCAATAATTTTTCTTCCTCCTTCTCTGAAAGTTTAGCACTAATAATAACAGGATATATCTTCTTTTCATCAAGATAAGCATATTTAAGAGTATCAGGCAACGGTTTAAGCTGAAACACGGGATCACCCTTGGGTGGAGGAGGATCCCCTAGGATTTCAACAGGCAAATTGTGTTTCAGAATGGGTCCCTGTTTAAAGAACACTTAATCTATTTCCCTTCTTTCATTCATAACCATATCATTTTCATGGTCTAGCAAATATTGTTCTAAAGGATCACTAGGAGGTACGGCAATAGAAGCAAGACCAATTATTTCATCTTTACTAGGCAATTCCTCATCACGAGGTTGTCTATGAAATTCAGAGAAATTAAACCCATGCGACATATCATCCAAGCCAATAGTAAAAGCATCCTTTTCGCAGTCTATTTTAGCATTAACAGTGTTCAAGAAGGGTCTACCAAATATAATGGGACAAAAGCTATGTTGTGGGGAACCAACAACAAGAAAATCAGCAGGATATTTAGTTTTCCGACACAAGACCTCAACATCTCTAACAATCCCAATTGGTGAAATAGTGTCTCTATTAGCAAGCTTAATGGTAACATCAATATCTTCTATCTCAGCGGGTGCAATATCATGCATAATTTCTTTGTATAAGGAAATAGGTATTGCACTAGCACTAGCGCCCATATCGCACAAGCCATGATAACAATGATCTCCTATTTTAACAGAAATAACAGGCATGCCTACCATAGGTCTATGTTTATCTTTAGCACCAGGTTTAGCAATTCTAGCAGTTTCCTCACAGAAATAAATAACATGCCCATCAATATTATCAGCCAAGAGATCCTTAACCATAGCAATATTAGGTTCAACTTTAACTTGCTCAGGGGGTGTATAAGTTCTAATATTGCTTTTACGAATCACAGTTGAAGATTTAGCATGATCCTTTATCCTAACAGGGAAAGGTGGTTTCTCAACATAAGCAGTAGGAACAACAGGATCATTATAAGTGATAGTCTTTTCTTCAACTTTAATAGGTGCAACTACTTTTACTTCAACGTGAGGATTATATTTAAACCACTTCTCCTTAGGGAGATCAACATGAGTAGCAAAAGATTCACAAAAAGACGCTACTATCTCAGAGTCAAGTCCATATTTAGTGCTAAATTTACGGAAGACATCGGTGTCCATAAAAGATTTAACACAATCAAACTTAGGTGTCATACCTGACTCCTTACCCTCGTCGAGATCCCAATCTTTAAAGTTGCGTTTAATTATTTCCAATAAATCCCATTTGAATTCAATAGTCTTCATCATAAAAGAACCAGTACAAGAAGTATCGAGCATGGTGCGATTGTTGTCAGAAAGCCGAGCATAAATTTTTTGAATAATCATTTCTCTTGAGAGCTCATGATTGGGGCATGAATATAACATTGACTTAAGCCTCCCCCAAGCTTGAGCGATGCTTTCTCCTTCGCGAGGAAAAAAATTATATATATAATTACGATCATGATGAACAAGATGCATAGGATAAAACTTCTGATGAAATTCCAATTTCAGTCGTTTGTAGTTCCATGATCCCATATCATCACATAGCCTATACCATGTCAATGCATATCCCTTCAAAGATAAAGGGAAGACCTTCTTCTTGATAACATCATCGGGCATACCTGCAAGCTTAAATAATCCACAAACTTCATCCACATAGATTAGGTGCTCATCAGAATGTAATGTTCCGTCTCCTGCAAAAGGATTAGCTAGCAGTTTTTCTATCATACCCGAAGGAATTTCAAAGTAGACATTTTCAGTAGGTTCAGTAGGTTGAGGAGCAACTCTTTGCTCTACTGGTCGAGGTGAAGATACCCCGAACAAGCCCCTCAAAGGATTACTTTCCATATTAACAAGTGACAGTAAATTTCAGCACACTATATAAATTTTTCCTTACCATTCCACCTACCAAAGGCGCTTCACTCCCCGGCAACAGTGCCAAAAAAGAGTCTTGATGACCCACAAGTATAGGGGATCTATCGTAGTCCTTTTGATAAGTAAGAGTGTCGAACCCAACGAGGAGCAGAAGGAAATGATAAACGGTTTTCAGCAAGGTATTCTCTGCAAGCACTGAAATTATCGGTAACAGATAGTTTTGTCATAAGGTAACTTGTAACAAGTAACAAGTCGAGTGTAAATAAAGTGCAGAAAGATGGCCCAATCCTTTTTGTAGCAAAGGACAAGCCTGGACAAACTCTTATATGAAGAAAAGCGCTCCCAAGGACACATGGGAATTATCGTCAAGCTAGTTTTCATCACGCTCATATGATTCGCGTTCGGTACTTTGATAATTTGATATGTGGGTGGACCGGTGCTTGGGTGCTGCCCTTACTTGGACAAGCATCCCACTTATGATTAACTCCTATTGCAAGCATCCGCAACTACAAAAGAAGTATTAAGGTAAACCTAACCATATCATGAAACATATGGATCCAAATCAGCCCCTTACAAAGCAACGCATAAACTAGGGTTTAAGCTTCTGTCACTCTAGCAACCCATCATCTACTTATTACTTCCCAATGCCTTCCTCTAGGCCCAAATAATGGTGAAGTGTCATGTAGTCGACGTTCACATAACACCACTAGAGGAGAGACAACATACATCTCATCAAAATATCGAACGAATACCAAATTCACATGACTACTAATAGCAAGACTTCTCCCATGTCCTCAGGAACAAACGTAACTACTCACAAATCATATTCATGTTCATAATCAGAGGGGTATTAATATGCATAATGGATCTGAACATATGATCTTCCACCAAGTAAACCCACTAGCATCAACTACAAGGAGTAATCAACACTACTAGCAACCTACAGGTACCAATCTGAGGCTTTGGGACAAAGATTGGATACAAGAGATGAACTAGGGTTTGAGAGGAGATGGTGTTGGTGGAGATGTTGATGAAGATTGACCCCCTCCCGATGAGAGGATCATTGGTGATGACGATGGCGATGATTTCCCCCTCCCGGAGGGAAGTTTCCCCGGCAGAATAGCTCCGCCAGAGCCCTAGATTGGTTCCGCCAAGGTTCCACCTTGTGGCGGCGGAGTTTCGTCCCGTAAGCTTGCTTATGATTTTTTCTCGAACGAAAGACTTCATATAGCATAAGATGGTCACCGGAGGGCCACCAGGGGGCCCACGAGGCAGGGGGCGTGCCCAGGGGGGGTACGGCGCGCCCCCCACCCTCGTGGCCAGGGTGTGGGCCCCCTCAGGTATTTTCTTTGCTCCGTATTTTTTATTATTTCAAAAAATAACTTCTATGGAGTTTCAGGACTTTTGGAGTTCTGCAGAATAGGTCTCTAATATTTGCTCCTTTTCCAGCCCAGAATTCCAGCTGCCGGCATTCTCCCTCTTTATGTGAACCTTGTAAAATAAGAGAGAATAGGCATAAGTATTGTGACATAATGTGTAATAATAGCCCATAATGCAATAAATATCGATATAAAAGCATGATGCAAAATGGACGTATCAATGCATAGCAACGAGAGGGGAGAGTGTTGTCTATGTACCCTTGTAGACCGAAAGCGGAAGCGTTAGGACAACGCGGTTGATGTAGTCATACGTCTTCATGATCCGACCGATCCTAGCACCGAAGGTACGGCACCTCCGTGATCTGCACACGTTCAGCTCGGTGATGTCCCACGAACTCTAGATCCAGCTGAGGTCGAGGGAGAGTTTCGTCAGCACGATGGTGTGGTGACGGTGATGATGAAGTTACCAGCGCAGGGCTTCGCCTAAGCACTGCAACGATATGACCGAGGTGGAAATCTGTGGAGGGGGGCACCGCACACGACTAAGACAACTGTCAACTTGTGTGTTCTAGGGTGCCCCCCTGCCCCCATATATAAAGGATCAAGGGGGAGGCCGGCCGGCCCTCCTGGGGCGCGCCCCAAGTATGATTCCTACTACGAATCCTATTCCTAGTAGGTTTCCAACAAGGGAAGAGAGGGGGAAGGAAGGAGAGGGAGAGAGGGAGAAGGAAAGGGGGGCGCCGCCCCCCCTTCCTAGTCCAATTCGAACCCAAGGGGGAGGGGGCGTGCGGCCTGCTCTAGCCGCCCCTCTCTCTCTCCACTAAGGCCCATGTGGCCCATCAGTTCCCCCGGGGGTTCCGGTAACCCTCCGGCACTCCGGTTTTATCCGAAACTTCTCCGGAACATTTCCAGTGTCTGAATATAGTCATCCAATATATCAATCTTTATGTCTCGACCATTTCAAGACTCCTCGTCATGTCCGTGATCACATCCGGGACTCCGAACTACCTTCGGTACATCAAAACACATAAACTCATAATATCGATCGTCATCGAACGTTAAGCGTGCGGACCCTACGGGTTCGAGAACTATGTAGACATGACCGAGACTCACATCCGGTCAATAACCAACAGCGGAACCTGGATGCTCATATTGGTTCCTACATATTCTACGAAGATCTTTATCGGTCAAACCGCATAACAACATACGTTGTTCCCTTTGTCATCGGTATGTTACTTGCCCGAGATTCGATCGTCGGTATCTCAATACCTAGTTCAATCTCATTACGGGCAAGTCTATTTACTCGTTTCGTAATGCGTCATCCCGCAACTAACTCATTAGTCACATTACTTGCAAGGCTTATAGTGATGTGCATTACCGAGAGGGCCCAGAGATACCTCTCCGAAACACGGAGTGACAAATCCTAATCTCGATCTACACCAACCCAACAAACACCATCGGAGACACCTGTAGAGCATCTTTATAACACTAAAAAGAATACACTTCCGTGATGATACGTGTTTGTCATAGTAGGTCGCGTTTTCTGTCATGCATGTACATCCATGACAAATTTATGACAGAATCAAGATAGTTATACGTGTGCTGTCATAGAAGTGTTCCATGACATTGCCAAAATTATCATCATGGAAGTGTCCACTTCCATGACGATAAATCGCGCGTCACATAAGTGCTTTCGTCAAGGGTGACCGACACGTGGCATCCACCATAACGGAACGCCGTTAAGCTATCGGGTCGGATTTTGGATCCGATAACCCGTTAACAGCCCTGACCAATGGGAAATTTCCACGTGTAAAATTCTGATTGGCCAAAGGGAACACCTGTCAGCTCGTCAGTGGGCCAGATGTCGCCCGTCCATTGGAGGAGACATGCCTATGATACGTCGACACGTGGCTGGGCCCAACAGAGGCCCATATAGGTTAAAAAGGCCGGCCCAGTCAAAGGCCCGTAGAACTTAATCAGGTACTAGTGGGCCAGCCCAATAACGGCCTGCTTAATAAAGGCCCATTTACGGCCCGAAGCCAGATCTGGCCCATTAATTGTTTGCCCAATATTTGGGCCCATTTACGGCCCGAAGCCAGATCTGGCCTGTTAATTGTTCACCCAATATTTGGGCCCATTTGCAGCCCGCAGCCAGATCTGGCCCGTTAATTGTTCGCCAAATATTTGGGCCCAACTACAGCCCAGTGACTTTCGGCCTATTAGAGGCCTGATGTAGACATGGGCCCATTTCAGCCCGGTGTGACTTTCGGCCTGGGAATGGCCCGTGTTGCCCATGGGCCATATATGGTCCGACGGGACATCGGGCCCACTAACGGCCCGTGCTAAAGGTGGCAACAGTTAAGCCCAACGTGACTTTGGGCCTGTTAAAGGTCTGTCGCGTAATTCGGCCCGTTGATGCCTGTGCTAAGCTTTCGGCCTCTTAAAGGCCCATGATATTAGTGGCCAACTAAGGCACAAGATATGTTTCGGCCTGGTAACGGCCCGTGAGCTAACTGGGCCCAAAACGGCCCGGTCTACATTTCGGCCTGCTGAAGGCCCGTCGACGACTAGTGAAAATTGAGGCCCAACATGCATTTTGGCCTGCTAAAGGCCCGTGGTTTCATCTCGCCGTAACAGGCCAGTACAATATTCAGCCTGTTAATGGCCCAACGCTACCTGGGCCAAACTAAGCGCTGGGTCGACAAAAGGCCCAACTAAAATATAGGCCGGTGTAAGTTTGGGCCTGGCGCAATGTGTGAAGGCCCCAATCATTCGGGCCCAAGAAAGACGCAGGCCGGCCCAATTATGGCCCGCTAAAAACCTAGCCCGTTAGAGTCGAATGTTTCGGTCCGGTCGACTACATCTGATTTTTTTTCAGATAGCGAATGATGGCAGTAACTAGTAGGAATTAAGAACAAACCTACTCTATACAATAAAGAAATTATGGCATAGTAACTAAGAATAAACCTACACTATACAATAAAGGATTTAAGGTATATTACATCCACTGGGCATCGAAGTTCGCCACCAGTGACCATAAAGCGCAACGAAGAAGCAGATTACAAAAACTGGGCACCATTGCAGCGTAACAAAATAATACTGAACCGAGACCACTTCCAAGACAGTTCAAGAAAGGTTAGCCTTGCGGGGGAACTGCTGCGCAAGCTACTGAGCAAGGCTGTGAGACCGGCCTAGCATGTCGGTCATAGCTTCCAGGTGTAGCTGTTTAGCGATGAGGTTCTCATTGGTGTTCTCCGCAATCTTTCTTAGAGATAGGACTTCAAGTCGAAGTTGAGTTGCAGAATGCCTTTCTACTAGAACTTGGGGCTAAAGAAGTCGAACTGATTCAGACAATGAATTCAGTGAGCTTGTCTGACTGTTAGTCTCAAGTAACTTGAACACTGCATCAAGACAAGACTTTGGGGTTGTCTCGCTATCTTCAAGATGTTTCGCCTTCTTTGCTGCAATATATGTTGGGTTTGTCTCACAGCCTTCAGCAGACTTGTGCATGCCATCAGGCATATCACCTTGAAACAAAGCAGAGAGATGACAGGTTTTGCACGTGTATAAACAAAGATGACAATTGTTCTGTCAATTCTATCCAAGTTCAAATTAGAAAATAAAGAGTAAGTTCAAAATATCAATAGCATAATTTGGCATTGTTCATAATGCGGGGAGCTTCACCACACTACTGGATTACCATGTCAACATAACAAGCATAGATGAAGGGCAAAGAAAATCATTGTATCTATTTTGGATAATGTGCATGGCATGTTGTTCATATCATCAGCCACATCAGTAAGATAAAACAGGAGATGACAAGGTGCAAACGTGGGCTGCTTCACCACACACTGGATTATAGATCCACAAAAACAAGCATACATATAGGGAGTATTAAGTAATGTGCATGGTATGAATAAGGAATTTGGTTTTACAAGTAAAACTTAGAACTTACGGTTCTTAAAAACACACATTTTGGTAGAAACAGCAAACTAAACAGCAGTAAACGATAGGGAGTATGAGCAAATTAAACAGCAGTTGAGGATAAAGGCTTTTAGAAGGACTGACTTACATTAACAGTTAACACCGGCTTTATAATGCTCTTCTCCATGTCAAGGGAAGGATAACTCAAGAATTTCAGCACATAATCTTCTTCATAAGCATTGCATGTACTCTACATTTTGTAGAGAGTAATTATAGATATGATAATACTGGAAGGGATAGAGGATAATGAAGATAAGATGCAGATTGATGCTACATAATCAACTACCAATCCCTGGAAGTACAAGCATTACAGGACAAAATGTACTGACAAGAGCAATGGGATACACTTCTACATTGGCATTGTCTGTGTATTCTACTTGTTGGTAAGATTAAATATAGATCTGATCTTTTTTAGTAAATGGTGGGCGAGGGAGATAAGATGCAGAATGCTACAAAATGAACCAATCCCTCTTCCCATAATACAAGAGTGTTTTGAACACTGGTGTACTGTACAAAACGTTCTTATATTATGGGACGGAGGGAGTAGCTGTTAATGTAAGTACAGTGATAGACCATGTTCAGTCCTTACAAGAGGACTGCAGAGCTAAACCTCTTCAAAAGCATTGGGTTGATTCTAAATTTATGTAAGAGTCCATACGGATCTTATAATGTCCACCAAATGGACGATTACGAGGCTAACATGTGCAGTGATGCTACATAATCAAACAGCTATGAAAGTAAGTTTGGTCATACAGGGCAAGAGGTACTCACAAGAGCAATGCAGTGTGCAGTATAGTTGCGAGATTCTGTGGTCCCTTGAGAACGAATGTTCTTCTGCTAACAGTTTTCGTACAAGTGAGACATTAAGGCAAATGCAGAAATGTAGTTCAAATTGTGATGTGATATCATAGACAGTACCTTACGCTGTAGCCGAGACCAAAGTGTAACAAGATTATTCCAGTCACCGTCGGATAAATGTAGCACCGGAGACTTTACAGAAATTTCATTCATAGGCTTGCCATCGAAGTGCGCTTGCCTCAGGTAGGAACGATACTTCATCAACGAGTGCTTGAAAAGTGCAACCAACCCTTGCTCGTCATCACAATCCAGTTTGCTCCTTGCCTATTTAAAAGAATGAAATCTTGTGTCTTCTGTCAGCAGAAACATATGCAGTAATGACCATGAATAACATTAGTACATTACTTACGCGTAAGTTGCGGAGGAAGACTGGAAATTGTTCTGTGTCTGTGGTATAATCTTTCCATGAAGGAAAGATGCGCACAAAGTTCC
Organism: Aegilops tauschii subsp. strangulata; assembly: GCF_002575655.3. NCBI lineage: Eukaryota > Viridiplantae > Streptophyta > Magnoliopsida > Poales > Poaceae > Aegilops > Aegilops tauschii. The sequence goes on along the minus strand of NC_053041.3, from coordinate 455,628,575 downwards.
TGACAACAACATAAGCTTCGTCTTCTAAACTGGGAAGAAATGGAACAGGGGTCCTATTTGCTGCAATTGGGGCTCTCTCTAGTTCGAAAAGGGATTTGGCAACTGGATTTGGTGTACTCTTTGCTGGAATGGGGGGTTTTGCGTCGTACAACTGGTGCTATGTCAACTGGCATAATCATACTGTTTGCTGCAGTTGGGGTCTACTGAGTTGGGGCATCAGAAATGACCAGTGTAGTAGGGCTAGAGTCTGCTAGAGTTGGGGTATTTTGTGGGTCAGGTGATATTGCAACTACACCTAATGGGCTATTTGATTTATCAGGTGCCACTACCTTTTCCAAATACTTTGCTTGTGCTCCTCCACGATCAGCAATCGCCCTCTTCCTTTTGAACGTCTGATACACAAGAACAACATTTGAATGGATAAATATGGTATGATGACAGATGAAATATGTACTGAAAATGGATAGGCAGGGCGTATTCACATACACGATGAGTAAACTAAGCTAATGGCAGTTCAACAAAGTAGAAGCAATGCAAAGCATCAGTTGCAAGATATGTGCGAGCAACGTAACCTTGGAAAGTTAGAGCAAGTACCTTGATGGGTGAATAAGATAGGGCATCTTCGTCTGACTCCTCCACTAGGGAGCTACATTGACTTAGGTCTCCCTCTAGCTCAGAATCACTGTTAGGATCATATTCCGAGCATGAATCTGTAGGTGGAGAGCGTCTGCATTGCATTGCATCCAGACTTGATTTCAGTCCCTTAATGCCAAGTTTGACAGCCATGGCATTGTTCTGCTTTATTCTTTTCATGCGCGCAAGCTCATAATCATTATGATGCTGTTCAGAATCTGAGATTCATGAAAACATAAAAAGTAGTCAGACTATCTATGGAATGCATTGCGGATTCAACTCGGAGAGTGTCTCCCTATAAACCCCTGCATATGCAAAGTTCACCTCCCCAACCGTGCTGACCAGACCACACACAGAAATACAAACCCCTTATGTCTCTATAACAGATAGGCACACATTTCAAAACTGAAGTAGGAACATTAGAATCATATGAAATTCGTATTTGAACAAATAAACTAAGCAATTATGAGTGGCGTAATGTTTAGCTTCAAGGGTGGAGTGTTGGTAGTGCGACACAAAGCAAGTAGGCAGATTGTATTCCATGTAAAAGATCGAAACCTATGTAAAAGCTGGAAATGACACTTTCTTTCTATACAATGCAGTGTTCGTTACCCACACATGATGGAAGAGATCACATAGAGAAATACTATTCACTCATGTCTACGGTTCTAGTATTTAGAAACAGGGTGGTCCACCCTAAAAGAATATTGACAACAAATATGACAAGGCAAGCATAGATGTAGTGAATCAATCATTTACTTGTGAGCTTACTAGGACAAGTATGCAGAATTGTAACTGCAGTAAGAGACCGTCCAAAATCTGAATGAAGAAGTTTGTCTAGCACTTATTGTTTGCAACTAATCGACGTGAATAATTGGATATTATATCGAATGAGTAAGAAAGACAAGTAAAATTGTCAACAAACCTGGCTTGCAGTAGTAATCTGGGTCAATGTCACTACGACCAACAATCCAAAATGACTAGTTTCTGTTCCGAGGGCCGGAATTTTGAAAACCCTGTGAACTTTAGAGGTACTAAAGATTACCGAAATACATCTGAACCATTAAGTGTAGGTAGCACTGAGCACACAACAAACCCTAATGACAGTCCTGCCTAATGAGTAATGAATCAATTAGAAAATGGGTGATGAGGAGTGGCTGCTGAGTGTTGAGGACGTATCTCAGGATAAATCGGGTTGGCTTGGTGGGTGCTGCACGCCTGAGCCCTGAACAGACTGGGAAGGTAGGCACGGCGTCGCGCCCGGGCAGCGGTCACGCTGTTGGGCGAGCGGCTCCTGGCCTCCTGTTAGTCCGGCGTCTCCTCCTAGAGTCATGCCGTCCGGGGACGGCGAGTCACCGGCGAGGCAGGCGGCTGGGGGCGAGTAGAGATCGGAAGCACGCAGCAGAACAGAGGGGAATCGGGGCCTGGGACGACCCAAAATCCCAGGGTGGGCCGGCCCACCATGGGCACCCTGTAGAGATACACACCCGAGCGTCGAACATGCATTTTCGAAACTAATTTAGGAACATTTAGCTGACCAATTAAACAACTTTGTTTAGCTTGATGGGTGGAGCAGTGTTATTATGACACGAAGCACGTATTCTGATCGTATAGTGATCATAAAAGGGGGAAACTCTAAGCATATTTTTTTAGCAAAAGAGGGGTTCCCCTCCGATTTCTATTAAAGAAACCACCACGGAACCAACATGATCAATTAAACCCTAAGTATGATCAATTAAACCGTATTATGGCTGTGCCATGGCAGATTTGAAGCTGCAAATCGGAGAAATGATATTTAGCATCCATTGTTTGCTTCGAACTAAGAACTAAATTCTAAGAGCTGAAAAGAAAGTAGAGTAACCAAGTTAAGATCTATTTTCTGGTTGAGATCAAAAAGTTGAGGAGATATGAAGTACCACCTCTCTTGCGGCGCCGTGTAGGCATCGGGGGTGCGATGGCTGTCGGTGGCGTTGAAGCAGATCTGCGACGGTAGACGGGTGCATCGGGGGATAAGTCCCGTTGCGGTGGAAGAGAAGGTCGTGTGAGCGGCCCCGACAAAGAGGCGACATCGCCGATGAAGCGAGAGGACGCGATGCAAGGCTATTGGTCCATCGCCGTGGATGAGAAACGTCCATCTCTAGCAGTGGACGACGCGGTCTTGGTAGGCGCTCCGGCATGGTGGAGGACGGCGGCGATGGATGTGGTGGAGGACGGCGGCGATGGATGGGGTGGCGGACGGAGGCTGGTGTGGGGATGGGGTGTTCTAGCGCGGACGGTGTATGAATGGGAAAATGGAGGGAGAGGTACGGGGAACCATGTTTTTGGGACGCGCCTGTCTGAAATATGGGAAAGTTACGAACTTAGCCCCCGTTTAAAATTTAGACGTCTCGTCGGTCGGGGATAGGACGGTAATCTCGCATCTCGCCAATATTTGCCCAGAGCGATTTCGGGCGAGGAGAGGGTAGTTGGCGCCCATGGTTGGCGCCCACGGTGTATGAACGGGGCTGACAGGTAGGGCGGTTGTGTCATGTCTGAGTGAAGTTACGAACCTGCCCCTATTGAAAATATTTGCCTACATCGATTTCGGCCGAGTCGAGTTTGTTTTGCCGCCCACCGTGTATGAATGGGGAATGGAGGGAGAAACAGAGGTCTTTTGGACGAGCTTGAATCAAATGAGTTTTGCCGCCCATGTTTGACGCCCACCGTGTCGGAATGGGCTCAGAGGCGGTCGTGTCACGTCTAATTGAAGTTACTAACCTACCCCTATTTAGAGCAGTGGAAATCAGGCCGATGGATTGTCCGTGTAATGGGTAGACAGTAATTTCCATCTCCCAAACACTTGGCTTCGGGCAACCAACGTGGGAGTGGACAGTTTGCTGCTTCTTTCAAATTTTGGGACAATAAGCATCCACGTTTACCCTGGCAACTAAATTCGAATCCATTTTGTATTCCTATATGAATCTTTATAAATCATTCTATGTGTTTTATATATCTTCAAAAGGACGACAAAGATGTATTCCACTGTCATATATGAAGATGGTTTACAAATGCCGATACTCAAATTCAGAAACTAGAATCCAGTTTAAGGTGAATTCGAATATTTGGAACACTTCATGTCCAACTCAAATGTCACACGCAGCATAATGTGTACTCCCATTTAGATATGTACACAAGCGATGTATCAAGATTCAAATACTGAGTCAATCAACCAAGAATGTACAAAACTAACAGACATATAAACACTTATAGAGTATATGGATCAATAATATCAACTAACATACATAAGCCAGGCCGCTGTACTTTTTTTTGGCTACAACAGCATCCTTTTTTTAGCCAGCATCTTGGCCCTTTCCGATGCGTGCCACTTATGGTCCATCTATACTACTACTATTGCTGAATGCACATTCAGCCCGATTGGCATATTTGTAGGTCTGACACAGCAATCCAAATGAAATGTCTCCGAGTCTTATCAATTAATACAGACTTGTGCTCAAATAAAATTACAAACCAAAAAACAAAAAAAACAATTATTACATGATCTCTAAAACAAATGGTTTGATTGATTACATGAACAGACAACACAAAGGTTATTCAACTATGGAAAGAACATTTCACCTATGATTTACCAAGTAGGGATTTAATTTCCTTTTTTCCTTCAGGACCTTAACAATCTGGCCAGTCTCAGCTTGCTTCGTTTTGAAATCCACCAAATATTTAATGGTTGTCTTGAGTACTGCTTGTGATTGTGCTGTTTGCTTCCTCAACATGTCAACTTCATCTCTAAGTGCAGAAGCATAATCTCTTTCTACCACTAGTTTAGCCTCTAGAGCATCAGCAGTTGGCAATTCATAATGCACTATTGGGCCGGTGCCACTGCTGTGGGATGATGCAACGTCCATGGGGACCTCGCTCTTTGATCTTGGGCTAACCTGTTTTGCCATTAAAGTTCCGATTGGATTCAGAAAAGTTGAAGTTAGCAAAACATCTCAACTGGGAGTTATAACAGCAAACCAGTTAAACAAACAAGGAATTAAAGAGTTTCAATTGGATGCTGAAAAGTAGTTATTAACATCATTGTAACCCGCTGTTGCAGCAGCAAAGCAGTTAAACAAACAAGTAGATATTTAAGTCAAGGCAAATAGGTAATTCTTAACAGTAAGTATCAAACACATAGATAGGCGCAGTCTACAATATGATTAACAGGCTGTGCCATTATGTAATCAGTAGCAAACTAAATTAAGCCAAGCAACATAATTGAACAATTTTGCAATAAGTGGCTAACTAAAATTCCGAGAAGCAGGTAACTGAACTTCTGCTAGTTCTTTGTACAGGCACACTGCAACTTCTTTTTCACTTACAAGGTTGTACGAAGGAGTCCATGGCATCAATTGCTTGGATACGCAGTCCCAATACTTCTTTCTTCCCACAGTGCATGGGTAAGTCGAATGGTTAATCTCATAAGATGGTGCGTCCTTGATATGTTATATGAGGATGTGTAGTCAGACTAGTTGTAGCCAAACACATCACACTGGCTTTTACTGTATATTTCATGCGATTACTTTTGGCATATCGAGATCTAAGCAATCTACAATAGGATGAAAAGACTGGCATCCTTCACATTATTGGCGAACTCAGTTCATAGAAACAAGCAATTCAACCATTCTGTGGGTAAATCAAAAGCGCCACCGGAATATTTTCACTATCCAATCATACACGCAAAAAGGGGCGATGCCACCATAGGGGCTGGTATGGGCGGCCGCCTCAGGTGGCTGGAATGTGGGCACCTAGTTTGAGTCGTCCAGGTTGGCCCATGCTAGTTTTGTTCGTCCCAACGCACGAGCAGGCAATGTAAAAAATGAAGAAAAATGTTTCAATTTGGATGGGCCAATAACATAAGTGCAAGGCAGGCCCTATAGCAGGCTCGCGGCGCAAACGAGCGCCTCCCATATCGATCGACAGCAGGAAAAATCCCAATTCATTCGCTCCAACCTCCAGTCTGGTTTGCTCCTAACCTAGCCGCCGCTGGACAGACCGACACATCACTTCCTCGCGCCCTCGTTGGAGGGCGGTCACCGGGCTTCAAGCGAATGGAAGGACAAGAAGATGAAGATCCAACCCTGGGTGTAGCCTGCGTGGGAGGCAGCGGCGGCAGCACGGGCATGGCATCGAGCTTGCGCAAACGGACAGTCGCAGCTTGCAAGAGTAGCATGCGCAACGAGCAGGTACATCACATCCCTGATTATATCTAATTCAACTCTTCAATTTCTAGCCAATAGTTAAACCTGACGGTGTTGTAAAACTGCTTGTATGTAGGGAATCTATGAGAAAATGAAACCAATTTCTACTTATTTTATAACTCCCCCAATCAATACTGAACTGACTGAATCTGATGTATCTAATCAAGTTTCCGGTGCAAACATACAAGCTCATGTTGTTCTTGAGCCTGAAGTGTCTAATGAACAGACTGCTAATGAAGGATTTGATGCAAACATTTTACATGCTCCTGGTGATGAACATATAGTGTCTAATGAGGGATCTAATGCAAGCATTTTGCAAGCTCATTGAAGGATTTAGTGTCTAATGATGATCTACTATGTTGAGAGAGACAGAGATTTGCAGGCATTGATGACAAGCAAATTATAGTGCATTTTCATAGCTTGAGGAAAGTCGAGGCCATCTACTAGAAAGTCCCCGTATCATGACAACATAGCATAAATACTTTTCTAATGTGTTGTTTGAAACTATTGGCATACTTGTGCAGGATAGATATATTGATATGCAGTTTGCGCACTGGTTATACGTGCAATTACACTTCGATATTTTCAGCCAGAGAACGAATAATTCAAGCAGGTACAGACCATGTTTGTAGTCCTTGTACACCATGTTGCATTTTGTGTTTTTGGTGCTTGCATCATTTAGTGTTTATAATCTGAACTACTTTGGATCATTAGCTGGTTTTCAAAGTGCATGTAGCTTCACATTTCTCATGTTATGTTGATTTCCGGAGTGCAAGTGCCTTCGTATTTTTTAAGTTAAATGTTCGCCCCTGGTAACTTGAATTCATGGATCAGCCACTGCACACAAATCATACATGAATGCCAGTACGAATTAAATGAAATGCAGGGACTTACGCTAGCTCGTTGTATAGGCTCACTGCAGCTCTGCTTGCGCTTGGGATGTTCCATGTATAAGTCCATGTTACCACTTGCTTGGATGTGCAGGCCTTGTGCTCCTTGCATCCCCCTCTGAATTTTTGACACGGCGAATGGTTGATCAAATAAGAGGAATCGACCTTGATGTTGTACCGGAGGACAGATACTTACAAGGTTATACGGGTGTGCAGGATGTGTACCAGATCCCGTAGCGCCGTCATGCTTCGCTAAAAAATGGATTTGCCTGTTTCAGATGATATCTCCAGAAGAAATCAGAGTTAAAGTCAGAGTTGCATAGGCGTGTAAGCTAAGAGAGCAGTGAAAGGATATCCAAACATCGTTGGAACAGTGCACAAGGGAGTGATGTGTGGATACCTAGTTCGGGCCGGCGTTTGGGCATGCTCGCCTAGCTAGAGTGCGGGTCACTTCAGAGCCGTTGAGGGTGATGCGCTGGCGTTGGCTGGCCGCGCACGGATGCAGATCTTGAGTGGCAGCGGAGCGCTACGATGCGGTGGACGAGACCGTTGGTGAAGCCCCAACGGCCTCGGGGGGCGGAGGTGCGACGATGTGCTCGGTGAAGTAGCCCCGGTGAGCTGGGAGACGGCGTTGGTGAAGCGCACCTGATGCGGTGGAACTCGGTGTCTGTGAGGCACGTCGGTTGCGGCGGCCAATGTTGTCGGTGGACCACCCGGTGCGGTGCACGAGGGCGTAGATGAGGTAGCTCCGGTGCGGTGGTGAAGCGCGACCGTCGTCTTCGTCGTCGTCGTCCGACACAGATGTGGGGAACGGTGGGGAAAGAGACGAGACGAGGGGCGATTCGAGGGTTGGAGGTGAATTAGGGATTTGAGCAATCTGGGCGCAGAAGGGGACGGTGGAGAAGAGAGATTTTGCAAGGCTGGAATTGGGGCCGCCAGATATTTCAATCCGAAACGTGGAAGCGCGAACTTATATTGTCGTCGTCCTTTTTTGGGGGGGGAGGGGGGTGGGTGGCTGGGTGCAACGCGTCTATCCGACACACGCGACCACCCCGACAGGACTATGCTTCGGTGCCTTAAGGCACCTACCTTTGTGTCCATGACATGTGGGCCCAACAGATGGCTGGCCCACATGTCAGTGACCCAAAGGCAGTTGCCTTTAAGGCACCGAAGCAGCGTCCACCCCGACACGACCCTGGTCTGCCTGGTGCGCCTACATTTGAGAATGCAAATGAATCTTCTTTCATTTGCAAACGAATCTGTATGTATTACCATGCCCGTGTTTTCCTTGCAATAATTAGTCATTCGAAACGAGATACTCCATCCATTCACTTTTGTAAGTCGTTTCAGACAACTTAAAATGAATTGTTTTGCACATTGTCTGAAATGTCTTCAAGGTCTTATAAAAGTGAACAGAGGGAGTACTATAAATTAATTAATGAGGAGTTATTTGAAAAAAAATCGAAACGGTACCCACGCTAACGTGGATTAGAGTGTGTGTCACATAATTAGTTATTTGAATTAGAGTGTGTGTCACGTAGTTAGTTATTTGAATTAGAGTGTGTGTCACGTAGCGATCTCCAATTCTAACGTGGATTTCGCATTTCACTGTATCCACGCTACTTTTTTAATACAAATTCATATGTATATGATGAACACCATGGTAGTGAGAAAACTTTTGGATTGATTCAAACATATGACCTACAAAATAGCACAACAAACTGAGTCAATGTCAACTTTTCGAAACTTAGTATGGCACGAATTCGAAATAATTACCCGTATGCCTGGTCCTCGGTTCAAATCTTACAATGTACACCGAATTGAAACATCGATATTAAGTCTCATACTATGTACATTCAAATGTTGTTTTTAGCCCCCCCCCCCCCCCCCCCCGCACAGACGCTACATACTTCCTGTATCGGTCAATCTTCCTCTCCTAACCACCTTAGGAAGCTATCGGTTTCCAACACACGTTCATTCTTTCTCTCCATGTTTCGATCTCTAAGTCTCTCAACTACACAACCCCTTTTTCCACTCTGTTACCAAATGTATTTACCTCACACACCCGCCATTGCACCCCATGCCAAGCTCTCTCTCTCTCTCCCCCCTCTCCCTCTCACCCTCTCGCGCCAAATACATGCATTGCCTATCTAGCCCCCCCAACCTCTCGTGCGCACGCACGCACGTTGTATATCTAGGTCACTCCCTCGAGACTGTCTCACTCTTTCTTCCGCACGGCGGGCCACACTCGCTCAATCTCGCTCTCTTTATCTGAGTCTCGTTTAACCTTGTTTTCTTTCACACACAAATGATATATCCCCCTGTTCGGGCCTCGATTGACACACTCTATACTCTCTCACGCAGATTGTCTATCTAGGCAGTCCATCCAAGCCGCCACCACTCTTTCGACCTCATGGTGGGCCACGCTCACTCACTCAATCTCTCTCTCTCTCTCTCTCCGTATGTCTCGATTGACCTCGCTCTTTCTCGGACAAAAACGATATATCACCATGTTTGAGCCCAATTCGACCTATTCACATTGTATACTCTCTCACGCACATCGTCTATCTAGGTCACTCTCTCCAACCCGTCTCACTCTTTCGATCGCACGGTGACCCTATGTGATCGGTTGACCTTGCTTCCTCCCACGCACAAAATATATCTACATGTCTGTGACTGGATCATCTCTCAAGCACTATCTTACAGCCCTCACCCTTGCCAAAAAGCTCAATCGGACAATATCTCACCAGAGCATATATATTTGTTCAATGAATGTCGGACCACACTCACTTTGTCTCTCTATCTATATGTCTCTCGATTGACCTTGCTTTCTCACACCGTATCTTCCACGCGTTGAAGCTACTACCTCTCCATCCCTCGCAAAGCCGGAGCTATTTACATTGCTAGGGGCACTCCAACCTTGGATTAATTTGTGTAGGCATTTATTCCGGTCGGTTTAGATTATATTTTCGTAGCATTCGGCCCACAACTACTCCAAACACCGTTGCAACCCACGCAACTCCCCTAGTTGATTTCCCTCTGGCTCGGTCATCACTCTCTCGCACGTCCTTTCTCGCCTTCAACGTCGCACCATGGTATTATTGAAAAAACTATGTTGTTCTCTTTAATTATTATAAATAAGCTACAAAACTACACACCAATAGTCCACTTGGAATGGAACAAATTTCGACCCACAAATTAAAGTGCTACAAACTACACACCGAGGGGCCCACATGTCATGAAACAAATTTGGACCCATATACAAATTAAAAAATAAAGGACGAGGATCGAACATGCGACCGGGCCTTCAAGCCGCACGTCAATAGCCAACATACGTAGAATAGCAATGTTTGTTGTACCCCCTTTGTTCACATAATGTTTTTATATTACCACAGCCTAATTAATGGATAACATGTAATATTATTTTTAGTACTATTCGCCTTCACTTACTGGTGGGTTCCATGTGTGCTCTCTCTCTCTCCTCCCCTTCTGCGTTTAGACGCACAGGCAAACAGGAAGAACTCGCGGGCGATGTTGCCGTTGACCATATCTGGACGTGTTCACAAGTCACGGCACCAGTTTCACGTACTAGCAGCACTAGTCAGTGTGTACGTGCAATGCACGTTAATTTGGAAGTATATTAAGTGCATGCGGATATTAACTACTAGGATATTATTTGCGTGTTGTCATGTGATTAGCACTATTTTTGGCATGAAATTAACTGCACGCTAAACATGTTGAGCGCTCGACATTGAAGCAGTCTAGGTCGTTGGATGACAAGGAATACATGTGGCTTGATGATGTTTTATATTTATTTTGATACGGCTCTAGCAGAACATACATTCAGTCGATCAAACCATACATTTCGTTCAGTCTGACTCCGACTTTAAATTATACGACGATCGATATAAAATAAACGGAAATGATAAACGTTCGGATTTTAAGCATGGCAATCCGAATGTTTTTCATGGCAAATTTAGATTACGCGGCGGCGGCGGGGGCGTCTCGCGGTGGGAAGCGGCTCCTCTGCCATGCTCTGTGTGTCGTCGGGCCACTGACCGACGGCGATGGCGGCGTCTTGCGCCGTTGTTGGCGTACTCCTGGACGTTGGCCTAGCTTCAAGGAAGGCCAAAATGTTCTGGACTTCAGAGCGAGTCAACTGGTGGGAGGAGGCGACTGGCGTTGGTGCAAGGAAGCGGTCGACGGCGGCCATCCATGCCGCTGAGGGGGGCACTAGCACCCGCGCGGGGACAGGCGCTGTTAACTACACGGCGGAGACATTCGTGTGCACGGGCACCGGCACGGGCGCGCACGTCAGTGCACGCGCAGGCGCATGCGCTGGCAGGTGCATGGGCACCGGCACGGGCGTGCGCGTCAGTGCACGCACAGGCGCATGCGCTGGCAGGTGCACGGGCGCGTGAAAGTCGGCGGGGACCTCGTGGAACCCCGTGGGATCAAGCTCGGCGACAATGTGCGTCTCCCAGCCCATCAATACCACGGGGATGGGCGCTGGCGCAGTCGGGGCGACGGGAGCCGGAACGGGAGCGGGGATAGGCGCGGCGTCTTCCCGCAAGGCCAGTTCAAGCTCGTCCCAAAGCGCCTTATATTCTTGAGACTCCGGCTGGGTGTCTTCCTCAGGAAACTGGAACACTAAGGGCAGACCATCATGATGCGGCATGGTGTACGTTTAGGTCAGGCTAGTTGGAGGTAGACGACAGAAGAATCGGAGAGGAAGAGAGAGGATTGTAGCGATACCGGGTAGTGCGGGGTTGATTTTAAACTGCGGCGCCGGCGACATTAAAAGTGGGAGCAGTTGGGACGACGGTGGGAGGCGGAGCCTGGTCAAAGGGCTCGCCTCCTGGTGAGCCTGCACAGCGGTCTGCTCGCACGCCTCCCTGACAGCCGGCGCAGCGGTCTGCTCGCACGCCTCCCGTCGACTCACACGCTTGCTCGGACGGCACCTGCCGATGAGAAGCGGGGACTCGTGGCGTCACGTAAACGCCCATGGTTTCAATAGTGAAAGCGTTCGCCTTAACGTGCCAGGTCTTTGTTCCAAACTACCTTGGCTCTTCATTTGTGCAACTTGTCATAAGCAGCTTGTCTCACATTGAAGAAAAAACTTACGAAGTGATATTTGTGCCATATCACGTGACCATGCTTAGCTTCAAGAATTTATGCTCACTTTTGGATTTTCTGAAATTCAAGATCCAGGATTCGAAACAATATCATAACCTGCATCATGCAATAAATTTTCAAGCCGTACATCTGTCCTGTTGTATCTCTTAAGAAAGGATTTGGTCAAACATTTTGCTTAGTTAGACTTCAGACAAGTTATATATGCAGAGTAAAAGGATAATCCCTCCGTACCAGCGCATTGCCTGATATATTAACTCAAGTACTAGGCACGAACAAACGGGCTCAATTCTGTGCTCATCCTGGTGTAGTAGTAGTAGTAGGCAATGCAGTTGACGGGTGACCTTGACGAGCGGTGACCGAGGGAATTGAACCGTGCTCGGCACGGTAGGTAACGTTGTCTAGTTACTAAAGCATCCCTCCGTTGTTCATCGGTAGTCATTATGGACCGGGGACATGAGGGGAATTTCCTAGGGCTGGAATTCTGGCCGCCAGATATTTCGACTTGAAACACTGAGGCTCGACTGGTTGGGGTTGCCTAATGTGCGTACCACGCATGCCACCGAAGGACACGAGCCCGTTTTTTTAGGATCAACACGAGCCAAGGTCTGGCTGGTACGCCGTTGGGTCCTACCATTCGAGAATACGAAAGGAACCTTTTAAATTGCCGAACGAATCTATGTGTATTACAATACTCGTATTTTCCTTGCAAATACTAATCTCAACGTGGTAATTGATTTATGATGAGTTGTTGAATTAGAGTGAGTTTGTGATATAGTGATCTCAACGTGGATTCACATTTCATGGTATCACTAGTAAGTTTTCCAATGCAAATTCAAATTTAAAAGATGAACAATATGGAGGTGAGAAAACTTTGTATGTATCAAGCATATGACCACACACACACACAGAGACACACACGCACGAACACAACAACAATCCAATAAGTATAGTGCATCTATTTTTCCAAACCATGCATGTATGACACGACTTCAAAAATACTCATTCTATTCCTAAATATTAGTCTTTGAGAGAGTTCAACAAGTGACTACATACGGAGCAAAATGAGTGAATCTAGACTCTAAAATATGTCTATATACATCCGTATGTGCTAGTCCATTTGAAGCCTCTAAAAGACTAATATTTAGGAACGAAGGGAGTAAAATGTAAGACATCCATGGTCCTCAGTTCAATATTTAAAATGAACATGAAACTGAAACATGAATATTAAGTCTAGTACTACAGTACATGCAAATGTTGTGTTTAGGCGGAGCTATGATTGTCGGGGGTCAACCCCTCGACCTTTGATAAAATTGTGGAGCTCTGTTTAGGGTTGTTTAGATTATATTTGTCCCCACCCTCCCAACCACCGATTGGTTGTGCACCCCCACCCCTCCTCCCCAGGAGAATATCATGTGCCCCCATACCTTAGATGCTATATGCCGATACGAGTTGCTTGGAGCTTGTAGATCTGAGATATAGCAGCTCACATGATGTGTCTTAATATTTTTGCAGGAAACCTTGATGAGTTTGAGAATTGCACACAATTTGTACAAAAACTACTTAGATGCCCTTTGATCCCATATCCAACGACCTCGAAGCTCGTATCACCGTAGCATCTAAGATGAAGGAGGACATCATATTCTCCTGTATGTAAGAATATCATGTGCTACCACACCTTAGATGCTTTGGTGATACAAGCTCTTCGGAGGCATTGGATTTGTGACCCAACACCTCCTCGGCGGTTCGAATGGTTTTTTGCAGAAAAGCCCCAAAAGAGTTCGACTAGTGCTTACAAGCACAAAGACTGCTCAGATGCCATTGGATCTCAGATCAAACGACCTCCAAGCTCGTATCACCGTAGCATCCAAGCTGCGATAGCACCTTATGTTTTCTCGCACGGGAGAGTATGAGGTGCTCCCGCACCGTAGATTCTATGGTGATACGAGTTCACTGAGATCTAACGGCCCACAGTAGGAGGTTTGAATGTTTTTGCAATATACGGCTGATAGAGTTTGGGAAATGCGCAGAAAGTACAAGTACTACGCATGTGCCATCTGATCACTGATCATACGACCTAGATGCTCATATCACCGTAGCGGGTAATTAAGCTACGGGGAGCACCTAATATGAGCACCGGGGAGCCGTTGGATCGAAGATGCAGCGGCACACACGAGGCCTGAATGTTTTATTTGCAAAAAAACCTTTGGAGAGTTTGGAAATTGTGCATAATTACAAAGACTACTCCCAAGCCATTGGATCTCACTTCCAACGGTGTAAAAACTCGTATCACCATAGTATCTAAGCTGCGGGGTGGATGTGATATTCTATGCCGCTGTCATTTTTGTTCGTAAACTTGCAAAATACGTGTAACTCGAGCCGTTACTTGTCTAACCGCGCAAAGTGTTTGTTCAAAAAAAACATCCTACACTGAAATATCGGAACAACACACGGGGGTCCCACTTGTCATTAATCAAATTTGGACCTAAAACTAACAAATCTGAAAGACGAGATTCGAACTGGCAACCTGGACTACAAAGCGTAAGTCGATAGCCTGAAAAAACGAACGGTTGTTGGCTTTGTCCCATAACTTGATTTTATACAGTACTTGAATTGAGTAGAGTAGAGGGAGTGCCTCGTCAACACGTGCATGACCGTTGTCTCACTTACTGGTGGGTCCCAGGTCTTCGATCTCAATCTCTCTTCTCTCCATCGTCTAAGCTTTGCACGGGCACACACGAAGAGCGGTGCTAGCTTGATTACAACTAAAAAAAGCTTGGAAAATAGAAGAATCGCCTAGAACAAGAGACGTTGTGGCTGGTCGAGACGGAGCTAACCACATCTATCCTCCATGCCACGTTTGCATGATGAAGCTGTGTGGCTAGTGGGGTGTTTTCGACCGACTGGCTGGGTCCCGAGGTCGAACCATAGGTACTACGTCTGATACAGTATATTTTTACACGCACATTTTCCTCCGTGTCGAGACGTGGCACACCCTACCACGCGGTTTCGGGGTCCTCCCGGGTGGTGCACGCATATATTCTTCCTGACGTGGGACGCCCTACCGCGCGTTTTCTGGGTCCTCCTCGGTCGTAGCGCCGAAGCAAGTAAATGAGTCGTCAAATCACGAAAGACCACCTTTCCCGCCGAGTACATTAGTGAAGCACGGTGGCTAGCTAGTTGGGCTAGTTCGACCGATTAGCTAGGCCGCCGCCACATTTGTTTTTTCACCCCTTTTTTTATCTACTTGCCGGCAGGTAAATTTAAATATCCACCGCGGCGTTGCTCTGGTGTTTGGGTGCGGCAGGATTTTTAATTTTTTGATTGACGGGAGCAGGCGCGGCAGGATTTTTAATTTTTTGATTGACGGGAGCAGGCGCGGCAGCAATTAGTCACGATGACTCCTCCTGTAAAAACCCACTGCTCCCTGATGTGAGAAGTCATCGACTGGTGTTTTACCGTGGTGAAAACCAAAAGATTCCCCGCTCCCTCCGCCTTCCCGTAGATTGCATTGCCTTTCATCCGTTTCGCCCCCTTTGCTTCCTCTCCCCATTGCTTCTACCTGGTGCCATGGCGGCGCAGCAGATCACGGAGTCTGAGGTGAGGCGCCTGACACAGGAGCTCCATGCCAAGGATGCGGAGCTCAGGGCCAAGGACGTGGAGCTTCGTGAGATCAAAGAGGAGAGGAGTGCCATGCTCCTCCATTATGTGCGGGAGTTCACGGAGCTTCAAAAGCGGGTAAGTTGGACGGACGAATCAACCATCATTTCACTCTTCTCTCTCAGCTTCCCCTCTTGAAGAAAACCCCACTCGCTTCGCTTCTCCCTCATCTCGTTCCTCCTTTCACTCTTCTCTCTCAGCTTCCTCTCTTAGATGGACGCCGGAGCACCGGCCGACATGATGTCTATGGCTCTGGACAAAACCATCGAGGCTCATGGTACGAAGAAGCGCAAGCACCCCGTCGAGACTACCATAGACAAGCTCAAAGCCATCGCCCCATCCAAGCCCCCCTCTCCGGGATCCCTCATTAAGCAAGTCCAGGTAATGTCTCTTGTTGATGATCTTTTTCTCGATCTTGATCGTGTTTTTTCATCTAACACGCAGTACTAGTACTGGTAGTACAACTTTCTGGGTGATCTTGCATGTGATTTTAGTGTGCCAAATGATGGTTCTAAATTCCTCTTTTAACCAAAACATGCGAGAGGTTGACACTGATTTCTTATAGATTACTTTCAACTACTCCCTCTGTCCTATATTTCTTGTCTTAGATTTGTCTAGATACGGGTGTATCTAATACTAAAATGTGACTTGATACATCCGTATCTAGACAAATCTAAGACAAGAATTTTGGGACGGAGGGAGTACTTTATGAACATCAATGCTACCTTTTAAGAGGGTATATTTGCCTCAGTAACTTGTGTTATGGATATTGCATGTAATCCCTCTGCTCTCATGCCTTTGAAGACATGTTCTAGTGTCTTTGTTCACTCATTTCTGTGCGTATATGTAGTCATATATGGAGTATAATATCGAAAATCATCTTATATTTCTGAACGGAGGTAGTAATAAAATATGGTTTCTGTTTGAATTAGAACCAGGTCCGCAGTGGAGATGAAGTTCTCAAAGTCATGCCGTGTGAACTGGAAGACCTGATGATGAGTTCTACTGCTGAACTATCCAGCTGTTGTGTCCTTGTCGCCACGTGTCCTGAACTAGTGTTTTCCTGTAGCATTGTTGTCAGGCGTGTTCTCGAGGCTGTACTTGACCACAACAATTTCCTGGTTGTGCCTTCGATTACGAAGGGTGTGGTTCTTGTAAAGCTTCCCAACAAATCTTATGCGGCATGTCTTCATCATCATGTTTATGAGTGGAAAGACCACTCTGTTAGGTTCTCCAAGGTTGACAAGATGGTGATGGTGCATGTAGACATCTCACACGAAGTCCATGGCCTAGTCAGTTATGCGGGGTTCATCCCGTAGGTCGGTGGCAAGAAATAGTCTGCAGAGTTTAGTTAGTGCAACTTTGCTTGTCTGTAGTAAGTACTATTGTTCAGTACTTGATTTGTGTTTGTGAACCCTGTATTTTTTATTAGTACTACCGCTTTTGGTGTGTGAATGGTCTATGTTAATGTCTATGTTAATGTCTGTCCACTCAATTCAGTCTGTATATTTTGAAGTATCCAGATCATATTTTTGGTGAGGACAGTTTATCAATTATGGTTACACTCCAATATCTGTATGCATTGCAGGGTTTATCGCACCCACCAGGATTTCCAGTCCCATGGATGTTAGGTCCATACGATTTGTCACGACCTTTGGACTGTCCTGCTTGTGGGAGTAGGCGGGGCCCCTGCATGCCACGCGTAGTTGGACGATCAATCTTCTGTTTAGTACTTCAACATAGTGATTTCCTGGTAAGGATTCACTCATGTCACATCAAGTAAATCTTATTGATTTACTGTCTAAATCTTATTGATTTAATGTCATGTTTTCTTTCTTTTCCTGCAATTTTACGATGCAGGTTTTGCCATGTGACATTCATCACAGAATAAACCGTTTGGTTTGCTCTACGATGGCTATTTTTGCAGGTTTCACTTCTTATGTCGTGTCAGTAACAAAGGCACTGTCCATCACTTATATTATTGGATCAGTCTGTTGTCTGAGTACAAGCTGAATCCCTATGATGAACTGCAGTTTGGTTTAACAAAAATGCCACAATTAGTCCTTCTCGCATTTAAAAGAAATGAAGAAAAAAACTGGATCACGGTCACGGATCCTAGTCAAGTTAGAAAGCTGATCATAGCAGACCAGACACGATCGCTGCTGTCTCGCACAGATCGAGCACCGGCAGTTGCTCTAGCACTGACAGCGGCAACAGCTCAGTCTGATCCAGCTGAGGATTGGGCACCGACCGCGTCAGTGGATCAGTCTGATCTACCGGAGGATCGGGCATCGACACCGGCACCAGCTCTACAAGGAGCACCATCTCCGGCAGCAGCAGCGGCTTCGGCACCTGCACCAACACTTGCACATGCTTCTGCTCCGGCCCGTGCAGTTGCACCGGCAACAGACTGGGCTGCAGTTCGCACTTCATATACCAAAGTCCTTACAAAAACCGACATGTCCACCTTCTTGGTAAGCATTGGCCGCCCAAGTGCGTCGTTCTTTTTTCTTTCCATGTTGTTTCACATGATTCACTGTGTTGATCTAACTGTTTGGGTATGTCTTCTTGTTTGCAAACAGAGAATTCCTAGAGCAAGCAGGGAGTCGTTCAACAATCCGGGCGATCACGGCCAAGTTTCTCTTACCATGCGCAGCCTTGGTGTGAATGAACCTGCTCAATATACCGTAAGTACAAAGGATGGTCGCATGATGATTGATGCTAAAGGATGGTCAAGGTTCAAATCTAAATCATATCTTGCGGTAGGGGATGATGTCAAAATTGAACTTTCTCGGCAAGGAGAGCTGGTCCAAATCAACTTTGAAATTCTTCAGTAGCAGCACGCAACTGCCGAACTGATCTATCCTCCGAGAGATTTTGATGTAATAATCTGGCATGGTGAAACAAGTGTCCTGTGTGTATAAGTAGTACGACAGTATTATTTATCACATGGTATATCGTTGATAGAATTGCAACTCTGATTGCTGGTTAGGAACTGTCGTTCGATTTCATTCCAACAGCTGCCGTGCTTTATTCAATTTTGTGTATTCGCCTCGCGACAGCATCTAAAACCAGCGCCGTACCGATCGCTTGCAATATGAAAAGCGCTGAGGTAGAACACATGGGCCCCCAAACATGCAGGGTCGGCCTACGGCCCAAAGTCCAGAACCGTGAGCCTATCTGAGTATTATATTCTCAGCTGAACCCCCATAAAAAAGCTGAACCCCCATAATGCCCGTGCGTTGCAGAGGGAGTATATTTCTCGGCAAGGTGAGCCTGTGATATAAAAGATTTGTATATTTCTTTACAGAGGGAGTATCTCTCTGTCAAAATATATATTTATGTGTAACTAGTTACTCTTGTCTTTCTACTTCCTTTCGCTGATATGTGGGGCAACCGGCAACGGGGTCCATGTGCCATATGCACAAATTAGAGTGCACAACTTCACGGTAGACACACCCCGGTCGTAGCACCGCAGTAATGCCCAATGAGCCGTCAAATCACAACCCCCTTTCCAGCTTTAGCAGTAAGCTGGACGGACGAAGCGGCAATATTTCACTGGGCCTGAATCCCCTTCTCCCTCGTCTGCTTGTTCAGAGAAAACCCCCTCTCGGCGATTGCATAGGGTTTTCTCATGGAGAACCAGGTACGAATTCTTCATCCATCCCCGATAAATCCAAGTCCCTTGGTCGTAGGTAATCCTAGGATGGCAGCCGCCGCCGTTGATGCATTTTTCTTCCTACTGAATCTAGTGTGTTTCATTTGCAGTGCCCAAAGTGCGAGTACCCTACAGGTTTCTGCGCCCTCGGCGAGACACCACACTTGTTCCTTCTCATCCTAACACAACATTTTGAAACGCGCACAGTATGTTCCTAGAATCCTCTTTTCTATCCGGGAGGGTGGGGTTTTTTTGAACATGTTGTGTTCTCATATTATTTTTCCTGCAGTGTATTATTTGCTCTGCCAGAACACATGTACTCAAGATGCTCGGCCTTGCCATAACTGAATACACTAGTTTAATGGTCACAATGAAGACAAGCCATGGATATAAGTTCCGAGTTGGGTTCATGAACCAAGAAGATCGCTGCTTTTTTTATGGCCGAACTTGGATAAACTTTCTCAAGTGTTACGGACTGAAAGTTGGCGCACGAATGTTGATGGAAATAGCAGAACCTGGTCTCATCTTCACTGCGATCTTTCACCCCGACGTCGTTCCAATTGTTCATCCATGTTAGTTTTGTATCTGGTTCTTGCTTGTTGCCTCGATTACTTCTTAATCCACCTATTCTGTCTAACTAATCATAATTTAACTTTAGAAGTAGCAACGAATCTCTCACGAAGATGCTACTTCTAACTAATATTTTCTTATAATTGGTGGCACGTGTTGGTTTTTTCAGAGTTAAGCAGTCTGCTCGTTTGTTACTCTGTAATAACTCGGCTATTACTAATGGCACTGAAGTTGACTGGATCGACATCCACAAGTTCCTACACTTTATTGATCGTCTTGAGGTCCTTGTGGGGCGTTTCAATGGTGGAAGGCCACGTGGGATATGTGTGCCACTGCTGCACTCGTTGAACAGGTCCAACTGTGTCGAGAAACTTATGGTACGAGCTGTTTTCTGTTATATATGTTGTTCATAAACTATTGCTTATACACAGTTTTACAGCTGTGATCTTCTTGAAACAAGAACTGCCGAGTTCTATTGTTCCTATACAGATGCCTGACCATGGTCGGGTCAGACTTGCGCTTGGTCACAACATGATGTTTATGTCGACCTACTCAATTCCCCTTGGAGGTGAAAAGATACTTATTCATGGGTGGTCTCAAATAATGAAGGCCCGTCCATCTTGGAGAATAGGACAGAAGATTATGTTCATTCTTTTCCATGGCTCTAAAGTGAATATCCTGTTTATTGACCACGTTGCGAGATGAAGCCGCTTTCAGAAGGTTGTGGATGCGCGGGGTGGCGCCTGGGCCTTGTCCTGGGGCTTGGCGGCCTCACCCTCGGTTAACTGTAGGCAAAGTAGCACTGTTCGAGGCGTGCTTTGTACGGTTGAACCTGTATAAGTACTCATACTGCTTTCAGCTTTGGTTGTTAAGTGCCCCTACTGGTTTCAGTTAAGGTTGTTTAGTACTCCTGCTGCTTTTACAGTCTGTCGTGTTTCTTCAGTCCTGTCTTCCTCCAGCCGCCAAAACCAAACCAGCGCCGGCGGGGCCGCCCGCTTCCACCTCCCACGGCTGGCTGCGCCTCAGCGCACGCATGGCCGCCCCACCGTCTCCTAAATCGTTAACACCGACGTCCTCCGCGCGCTTTGGTGCGCTCGCCGCGGCGCCGCCCTCTCGCGTTGTCAACATGGTCAACAAACAACAGGAATCGGCAGAAGTACGTGGAGAGGATGACAGTAGGGGCCCACCACGTCAGTGTATGGAAAAATAAAATGCTTCCTTCTAGTGTTTTCCTAACATCTGGGACCCACGACATTGTGAGCGTATATAGTCAATAGACAAGAGAACAGCACAAGATCGGCTGACACCTAGGACGTAGCTACTCCAGCAGTATTTTTTTGTTTGGTATTGTTGAGACGGAGCAGGGTTTGAACTGGGTTGTGGCCCGTCTAGCCCAGGCTTATATTTTATGTTCACCATGTGACCAGCCCAGCTATTTTTTCTTTGTGAAAATGAGCCCAGTTTATTTTTTCTGAAGAATACCCAATCGAGGCCTACTTATTTGTCTACGCCCTGATGGGTTGCAACTCTTTCAAGACGCCTGCAAATCTTGAAAGTAATATGAAATGGGTTGTAAATATAAAAACAGATGACAAATTGGCAATTACTTTATAATTTCTGATTTTTTTTTACATTTTCAGATTCCTATTTCACTGGGTATTAACCTAATTTAAATATATCTTCAAAGTACTTTAAATCTGGCTCGACATTTCGGTATTAAAAATAGTTTGGAACCCACAGAAATATGCGAAATTGGCCCTGGCCAACAAAAAAAACGACTGCAATAAATTGCATAAGAAGTTGCCATGAGCTATATATAAATTATTAAAAAAAGAGGGAGTGGTCTGACTTGTGGGCCTGTTTAGTTGACGCGTATGCAAGATTTTTTTAGTTATTATATACGTCAACAAACGATTCTAGCAGACGTAACCGTTGGATGTCAATCCAACGGCCGTCGTGTTTCTTCAATCTCTGATCTTCTTGCTCCAGTCGCCAAAGCAGCGCCGGCGGGACCGCCTATTCCCGCCTCTCGTGGCCGGCTGTGCTGCCGCGCAGGCCTCAGCGCCCCCTACTACTCCCACCGCTGGCCAGGGCATCCCTCTACTCACCCAAACCCCCTGTTATTCTGCGGCGACGGCAGCCTCACACCGCAGCCGAACCGGTGAACCCTCGTACTCCTCTCCGCGTGGGCTTCCACTGCCGCGTCTTCCCCGGCTCCGCGTCGTCCCCTTCCTAGGCCTCGCCGTCGTCCACCGCCGGGGTGCTCTCGGTGCGGCGTGGTCAATGTGGTCAACGACCGACTTCCATCGGAAGAGTACTGTACGTGGAGAGGCTGACAGCTGGGTCCACGGCAGCCGCAAGGAAGTGCCTCCTTATTACGCGGAAAATAATTATTCCTCCACCTGACAGCAGGGACCCACCGGACGGGCCACCAGTATTTCATGAAAAAAACGTTCCCCCCTGACTGTTGGGACCCACAGGACGGGCCACCGTATTTCGCGAAAAAAACGTTCCCCCCGCTGTTAGCTCGGACCCACCGGAAGTGCCTCCTTATTACGCACAAAAAATGAATACCCCCTGCTAGCTTGGACCCACCTTGGTGGGAGGCTGACTTGTGGGCCTACTAAGTTGACTGGGACGGAGGCCTTTGTCAACTTTAGTCAATATATGAACGATTCTAGCTCCAGTGACCGTACGATGTCCATCCAACGGCCGTAGTGCTTCTTCAACCTCTGGTCTTCTTGCTCCAGCCGCCCAAAGCAGCGCCGGTCGTGTCGCCTGCTCCTGCCGCCCGTGGCCGGCTGTGATGCCGCGGAGGCCTCACCGCCCCCTACTACTCCCACCGCTGGCCAGGCCATCCCTCTACGCACCCACACCCCCTGTTATTCTGCGGCGACGGCAACCTCACACCGCAGCCGAACGAGTGAACCCTCATACTCCTCTACGCGTGGGCATCCACTGCCGCGTCTTCCCCGGCTCCGCGTCGTCCCCTTCCTAGGCCTCGCTGTCGTCCACCGCCCTGGTGCTCTCGGCGCGGCGTGGTCAACGTGGTCAAGGAATGGCTTCCATCGGACGTGGACTGTATGTGGAGAGGCTGACAGCTGGGTCCACGGCCGCAGCAAGGAAGTGCCTCCTTATTACGCGCAAAATAATTATTCCTCCACCTGAAAGCGGGGACCCGCCGGATGGGCCACCGTATTTCGCGAAAAAAACGTTTCCCCCTGACTGCTGGGACCCACCAGCTACATCTTCACACGCAAGGAAGTGCGTCCGAAAAAACGATTCGCCCCCTGACTGCTGGGACCCACCAGCTACATCTTCGCACGCAAGGAAGTGCGTCTGAAAAAAAACGATTCGCCCCCCCTGACTGCTAGGACCCACCAGCTACATCTTCGCACGCAAGGAAGTGTGTTCGGGCAAAAAAGCAAAACGATTCCCCCCCTGACTGCTGGGACCCAGCAGCTACACCTTCGCACGCAAGGAAGTGCGTCCAGGCAAAAAAAACAATTCGCCCCCCTGACTGCTGGGACCCACCAGCTACATCTTCGCAGGCAAGGAAGTGCCTGACAGTCGGGACTCACCTGGTCGAAGCGTACGTAGCGTTGTCATTCTGGTCGCAAACGTGTACGTACATATATACTGGTCGATGTAGAGGCGCGCACGTGTCGTAGTAGAGGCGCGTACGTGTCGTAGTAGAGCCGCGCACGTAGCATGTACACGTACGTATAGCGGCCAGGGTGCAAGAAAGAAAATACGGCCATGTACGTTCATACGAGCAGGGTCTCGAACGCCTACTCGCGCATACGTACGGCCAGGGCTCGTGTACATGGCTGGGTCGGAACGGAGAAACAGCGTCGTCGTCGTGTTCATGGGGAGGCAACGAAATGAGTCGTGTTCATGGGGAGGCAACAGAATGCGTCGTGTTCATCGGGAGGCAACGGAACGCGTGGGAGCCAACCAGCTGGGTCGGAACGGAATGCGTGGTCGTGTTCATCGGGAGGGCTTGGACGCAACAGGCGATGGAAACGAGGCCTGGCGTACCGCAAAACGGAGGAAACGACCTTGTGTTCGACCGGCCACGTTCGAAACGGGATCCTGTTCATCGGGAGGGGTCTGGCGTACCGCAAAACGGAGGAAACGGACCTCCTACGGTCGAAATGGGGGTCCTGTTGATCGAGAGGGGTGTGGCGTACCGCAAAACGGAGGAAACGGACTTGTGTTGGAGCGATACGGTCGAAACGGGGGTCCTGTTGATCAGGAGGGGTGTGGCGCACAGCAAAACGGGACTCCACGGGATACTGTTCATCTCCACCGTCGACCTCCTCCAGCCTCCACGGGCTACCGTCGACCTCCTCCAGCCTCCACTAGCTCCAGTTCATCCAGCCTCCACCGCGTGCTACTCCATCGGCTACTGTTCAACCACCCCTCCACGGGCACCCCTCCACCGTCTACTGTTCATCCAGCCCTCCACACCACGGGGTCCTGTTCAACCACCCCTCCACGGACACCCCTCCATCGTCTACTGTTCATCCAGCCCTCCACACCACGGGGTCCTGTTCATCCAGAGGCAACGCCACTGCTCACTGTTCATCCAACCCCCCCCCCCCCCCCCGCAACGCTCACTGTTCATCCAATCGATCGGCTTCAGTTAGCAGCAGTAGCGAAGGAATCGCTCGATCGGGTTCAGTTAACAGCCATCGATCGATCGCTCGGATTCAGTAACGCGTAGCCTGCAGTGCAATCGCTCGGGTTCAGTTAGAGCCCAACGCCTCGCTCGGGTTCAGTTAGAGCCAACGCCTCGCACACACGCGCGTACGTGTACGAGAGAAACGCGCATCGCTCGGCCCCCGACCTCCCACCGTAAACGAGAACTCCCCGAAATTTTCCTCCCCCTCGCTTCTACCACGGTTTTTTCCGTCATGGACGGCCCAAAGAATGTCATGCAGCTGCGTCTCCGGCCCGCCCAGGACGAAAAGCCCATTTTTTGTCATGATTTTTTGTCATAGAAGTAGGAGCCCACCACATCTATGATGATACCGGGTTTTGTCACAATTATCGTCATAGAAGTGTCATATGTATGACAGAAAAAAATTTCGTTCGGCCCAAAATGTCACGGATGTGTCTTTTTTTGTAGTGTAATCACCCAGTTATGTTGTGACGATTGATAGCACACTAAGTGTTCCTCCGGTATTCGGGAGTTGCATAATCTCATAGTCATAGGAACATGTATAAGTCATGAAGAAAGCAATAGCAATAAACTAAACGATCATAGTGCTAAGCTAACGGATGGGTCAAGTTAATCACAATATTCTCTAATGATGTGATCCCGTTAATCAAATGACAACTCATGCCAATGGCTAGGAAACTTAACCATGTTTGATCAACGAGCTAGTCAAGTAGAGGCATACTAGTGACACTCTGTTTGTCTATGTATTCACACATGTACCAAGTTTCTGGTTAATACAATTCTAGCATGAATAATAAACATTTATCATGATATAAGGAAATATAAATAACAACTTTATTATTGCCTCTAGGGCATATTTCCTTCAGTCTCCCACTTGCACTAGAGTCAATAATCTAGATTACATAGTAATGATTCTAACACCCATGGAGTCTTGGTGCTGATCATGTTTTGCTCGTGGAAGAGGCTTAGTCAATGGGTCTGCAACATTCAAATCCGTATGTATTTTGGAAATCCCTATGTCGCCCTCCTTGACTTGATCGCGGATGGAATTGAAGCGTCTCTTGATGTGTTTGGTTCTCTTGTGAAATCTGGATTCCTTCGCCAAGGCTATTGCTCCAGTATTGTCACAAAAGATTTTCATTGGACCCGATGCACTAGGTATTACACCTAGCTCGGATATGAACTCCTTCATCCAGACTCCTTCATTTGCTGCTTCCGAAGCAGCTATGTACTCTGCTTCACACGTAGATCCCGCCACGACGCTCTGCTTGGAACTGCACCAACTGACAACTCCGCCATTTAATATAAATACGTATCTGGTTTGTGACTTAGAGTCATCCGGACCAGTGTCAAAGCTTGCGTCAACGTAACCATTTATGACAAGCTCTTTGTCACCTCCATAAACAAGAAACATATCCTTAGTCCTTTTCAGGTATTTCAGGATGTTCTTGACCGCTGTCCAGTGATCCACTCCTGGATTACTTTGGTACCTCCCTGCTAAACTTATAGCAAGGCACACATCAGGTCTGGTACACATCATTGTATACATGATAGAACCTATGGCTGAGGCATAGGGAATGACTTTCATTTTCCCTCTATCTTCTGCAGTGGTCGGGCATTGAGTCTGACTCAACTTCACACCTTGTAACACAGGCAAGAACTCTTTCTTTGACTGATCCATTTCGAACTTCTTCAAAACTTTATCAAGGTATGTGCTTTTTGAAAGTCCAATTAAGCGTCTTGATCTATCTATATAGATCTTGATGCCCAATATATAAGCAGCTTCACCGAGATCTTTCATTGAAAAATTCTTATTCAAGTATCCTTTTATGCTATCCAGAAATTCTGTATTATTTCCAATCAACAATATGTCATCCACATATAATATTAGAAATGCTACAGAGCTCCCACTCACTTTCTTGTAAATACAGGCTTCTCCAAAAGTCTGTATAAAACCATATGCTTTGATCACACTATCAAAAGTGTATATTCCAACTCCGAGAGGCTTGCACTAGTCCATAAATGGATCACTGGAGCTTGCACACTTTGTTAGCACCTTTAGGATCGACAAAACTTTCTGGTTGCATCATATACAACTCTTCTTTAAGATATCCATTAAGGAATGCAATTTTGACATCCATTTGCCAAATTTCATAATCATAAAATGTGGCAATTGCAAACATGATTCGGACAAACTTAAGCATCGCTACGGGTGGGAAGGTCTCATCGTAGTCAATTCCTTGAACTTGTCGAAAACCTTTTGCAACAAGTCGAGCTTTGTAGAGGGTAACATTACCGTCAGCGTCAGTCTTCTTATTGAAGATCCATTTATTCTCTATGGCTTGTCGATCATTGGGCAAGTCAACCAAAGTCCATACTTTGTTCTCATAGATGGATCCCATCTCAGATTTCGTGGCGTCAAGCCATTTCGCGGAATCTGGGCTCATCATCGCTTCCTCATATTTCGTAGGTTCGTCATGGTCAAGTAACATGACCTCCAGAATAGGATTACCGTACCACTCTGGTGCGCATCGTACTCTGGTTGACCTACGAGGTTCAGTAGTAACTTGATCTGAAGTTTCATGATCATCATCATTAGCTTCCTCACTAATTGGTGTAGGAATCACTGGAACTGATTTCTGTGATGAACTACTTTCCAATTCGGGAGAAGGTACAATTACCTCATCAAGTTCTACTTTACTCCCACTCACTTCTTTCGAAAGAAACTCCTTCTCTAGAAAGGATCCATTCTTAGCAACGAATATCTTGCCATCGGATCTGTGATAGAAGGTGTACCCAACAGTCTCTTTTGGGTATCCTATGAAGACACATTTCTTTGATTTCTTGCCAAACCACAGTTCATATGGTGCTGTCTCAACGGATTAAGCTTTTTCGACATTCTTCTGTCGTTGAAGCTTTTTCAAGCATCGCAGCCCCAAAATTTAAGAAACGACAACTTGGGTTTCTTGCCAAACCACAGTTCATATGGTGTCGTCTCAACGGATTTAGATGGTGCCCTATTTAATGTGAATGCAGCTGTCTCTAAAGCATAACTCCAAAACGATAGCGGTAAATCGGTAAGAGACATCATAGATCGCACCATATCTAATAAAGTACGGTTACGACGTTCGGACACACCATTACGCTGTGGTGTTCCAGGTGGCATCAGTTGCGAAACTATTCCACATTCTTTCAAATGAAGACCAAACTCATAACTTAAATATTCACCTCCACGATCAGATCGTAGAAACTTTATTTTCTTGTTACGATGATTTTCTACTTCACTCTGAAATTCTTTGAACTTTCCAAATGTTTCAGACTTGTGTTTCCTTAAGTTGATATACCCATATCTGCTCAAACCATCTGTGAAGGTCAGAAAATAACGATACCTGCCGCGAGCCTCAACACTCATCGGACCGCATACATCAGTATGTATTATTTCCAATAAGAAAGTTGCTCGCTCCATTGTTCCGGAGAACGGAGTCTTAGTAATCTTGCCCATGAGGCATGGTTCGCAAGTGATTCATAATCAAGTGATTCCAAAAGCCCATCAGCATGGAGTTTCTTCATGCGCTTTACACCAGTATGACCTAAACGGCAGTGCCACAAATAAGTTGCACTATCATGATTAACTTTACATCTTTTGGCTTCAATATTATGAACATGTGTATCACCACAATCGAGATTCAACAAAAATAGACCACTCATCAAGGGTGCATGACCATAAAAGATATTACTCATATAAATAGAACAACAATTATTCTCTATTTAAATGAATAATCGTCTCGCATTAAACAAGATCCAGATATAATGTTCATGCTCAACGCTGGCACCAAATAACAATTATTCAGGTCTAAAACTAATCCCGACGGTAGATGTAGAGGTAGCGTGCCGACGGCGATCACATCGACTTTGGAACCATTTCCTACGCGCATCGTCACCTCGTCCTTAGCCAATCTTCATTTAATCCGTAGCCCCTGTTTTGAGTTGCAAACATCAGCAACAGAACCAGTATCAAATACCCAGGCGCTACTACGAGCATTAGTAAGGTACATATCAATAACATGTATATCAAATATACCTTTCACTTTGCCATCCTTCTTATCTGCCAAATACTTGGGGCAGTTTCGCTTCCAGTGACCGGTCCTTTGCAGTAGAAGCACTCAGTTTCAGGCTTAGGTCCAGACTTGGGTTTCTTCACTTGAGCAGCAACTTGCTTGCCGTTCTTCTTGAAGTTTCCCTTCTTCCCTTGGCCCTTTTTCTTGAAACTAGTGGTCTTGTTAACCACCAACACTTGATGCCCCTTGCATATTATAGTTCATCACAAAGCTTTTATAGCTTGGTGGAAGTGATTGAAGAACTCTGTCAATGACACTATCATCAGGAAGATTAACTCCCAGTTGAGTCAAGTGGTTGTGGTACCCAGACATTTTGAGTATATGTTCACTGACAGAACTATTCTCCTCCATTTTGTAGCTATAGAACTTATTGGAGACTTCATCTCTCTCAATTCTGGCATTTGCTTGAAATATTAACTTCAACTCCTGGAACATCTCACATGCTCCATGACGTTCAAAACGTCTTTGAAGTCCCGATTCTAAGCCGTAAAAGCATGGCACACTGAACTATCGAGGAGTCATCAGCTTTGCCCTGCCAGACGTTCACAACGTCCAGAGTTGCTCCTGCAGCGGGTCTTGCACCTAGCGGTGCTTCCAGGACGTAATTCTTCTGTGCAGCAATGAGGATAATCCTCAATTTACGGACCCAGTCCGTGTAGTTGCTACCATCATCTTTCAAGTTAGCTTTCTCTAGGAACGCATTAAAATTCAAGGGAACAGTAGCACGGGCCATTGATCTACAACAACATAGACATGCAAAAACTATCAGGTACTAAGTTCATGATAAATTAAAGTTCAATTAATCATATTACTTAAGAACTCCCACTTAGATAGACATCCCTCTAGTCATCTAAATGATTACGTGATCCATATCAACTAAACCATGTCCGATCATCACGTGAGATGGAGTAGTTTTCAATGGTGAACATCACTATGTTGATCATATCTGCTATATGATTCACGTTCGTCCTTTCGGTCTCAGTGTTTCGAGGCCATATCTGTATATGCTAGGCTCGTCAAGTTTAACTCGAGTATTCTGCACGTGCAAAACTGGATTGCACCCGTTGTATGCGAACGTAGAGCTTATCACACCCGATCATCACGTGGTGTCTCAGAACGACGAACTATAGCAACGGTGCATACTGAGGGAGAACACTTATACCTTGAAATTTAGTGAGGGATCATCTTATAATGCTACCGCCGTACTAAGCAAAATAAGATGCATAAAGGATAAACATCACATGCAATCAAAATATGTGACATGATATGGCCATCATCATCTTGTGCCTTTGATCTCCATCTCCAAAGCACCGTCATAATCTCCATCGTCACCGGCTTGATACCTTGATCTCCATCGTAGCATCGTTGTCATCTCGCCAACTATTGCTTCTATGAATATCGCTACCCCTTAGTGATAAAGTAAAGCAATTACATGGCGATTGCATTTCATACAATAAAGTGACAACCATAAGGCTCCTGCCAGTTGCCGATAACTTTTACAAAACATGATCATCTCATACAACAGTTTACATCTCATCATGTCTTGACCATATCACATCACAACATGCCCTGCAAAAACTAGTTAGACGTCCTCTACTTTGTTGTTGCAAATTTTACGTGGTTGCTACGGGCTTCTATCAAGAATCGTTCTTACCTACGCATCAAAACCACAACGATTTTTCATCAAGTGTGTTGTTTTAACCTTCAACAAGGACCGGCCGTAGTCAAACTCGATTCAACTAAAGTTGGAGAAACAGACACCCGCCAGCCACCTGTGTGTGAAGCACGTCGGTAGAACCAGTCTCATGAACGCGGTCATGTAATGTCGGTCCGGGCTGCTTCATCCAACAATACCGCCGAATCAAAGTAAGACGTTGGTGGTAAGAAGTATGACTATTATCGCCCACAACTCATTGTGTTCTACTCATGCATATAACATCTACGCATAGACCTGGCTCGGATGCCACTGTTGGGGAACACAGTATTTCAAAAACATTCCTACGATCACGCAAGATCTATCTAGGAGATGCATTGTAACGAGAGGGGAGAGTGATACGTCTCCAACATATCTATAATTTTTGATTGTTCCATGTTGTTTATTTATCAATCTTGGATGTTTTATAATCATTTTATATCATTTTTTGGTACTAACCTATTGACATAGTGCCAAGTGCCAGTTGCTGTTTTTTCCATGTTTTTTACATCGCAGGAAATCAATATCAAACGGAGTCCAAATGCCACAAAACTGCACAATGATTTTTTTATGGGCCAGAAGGAAGGCAATGGTCCCTGGTTGCACCTGGGGGGTGCCCCGAGGGGGGCACAACCCACCAGGGCGCGCCAGGAGGCCCTGGCGCGCCCAGGTGGGTTGTGCCCACCTTGGGTGCCCCGGACCGCCTCTTTGCTCTATAAATACCCCAAAAATCCCAGAACCCTAGAAGCATAGAACGAAATATTCATCCAGCCGCCGTAGAGTCCAGAACCACCAGATCCAATCTAGACACCATCACGGAGGGGTTCACCACTTCCATTGGTGCCTCTCCAATGATGTGTGAGTAGTTCTTTGTAGACCTTTGGGTCCGTAGTTAGTAGCTAGATAGCTTTGTCTCTCTCGTTGAATTCTCAATACAATGGTATCTTGGAGATCCATATGATGTAACTCTTTTGCGGTGTGTTTGTTGGGATCTAATGAACTTCGAGTTTATGATCAGTTATATCTTTTTATATCCATGAAAGTTATTTGAGTTTCTTTGATCTCTTATATGCATGATCTCTTATAGCCTCGTATTTCTTCTCCGATATTTGGGTTTTGTTTGGCCAACTTGATCTATTTATCTTGCAATGGGAAGAGGTGCCCGGTAGTGGGTTCGATCTTACGGTGCTTGATCCCAGTGACAGAAAGGGAACCGAGATGTATGTATCATTGCTACTAAGGATAAAAAGATGGGATCTATATCTACCGCCATAGATAAACGGATCTTGTCTACATCATGTCATTGGTCTTATTGCATTACTCTGTTTTTCCATGAACTTAATACACTAGATGCATGCTGGATAGCGGTCCATGTGTGGAGTAATAGTAGTAGATGCAGGCAGGAGTCGGTCTACTAATCTTGGATGTGATGCCTATGTAATGATCATTGCCTGGATATCGTCATAATTGTTTGAAGTTCTATCAATTGCCCAACAGTAATTTGTTTACCCACCGTTTGCTATCTTTCTCGAGAGAAGCCACTAGTGAAATCTACGGCCCCCGGGTCTTCTTTCTCATATATTTGCTTTGTGATCTATTTTATTTGCTCTTTTTATTCAGATTTATTAAACCAAAAATACAAAAATACTTTGTTGCACTTTATTTTATTTGCGATTTATTATTTCAATCTATTACAACTTTCTCCCATCAACACGCAATTTCTGGCGTCGTACCCCGAAAGGGATTGACAACCCCTTTAACACGTCGGGTTGCGAGGTGTTGTTATTTGTCTGCAGGGGCTGTATACGTTGTGTTGCTTGGTTCTCCTACTGGTTCGATAACCTTGGTTTCATTTCTGAGGGAAATACCTACCGCCGCTGTGCTGCATCATCCCTTCCTCTTTGGGGAAATACCGACGTAGCTTCAAGCGACATCAAAAGGAATTTTTGGCGCCGTTGCCGGGGAGGATCTTCAACATAACCAGGTTCCTAATCACAAATCTCATCTCTTCGCAATTTACATTATTTCCCATTTTCCTCTCGTTTTCCTCTCCACCACTTCACAAAATTTTTGCCATTTTATTCGCCTCTCCTTTTCCGTTCGCCGTTTTCTTGCCGGATCTGTTTTTGTGTGCGTTCTTGTTTGCGTAGTCATGATGCCTCGAAGAAAATATTATGATATTCCTTACCCAAATATTTTGCTTGAAATTGAGAAAAGTACTAAGGAATATATGACTACACAATTTGAGCATAATAAGTATTTTATTGAAGAACTTAAGGAGCACTCTGTTGTGCTACATGCTATTACAAAACAACTTGATGATATTAGTAGAGAAGTTTGCAATCTTCAATCTAAGTATGCCTTTGTTGAAAGTTTGTTGGGAAAAATATCTGATGCACAAGCTACCTTGGTAAATCAAATGGCTGCTAAACCAATCTCATTAGAAGATAAAAATGATGAAGATCTTAAAATGATTGGTGTTTCTTCTATTGATTCCTTGTTTAGTAAAGTTAAGAATGATGAAAAAGGGACTGGAGAAGAGTCAACTTTAGGTAGAAGGCGTCCCAATATTTCAGTGGGTGAAAATCTTGTTGAGAAAATTGATGAAAGTGGGTTTGGAGAGGTCAAAACTTTAGCTAGTGATGCACCCACTATTTTGGATTACAAAGACTTTAATTATGATAGTTGCTATTTGATTGATTGTATTTCTTTTTTGCAATCCATGCTAAATTCACCCCATGCTTATGAACAAAATAAAGCTTTTACTAAACATATTGTTGATGCTATGATGAAAGCTTTGGAAGAAAAGTTGGAATTGGAAGTTTCAATTCCTAGAAAATTGCATGATGAATGGGAACCTACTATCAAAGTCAAGATTAAAAATTATGAGTGTTTTGCTTTGTGTGACTTGGGTGCTAGTGTTTCTACAATTCCAAAATCTTTATGTGATGTGCTTGGTCTTACCAATCTTGAAAAATGTTCCTTGAATTTGCACTTGACGGATTCTACTATTAAAAGGCCTATGGGAAGAATTAATGATGTTCTTATTCTTGCAAATAGGAACTATGTGCCCATAGATTTTATTGTTCTTGATATTGATTGCAATCCGTCTTGTCCAATTATTCTTGGTAGACCATTTTTACGCACTATTGGTGCCGTGATTGATATGAAAGAAGGCAATATCAAGTTCCAATTTCCTTTGAGAAAGGGTATGGAACACTTTCCTAGAACAAAAATCATGCAACCTTATGAATCAATCATGAGGGCATCCTATGGATCTCGAACCAAAGATGACAAAACTTAGATCCTTGCCTTACGCCTAGCTAAGGGCGTAAAACAATAGCGCTTGTTGGGAGGCAACCCAATGAATAAAATTTATTTTTGCTTTTTGCTTTCTGTTCTTGTGTGTTTACACAATTATGCTACTGTTATGATTGTGTTTTTTGTGTTTTAATTAGTGTTTGAGCCAAGTAAAGCCTTTAGGATCTTCTTGGGTGATAGTTGTTTGATCTTGCTGAAAAGGACAGAAACTTTGCGCTCACGAAAATAATTTTACTAAATCACTGAAAAGTCCTTTTGCCCTGATTATTTTTGCATAAGATTAATATACAAATTACCCTGGTCGTCCTAATTTGGTAGAATTTTTGGAGTTCCATAAGTATTTGCAAAAGTCAGATTACTACAGACTGTTATGTTTTGACAGATTCTGTTTTCTTTGTGTTGTGTGCTTATTTTGATGGCTCTATGGTTTTCTTTGATGAGTTTTTGCCATAGAAAAGTTGGAATACAGTAGATATAATACAAAAAAAATATGAATTGGTTTGATACATCACTTATTGTAGTAGTTTGCTTTCTTATACTAACGGATCTCACAAAGGTTTTGTTGAGTTTTGTGTGATTGAAGTTTTCAAGTTTGGGGTTATCTTACGATGGATGAAGGAAGGATGCAAGAGCCTAAGCTTGGGGATGCCCCGGCATCCCAAGCTATTATCCAAGAATGAGCAACCAACTAAGCTTGGGGATGCCCCTGAGTGGCATCACCACTTTCTTCCGACAACTATCGGTATTTTACTCAAGGCTATATTTTTATTCGTCACATGATATGTGTTTTGCTTGGAGCGTCTTGTATGATATGAGTCTTTGCTTGTTTTATTTTGTGTTTTAAGTCATCAATCCTTTCTGGACACACCTATTTGAGAGAGCCAAAATTATGTCATGACTTGTTAGAATTGCTCTCTGTGCTTCACTTAAATCTTTTATGAGCTAGGACTTGCTCTAGTGCTTCACTTATATATTTTTGAGCATGGTGTGCTTTGTTATTTTTGAAGAAATGCTCTCTTGCTTCACTTAGATTTATTTGAGAGTTAGTAAATTTTTTAAGAAATTCTCTCTTGCTTCACTTAAATTATTTCGAGAGAAAGAAAAAGAATTATGCTCATGATCTTCACTTATATTTGTTTGAGCTTATGAAAAGCAACACGTGAAAATTAGTCCAAAAGTGATAGATATCCAAGAAGGATAAAGTAAAAAAATGTCATGAAGATCATTGGACAAAATAAACTTGATTCTTAGTAATATTTTTGAGATATAATGATGTGATATGTGAGTTATGTTGATGAGTAATTGTGCTCTAGTAAGAATATTGGTGTTAAGGTTTGTGATTCCCTATGCATGCACGAAAGTCGATAATCATGCAATAAAAATTATATACTACTTGCGGTGCATTATTCGGTGTTAATTATGCTTAATGCTTGATTATGAGATTATTCGTTTCTTGGTTGGTCGCTTCTCAATCTTTTTGCTAGCCTTCATTTTGCACCAAGTATGAGCTCTACTTGTGCATCCAAAATCCTTTAAACCAGTTTTGCCACATGAGTCCACTATATCTACTTATATGCGGTATTCTTTTGCCGTTCTAAGCAAATTTGCATGTGCCATCTCTAATTTTCAAAATAAACTTCTCTTTTGTGTGTTTGTTTCGCTCGCGGAACGGTAACGGGTGGCTAATATTTTCCATGCTAGATGTGTTATTCTCACGATGAGTGTTTATTTACTTGTCATTGCACGAGAGTAAGGCAAAGGTTTTAGGGATGCCCAGTCCTGAAATGCAAAAATGAATTTACTTTATGTTGTCAAATAATAAATTCCTTGGAAAGTGTTGGTATGGAGGGCACCCGTGGATACGGTTAGCCATGGAAAGTGAAAGAATGGTGGAAAAAGGAATAAACTATATTTTCTGTTTGGGAACCGCCTATGGCATATCTAGCATGGAAATTGTTCATAGCTCTAAGTCGTTTTCGTTGGTGGGATGGATACACCTCTCAAAATGTTTTTATCTCTATTTTTTTTTGCTTTGAGCTCTGGCACCTCTACAAATCCCTACTTCCCTCTGCGAAGGGCCTTTCTTTTACAATTTTTATTTTGAATTTGAGTCTCCATCTTCTCTTACAAAAAGCACCAACTAGGTCTAGGAGGCAATATGATCGTGCTTAAGTATTGGGTGTAGTTAATATTCGAGTGTGTTTCATGAATGGATCAATGTTTGAGCATGATGGGCTAGGGACAACTTGTTTTAGCATTGATATTTTGAAAGACATGGTTGATTGTTGATATGCTTGAGTATCTAAATTATTATGTCAAAACTAGACTATTGCTTTGAATCACATAAAATTCCAAATGTCCATGCTAGAAAGAAAAGAATATGATATGACTTGATGAACAACACTCCACATCAAAAAATTTGTTTTTATCACTTCCCTACTCGAGGACGAGTAGGAGTTAAGCTTGGGGATGCTGATACGTCTCCAACGTATCTATAATTTTTTATTGTTCCATGCTGTTTATTTAACAATCTTGGATGTTTTATAACCATTTTATAGTCATTTTATATCATTTTTGGTACTAACCTATTGACATAGTGCCAAGTGCCAGTTGCTGTTTTTTCCATGTTTTTTACATCGCAGGAAATCAATATCAAACGGAGTCCAAATGCCACGAAACTCCACGATGATTTTTTATGGGCCAGAAGGAAGGCAATGGGCCTTGGTTGCACCTGGGGGTGCCCCAAGGGGGGCACAACCCACTACGGCGCGCTAGGAGGCCCTAGCGCGCCCTGGTGGGTTGTGCCCACCTCGGGTGCCCCCCGGACCACCTATTTGCTCTATAAATACCCCAAAAATCCCAGAACCCTAGAAGCGTCAACGAAATATTCATCCAGCCGCCGCGAGTCCAGAACCACCAGATCCAATCTAGACACCATCACGGAGGGGTTCACCACTTCCATTGGTGCCTCTCTGATGATGCGTGGGTAGTTCTTTGTAGACCTTCTGGTCCGTAGTTAGTAGCTAGATGGCTTTCTCTAGGGCTGGAATTCGAGACGAGTCGAGCCATCTCGGCTCGACTCCCTAGAGCTTGTTTCGTTAATGAGCTAGCTCGACTCGACTCGTTATTATAACGAGCTCGAATCCAAGATTGGCTCGACTCGTATAACTCGCGAGCTGGCTCGTTTAGATTGTTAAGCTCGTTAAAGATATGAACATAAAACCCTCAAATATTAAAAAATGATTATGTATACATTAAACATATATATATCACTAAACAATAGTAATTTCCTTGTAACGCATGAGTCTCCTAGGGGGCTGGGCCTTCAACGGCTAGGCCTTGTGTTGTGCGCCTGGGACATAGGGTGCTGAGTGGCTGATCTTTTTTTGTATTGAGAGTGGCTGATCTTTTGTATCGATCCTAACGAGTTACACGAGTACTCGCGAGATTGGCTCGTTTAACTTGGTCTATAACTGATCTTAAACTAAAGCTCGGCTCGACTCGTTATTCTTCGAGTTCGAGTCGATTCGAGCCAAGTCACGAGCTACTCGTTTAGCTCGCGAGCTTCGAGCTTTTTTTCCAGCCCTAGCTTTCTCTCTCTTGCTGAATTCTCAATACAATGGTCTCTTGGAGATCCATATGATGTAACTCTTTTGCGGTGTGTTTGTTGGGATCTGATGAATTTCGAGTTTATGATCAGTCATATCTTTTTATATCCATGAAAGTTATTTGAGTTTCTTTGATCTCTTATATGCATGATCTCTTATAGCCTCGTATTTCTTCTCCGATATTTGGGTTTTGTTTGGCCAACTTGATCTATTTATCTTGCAATGGGAAGAGGTGCCCGGTAGTGGGTTCGATCTTACGGTGCTTGATCCCAGTGACAGAAAGGGAACGACACTTATGTATCGTTGCTACTAAGGATAAAACGACGAGATCTATATCTACCGCCATAGATAAATGGATCTTGTCTACATCATTTCATCGTTCTTATTGCATTACGCCGTTTTTCCATGAACTTAATACACTAGATGCATGCTGGATAGCGGTCGATGTGTGGAGTAATAGTAGTAGATGCAGGCAGGAGTCGGTCTACTAATCTTGGACGTGATGCCTATGTAATGATCATTGCCTGGATATCGTCATAATTATTTGAAGTTCTATCAATTGCCCAACAGTAATTTGTTTACCCACCATTTGCTATCTTTCTCGAAAGAAGCCAATAGTGAAATCTACGGCCCCCGGTTATTCTCTCTCATATATTTGCTTTGCGATCTATTTTATTTGCTCTTTTTATTCAGATCTATTAAACCAAAAATACAAAAATACTTTGCTGCACTTTATTTTATTTGCGATCTATTATTTCAATCTATTACAACTTTCTCCCGTCAACACGCAATTTCTGGCGCCGTACCCCGAAAGGGATTGATAACCCCTTTAACACGTCGGGTTGCAAGGTGTTGTTATTTGTGTGCAGGGGCTGTTTACGTTGTGTTGCTTGGTTCTCCTACTGGTTCGATAACCTTGGTTTCATTTCTGAGGGAAATACCTACCGCCGCTGTGCTGCATCATCCCTTCCTCTTTGGCTAAATACCGACATAGCTTCAAGCGACATCAAAGAGTGTGTCCACGTACCCTGGTAGACCAAAAGCGAAAGCGTTTAGTAACGCGGTTGATGTAGTCGAACGTCTTCACGATTCAACCGATCCAAGTACCGAACGTACGGCACCTCCGTGTTCAGCACACGTTTAGCACGATGACGTCCCTCGAGCTCTTGATCCAGTAGAGGGTCGAGGGAGAGTTCCGTCAGCACGACGATGTGGCGACGGTGATGATGAAGTTACCGGTGCAGGGCTTCGCCTAAGCACTACGACGATATGACCGAGGTGTTAAAGTGTGGAGGGGGTGCTACCTCTTGAGCATGCGTTTGTTTTCCCTTGAAGAGGAAAGGGTGATGCAGCAAAGTAGCGTAAGTATTTCCCTCAGTTTTTGAGAACCAAGGTATCAATCCGGTAGGAGACAACACACAAGTCACCTAGTACCTGCACAAACAATCAAGAACCTTGCAACCAACGCGATAAAGGGGCCGTCAATCCCTTCATTGTCACTCGCAAAAGTGAGATCTAATAAAGATAATAAAGTAAATATTTTTGGTATTTTTGTGGTATAGATTGGAAAGTAAAGATTGCAAAATAAAAGGCGACAGAAATTGGCAAATTTATGAGAAACTAATATGATGTAAAATAGACCCGGAGGCCATAGGTTTCACTAGTGGCTTCTCTCATGATAGCATGTATTACGGTTGGTGAACAAATTACTGCCGAGCAATTGATAGAAAAGCGCACAATTATGAGAATGTCTAGGCAATGATCATGAATATAGGCATCACGTCCGTGTCAAGTAGACCGAAACGATTCTGCATCTACTACTATTACTCCACACATCGACCGCTATCCAGCATGCATCTAGAGTATTAAGTTCATAAGAACAGAGTAACGCATTAAGTAAGATGACATGATGTAGAGGGATAAACTCAAGCAATATGATATAAACCCCATCTTTTTATCCTCGATGGCAACAATACAATATGTGCCTTACTGCCCCTACTATCACTGGGAAAGGACACCGCAAGATTGAACCCAAAGCTAAGCACTTCTCCCATTGCAAGAAAGATCAATCTAGTAGGCTAAACTAAACCAATAATTCAGAGAGACTTGCAAAGATATCAAATCATGCATATAAGAATTCAGAGAAGAAACAAATATTATTCATAGATATACTTGATCATAAATCCACAATTCATCGGATCTCGGCAAACACACCGCAAAAAGGTATTACATCAAATAGATCTCCAAGAACATCGAGGAGAACTTTGTATTGAGAATCAAAGAGAGAGAGAAGAAGCCATCTAGCTAATAACTATGGACCCGAAGGTCTGTGGTAAACTACTCATGCTTCATCGGAGAGGCTATGGTGTTGATGTAGAAGCCCTCCATGATCGAATCCCCCTCCGGCAGATCGCCGGAAAAGGCCCCAAGATGGGATCTCATGGGTACAGAAGGTTGTGGCGGTGGAAAAGTGGTTTCGTGGCTCCCCCTGATGTTTTTAGGGTATAAGAGTATATATAGGTGAAAGAAGTACGTCGGTGGAGCTCCGTGGGGCCCATGAGGGTGGGGGCGCGCCTACCCCCTGGGCGCGCCCTCCTGCCTCGTGGCCGCCTCGCGGAGTTCCAGACTTCAACTCCAAGTCTTCTGGATTGCTTTCGGTCCAAGAAAGATCATCGCGAAGGTTTCATTCCGTTTGGATTCCGTTTGATATTCCTTTTCTACAAAACACTAAAATAGGCAAAAAAAACAGAAACTGGCACTGGGCCTCCGGTTAATAGGTTAGTCCCAAAAATAATATAAAAGAGCATAATAAAGCCCATTAAACATCCAAAACAGATAATATAATAGCATGGAACAATAAAAAATTATAGATACGTTGGAGACGTATCAGGGGGCATCGCACACGGCTAAGAGATTGTCTGTTGTGCTTTGGGGTGTCCCCTGGCCACGTATATAAAGGAGGAGAGGGAGGAGGCCGGCGGCCATGAGGGGGCGCGCCAAGGGGGAGTCCAACTAGGATTCCCAATCCTAGTTGGACTCCCTTTCCTGTTCCAAGAGGGGGAAGGAGGGAAGGAGATGGAGAGGAAGAGGAAAGAGGGAGCCATGCCCCCTCCCCCTAGTCCAATTCGGACTGCCCTTGGGGGGAGCGCCCCACCCTATGGGCTGCCCTCTCCTACTCCCTTATGGCCCATATAGGCCCATAACTTCCCCGGGGGGTTCCGGTAACCCCTCGGTTCCCCGATAAATATCTGAAACGTCCCGAAACCTTTCCGGTGTCCGAATACCTTCGTCCAATATATCAATATTTACCTCTCAACCATTTCGAGACTCCTCGTCATGTCCGTGATCTCATCCGGGACTCCGAACAAACTTCAGTCATCAAATCACATAACTCATAATACAAATCGTCATCGAACATTAAGCGTGCGGATCCTACGGGTTCAAGAACTATGTAGACATGACCGAGACACATCTCTGGTCAATAACCAATAGCGGAACCTGGATGCTCATATTGGCTCCTACATATTATACGAAGATCTTTATCGGTCAAACCGCATAACAACATACGTCATTCCCTTTGTCATCAGTATGTTACTTGCCCGAGATTCGATCATCGGTATCATCATACCTAGATCAATCTCGTTACCGGTAAGTCTCTTTACTCGTTCCGTAATGCATCATCTCGTAACTAACTCATTAGTCATATTGCTTGCAAGGCTTATAGTGATGTGCATTACCGAGAGGGCCCAGAGATACCTCTCCGATACACGGAGTGACAAATCCTAATCTCGATCTATGCCAACTCAACAAACACCTTCGGAGACACCTGTAGAGCATCTTTATAATCACCCAGTTACGTTGTGACGTTTGATAGCACACAAAGTGTTCCTCCGGTATTCGGGAGTTGCATAATCTCATAGTCAGAGGAATATGTACAAGTCATGAAGAAAGCAATAGCAATAAAACTAAACAATCATTATGCTAAGCTAACGGATGGGTCTTGTCCATCACATCATTCTCCAATGATGTGATCCTGTTGATTAAATGACAACACATGTCTATGGTCAGGAAACTTAACCATCTTTGATTAACGAGCTAGTCAAGTGGAGGCATACTAGGGACACTCTGTTTGTCTATGTATTCACACATGTACTAAGTTTCCGGTTAATACAATTCTAGCATGAATAATAAACATCTATCATGATATAAGGAAATATAAATAACAATTTTATTGTTGCCTCTAGGGCATATTTCCTTCAACTCCTTCTCTAGAAAGGATCCATTCTTAGCAACGAATATCTTGCCTTCGGATCTGTGGTAGAAGGTGTACCCAATAGTCTCCTTTGGGTATCCTATGAAGACACATTTCTCCGATTTGGGTTCGAGCTTATCAGGTTGAAGCTTTTTCACATAAGCATCGCAACCCCAAACTTTAAGAAACGGCAGCTTTGGTTTCTTGCTAAACCATGGTTCATATGGTGTCGTCTCAACGGATTTAGATGGTGCCCTATTTAACGTGAATGCAACCGTCTCTAAAGCATAACCCCAAAACGATAGCGGTAAATCGGTAAGAGACATCATAGATCGCACCATATCTTATAAAGTACGGTTACGACGTTCGGACACACCATTACGCCGTGGTGTTCCAAGTGGCGTGAGTTGCGAAACTATTCCACATTGTTTCAAATGAATACCAAACTCATAACTCAAATATTCTCCTCCACGATCAGATCGTAGAAACTTTATTTTCTTGTTACGATGATTTTCCACTTCACTCTGAAATTCTTTGAACTTTTCAAATGTTTCAGACTTATGCTTCATTAAGTAGATATACCCATATCTGCTCAAATCATTTGTGAAGGTGAGAAAATAACGATACCCGCCGCGAGCCTCAGCACTCTCGGACCACGTACATCAGTATGTATTATTTCCAACAAGTCAGTTGCTCGCTCCATTGTTCCGGAGAACGGAGTCTT
Organism: Aegilops tauschii subsp. strangulata; assembly: GCF_002575655.3. Taxonomy (NCBI): domain Eukaryota; kingdom Viridiplantae; phylum Streptophyta; class Magnoliopsida; order Poales; family Poaceae; genus Aegilops; species Aegilops tauschii. The sequence continues at coordinate 455,586,391 of NC_053041.3, read as the reverse complement.
AGTCATCTTGCCCATGAGGCATGGTTCGCAAGCATCAAGTGATTCATAATCAAGTGATTCCAAAAGCCCATCAGCATGGAGTTTCCTCATGCGCTTTACACCAATATGACCTAAACGGTAGTGCCACAAATAAGTTGCACTATCATGATTAACTTTACATCTTTTGGCTTCAATATTATGAACATGTGCATCACTACAATCGAGATTCAACAAAAATAGACCACTCATCAAGGGTGCATGACCATAAAAGATATTACTCATATAAATAGAACAACCATTATTCTCTGATATAAATGAATAACCGTCTCGCATTAAAAAAGATCCAGATATAATGTTCATGCTCAACGCTGGCACCAAATAACAATTATTCAGGTCTAAAACTAATCCCGACGGTAGATGTAGAGGTAGTGTGCCGACGGCGATCACATCGACTTTGGAACCATTTCCCACGCGCATCGTCATCTCGTCCTTAGCGAATCTTCGTTTAATCCGTAGCCCCTGTTTCGAGTTGCAAATGTGAGCAACAGAACCAGTATCAAATACCCAGGCGTTACTACGAGCATTAGTAAGGTACGCATCAGTAACATGTATATCAAATATACCTTTCACTTTGCCATCCTTCTTATCCGCCAAATACTTGGGGCAGTTCCGCTTCCAGTGACTAGTCCCTTTGCAGTAGAAGTACTCAGTTTCAGGCTTAGGTCCAGACTTGGGCTTCTTCCCTTGAGAAGCAACTTCCTTGCTATTCTTCTTGAAGTTCTCCTTCTTCCCTTTGCCTTTTTTCTTGAAACTAGTGGTCTTGTTAACCATCAACACTTGATGCTCCTTCTTGATTTCTACCTCCGCAGCTTTTAGCATCGCGAAGAGCTCGGGAATTGTCTTTTCCATCCCTTGCATATTATAGTTCATCACGAAGCCTTTATAGCTTGGTGGCAGTGATTGAAGAACTCTGTCAATGACACTATCATCAGGAAGATTAACTCCCAATTGAGTCAAGTGGTTATGATACCCAGACATTTTGAGTATATGTTCACTGACAGAACTATTCTCCTCCATCTTGCAGCTATAGAACTTGTTGGAGACTTCATATCTCTCAACTCGGGCATTTGCTTGAAATATTAACTTCAACTCCTGGAACATCTCATATGCTCCATGACGTTCGAAACGTCTTTGAAGTCCCGATTCTAAGCCATAAAGCATGGCACACTAAACTATTGAGTAGTCATCAGCTATGCTCTGCCAGATGTTCATAACGTCCGCAGTTGCTCCTGCAGCGGGCCTTGCACCTAGCGGTGCTTCCAGGATGTAATTCTTCTGTGCAGCAATGAGGACAATCCTCAAGTTACGGACCCATTCCATGTAGTTGCTACCATCATCTGTCAACTTAGCTTTCTCTAGGAACGCATTAAAATTCAAAGGAACGGTAGCATGGGCCATTGATCTACAACAACATAGACGTGCAAAAACTATCAGGTACTAAGTTCATGATAAATTAAAGTTCAATCATATTACTTAAGAACTCGCACTTAGATAGACATCAATCTAAATGATCATGTGATCCATATCAACTAAACCATGTCCGATCATCACGTGAGATGGAGTAGTTTTCAAAGGTGAACATCACTATGTTGATCATATCTACTATATGATTCACGTTCAACCTTTCGGTCTCAGTGTTCTGAGGCCATATCTGCATATGCTAGGCTCGTCAAGTTTAACCCTAGTATTCTGCACGTGCAAAACTGGCTTGCACCCGTTGTATGTGAACGTAGAGCTTATCACACCCGATCATCACGTGGTGTCTCGGCACGACGAACTGTAGCAACGATGCATACTTAGGGAGAACACTTATACCTTGAAATTTAGTGAGGGATTATCTTATAATGCTATCGTCGTACTAAGCAAAATAAGATGCATAAAGGATAAACATCACATGCAATCAAAATATGTGACATGATATGGCCATCATCATCTTGTGCCTTTGATCTCCATCTCCAAAGCACCGTCATGATCTCCATCATCACCGGCTTGACACCTTGATCTCCATCGCAGCATCGTTGTCGTCTCGCCAACTATTGCTTCTACGACTATCGCTACCGCTTAGTGATAAAGTAAAGCAATTACATGGCGATTTCATTTCATACAATAAAGCGACAATCATAAGGCTCCTGCCAGTTGCCGATAACTTTTACAAAACATGATCATCTCATACAACAATTTATATCTCATCACGTCTTGACCATATCACATCACAACATGCCCTGCAAAAACAAGTTAGACGTCCTCTACTTTGTTGTTGCAAGTTTTACGTGGCTGCTACGGGCTTCTAGCAAGAACCGTTCTTACCTACGCATCAAAACCACAACGATTTTTCGTCAAGTGTGCTATTTTAACCTTTAACAAGGACCGGCAGTAGTCAAACTCGATTCAACTAAAGTTGGAGAAACTGACACCCGCCAGCCAGCTGTGTGCAAAGCACGTCGGTAGAACCAGTCTCATGAACGCGGTCATGTAATGTCGGTCCGGGCCGCTTCATCCAACAATACCGCCGAATCAAAGTAAGACGTTGGTGGTAAGTAGTATGACTATTATCGCCCACAACTCATTGTGTTCTACTCGTGCATATATCATCTACGCATAGACCTGGCTCGGCTGCCACTGTTGGGGAACGTAGTAATTCAAAAAAATTCCTACGATCACGCAAGATCTATCTAGGAGATGCATAGCAACGAGACGGGAGAGTGTGTCCATGTACCCTCGTAGACCGAAAGCGGAAGCGTTTAGTAAGGCATTTGATGTAGTCAAACGTCTTCACGATCCAACCGATCCAAGTACCGAATGTACGACACCTCCGTGTTCAGCACACGTTCAACACGATGATGTCCCTCGAGCTCTTGATCCAGTAGAGGGTCGAGGGAGAGTTCCGTCAGCACGACGGCATGGCGACGGTGTTGGTGATGTGATCCGCGTAGGGCTTCGCCTAAGCACTACGACAATATGACCGAGGTGGTAAACTGTGGAGGGGGCACCGCACACGGCTAAGAAACAACTGTTGAGTCTTTGGGGTGCCCCCCTACCCACGTATATAAAGGAGGGGGAGGAGGAGGCCGGCCCAAGGGGGGCGCCATGAGGGGGGAGTCCTACTAGGACTCCGTTCCTAGTAGGATTCGGCCCCCCTTCCTTCCATCTAACGGAGAGGGGAAAGGGGAAAGGAGGGAGAGGGAGAAGGAAAGAGGGGGGCCGCGCCCCCTCCCCTTGTCCAATTCGGATTGGGGCAAGGGGGTGCGCGCCACCTCCTGTGGCATGCCTCCTCTCCTCCACTATGGCCCAATAGGCCCATTAACTTTCTCGGGGGGGGGGGGGGTTCCGGTAACCTCCCGGTACTCCAAAAATCCTTGATCTTCTTCGGAACCATTCCGGTGTCTGTATATAACCTTCCAATATATCAATCTTTACCTCTCGACCATTTTGAGGCTCCTCGTCATGTCCGTGATCTCATCCGGGACTCCGAACAAACTCCGGTCACCAAAACACATAACTTATAATACAAATCATCATCGAACGTTAAGCGTGTGGACCCTACGGGTTCGAGAACTATGCAGACATGACCGAGACACATCTCCGGTCAATAACCAATAGCGGAACCTGGATGCTCATATTGGCTCCTACATATTCTACGAAGATCTTTATCGGTCAAACCACATAACAACATACGTCATTCCCTTTGTCATTGGTATGTTACTTGCCCGAGATTCGATCGTCGGTATCATCATACCTAGTTCAATCTCGTTACCGGCAAGTCTCTTTACTCGTTCCGTAATGCATCATCCCACAACTAACTCATTAGTCACATTGCTTGCAAGGCTTATAGTGAAGTGCATTACCGAGAGGGCCCAAAGATACCTCTCCGATACTCGGAGTGACAAATCCTAATCTCAATCTATGCCAACTCAACAAACACCATCGGAGACACCTGTAGAGCATCTTTATAATCACCCAGTTACATTGTGACGTTTGATAGCACACAAAGTGTTCCTCCGGTATTCGGGAGTTGCATAATCTCATAGTGAGAGGAATATGTATAAGTCATGAAGAAAGCAATAGCAATAAAACTAAATGATCATTATGCTAAGCTAACAGATGGGTCTTGTCCATCACATCATTCTCTAATGATGTGATCCCGTTGATCAAATGACAACACATGTCTATGGTCAGGAAACTTAACCAACTTTGATTAACGAGCTAGTCAAGTAGAGGCATACTAGGGACACTCTGTTTGTCTATGTATTCACACATGTACTAAGTTTCCGGTTAATACAATTCTAGCATGAATAAGAAACATTTATCATGATAAAGGAAATATAAATAACAACTTTATTATTGCCTCTAGGACATATTTCCTTCACTATCGTGTATATTGCAAGGAGTAGCAAACAGTAAAACTAAAAAAACACAATCTAAATGATGACCTAGAAGCAAGAAAAAAAGGTAGCTAGCAAGCAGCAACGACAAAGTAAAGGAGCAAGCGACAGATTAACCACTAGTTGGAGATGGGGATGTATCCCGAAGTTTACACTCTTATGGGAGTGATAATCTTTGTTGGAGAGATGTGAGTGTCAAGGCAACCTGAACGCCATCGAAGGCTTGCCCTATTCTACTTGAGCATACCACTGAAGGAAGGGCCTTAGTCCACAAGTAGTTGGTATTAAGGTCACCACCGAACCTTCATAAACTTCTAAGGAGCACACAGCAACAAGGAAGCTTTTGAAAGGACTCTAACCATCTAACAATCCATAATAACTCCAAGAGTAATGAGATCCATGTTGGATTAAAGGGGATTAAGCTTTTCTCTCGTGAAAGTGTATATCAGGATCTCCTCTGTCTCTCCCTAAAGTCTGGGCAAGATTGGTTGGAAATGGAGGGAAATGTTCAGGGTTTGAGCTTTGTAGAAACAGAGAGAAAAACGGAGTCGTCTCCTTCCTCGTGGGGAACAACGTGTGCTTATATAGTGGCCCACAAAATCCAATTGTTATGCTCTATTTTTGTGTGTCCCAAGGTTTCAGACAGGCTCTGGGGCTAACAGAAGGTGTGCAACCAAATTTTCATACTTTCCAGCAAGCCAAGAGGTTGGCCGGAGGTTTTGTACAACTTTTCTGGTAAGTCCGATAGCTAGCCGGAGGCAACCAGGAGGTTTTGGGCTTCAGAGGCTTCGGGTTGCCCCGGAGGTTCCAGAAACAAGGCTTTGGAGAGATATTGTGGGTGCAAACGGTATGTGTATGTGAAGCCAATTCCAACCTCACGTCGAAAGTGCACACCCTTTTCCTAATGCGGGTTTCATAGTGACTCAAATATTAAAAAAAAACTTGAAATATTGTCTCTTTACACTTTTTGATTGGTGATGGTGGTGTGGGGGTGGAGGGGGATACGACTCAAACATATCTACTTTTCTGAACACTTTTGCCATATTTTTTCCTCTAACTTGCATATTTTGAATAAATCTAACATGTCAGATGTTGTTTTTTAGCTGAATATTCCATGGTGTTGTTTTTTGTGTGAAAAAAGTCCTAGAGAAAATCCTCAAAAACTACTTTTGCAAAATTTCAAAATAAATAAGGGAAATTATTAGAAAAATCCGACCAATTTTACGCCTCGCGTCCACCGCGTCGAGAGCCAACCACGTGTCGGACCAATCCCACGTACCTGCAAGTCTTAGAATTTTGCAACATCATCAATGTTTCTGAAACATGGGGAATGTTGCAGTGGCAACACGACGATGCACATGGAGTGGATGGGAATTGAATAATATCCCCTATGTAGTAATTGCCAGAATTCTTAGTGTTTGATGCCTAGTATCATATAAGTTTTGAGATTGATGTTGTTATGACTTTGCTATGCTTAATTCTTGACACTATGGTTGTGATTTCATATCTGAATTTTATGTGTTTTCATGAATATTTATGTGTTTGAATCACATTTACAAGTTGTATGCACTTGTTATTGTTCTGAATCGGAGACCTTGAATTAACAACAATCGGGGTGTCAAAGGGAATGACTGTAACTTGAGGACTACACGTTTGGTTATATCCATGCAACGTCCCATTATCCATCCTAAAAAGCCTATGCTTTTGATCATTGTTGTTCTCTTTAAGATACTTTGTACTTAGACAACTTCGGGGTAGTACTGCTACTGTTTACTTTACTGCAAACAAATTACAATCACTCCATCGCATTTCCTGCCAATAATTTTTTTGAGCAAATATTTGTTTTCAAGTGTGGTTGAATTGACAACTCAATTGCTAAAGATTATAAATATTCGTTGGCTCCGCTTGTGGCGAATCAATAAATTGGGTTGTGCTACTTACCATCAAAGACTGTTGCGGTCTCTGATATGTCTACAACATACCCGCAAATCTTGTACTCCCTCCGTCCCAAAATTCTTGTCTTAGATTTGTCTAAATACGGATGTATCAAGTCATGTTTTAGTATTAGATACATCTGTATCTAGACGAATCTAAGACAAGAATTTTGGGACGGAGGGAGTATGTTTCATGCCTATCATCCTTTAATGTTGCAATGTTTTAGAAACTTTTTGAGAGATTAACCTGCTAATTTAGTGCCCAGTGTTTGTTTGTATTTTCTGTTGTTTCCAGAATTCCATGAAATCACCATACATAATGTCCCCAGCAAATTCCGAGGAGCATTTTTGCATCACTAGAGGACCAAGGGACCCGGGACCACACCTGGAGAGGCCCACAGTGCCTAGGTGCCCTATGTAGGCGCATCGGTCCTAAGGCGTCTAGACACCATAACCCCCACCCCCGAGCACCTCCGATGTTCGATGGCTTATACACACCCCTGGGTTTTGATGGATTTTTACGCTATTGTCACTCCCTGTTTCGAGGTGATCTTTGTTTTTAGCTCTGATCTGGCACTCTATCGACGGGGGGGGGGGGGGGGGGGTCTCCTTCTTCAACTTCTGCATCAACCCTTGCAACTCACATGACTATGCAAAAGTAGTCTACCTTCGAGGCCGAGGGTTTGTGGTAGTAGCTATGTGTCACATATCTGTTTTTTATCTTATGAATTAGCACCATGATTACGATCCCAGGCTTGATGATTAGTTGAATTATATGATGTCATGTACCTCTTGTGATGGGTACATTTAGTGCCCGAATCTTGTTCAAGTTATATTCTTGAACAAGATATTAGAATGATAAAGATCATATGATATTATTGTAGTACAATTTCCAAGGCTGCCCAAGGTGACATTTGAGAACTCAATAGATTAAGGTTAGAAAGACAACTTTGAGATGATTGGACTTTGCGCACCTATGAGATCTCATCCAGAATTGATATAATAAAAAGGAATTATGCAAGGTTGCATCATGTATTTTCATGAAGTTATCATGTTGAGAGTTGACACTAGTGAACCTACTCACTCTAGGTCTTCTTTCGAACCACTGTAAACTTTGTTTCAACCACATTTTCACCTTGTTACCATATTGTTTTTAACTATTCAAAAACTACAAAAATATTTGCACCACCCAAATTATCTATCTATCTATCTATCATAGAATTTATCAATCTCTTCGTCGAACTAATGCAATTATACAATTAACATTTGTATTAGGTGCGTTGGGGACACAAGAGACTACTTGTATCGTATTGCGAGGTTGCTTGAGAAAGAATACATTCATTCTACACCTGTTGGCAATTGACAAGTCTTAGGTCATCCTAGGCATGGAATAAACCGGCGGTTACAATTTGTAAGAATTAAGTTTTTTAGGGGTAAAACACTCCAATTTATTCAACAATAACAAGACATTCGATACAGATAAAATCGGGAGGATAGATGACACCCATTATCTAAAGTTGATGAAGATCTAGCCAGATCATGAGCCTCCCAGTTCAACTCCCTCTTCTCATGCTCGAAGAAGACAACTTCAAAGTCCTCAAGCTTCTCACTTCTGTCTTGTATCACAGTACATCTAGCTCACAAGTATGGTTTTTTCATATGTGCACAGTCGCCGCACAATCAGCTAGCTCACATGTATGAAGCTCTAGCCTTTGAAAGAATTAAGTGCGAGTCAAACTTAGGCTGAGTGGGTGGCCGAGCACATTTATTGTCAGGTATAAGGAAATGTTAATACTCAATATGTACTCCCTATACTTCGCAAAGAAAAAAAAACTCCATCCGTCTTATACGTATTTCTTTACAGGAGTGCTATATTGTTTTATGTAAAAAATCAGCAGTGAATCCTGAACGTGCGGTCCGACCGGTGAAAACCTGAATCGGGAGGCATGGGTCCGTGTTTTTAAACTATGCGTATATGTTGGGAAAAAAATCCATTTTAAACCCTAAATTTGTAGAGGTTCGACGAAATGAAACCCCAAATCAAAATCCCGGTCGATTGCACCCTGAACTATGCAATCCTAGTCTAAATCGAACCCTGGCAAAATTCAACCGGGACCCATCTGACTAGTGGGCCAGGGAGTGGCAATATTGACCATAGAGCGTCCCCGTCCTCCACGCTGGGCCGGCCCATTTGACTTTTTTCGGATACACTTATATTTCGGTGTTTGTGACATTTCAAAAATATTCAAGCGTTACAAAAAAAGTACGTGGCATTTCAAAATATATTTTAATATTTATATATATGTAATTTAAAAATGTACGTTGCATTTGGAAAATGTTCACGCATTTTAAAATAATGTTCGTGACATTTTGAAAAATGTATACAATGTACAAAAATGTCACGTAGTTTTAAACAATGTTTCATACGATCCCAAAAATGGTTAACATGTTTTTGCAAAAAGTTTCAAATACTTGTATTTGAAAAAAGAATGTTAATCATAAGTTAAATACCAAAGGCGGTGAATGTTTATGAAAAAATAGACATAAAAATATATATTTAAAAATTGTCAATCATGTATTTCAAAAATGTTGAACGTGTATAAAAAAGTTTCGGATATATACGAAAAATGAGCAATGTGTGTGAAGAAAATAGACATGTGTATAATTTTTTCCGTTGTATACAGAAATTATATTAAGGGAACGTTAGTTTACTGGTCATCTAATTTCGCCTTTAAATTTTTCTGTCCGCGTTTATACTATACAAAAAATTGTCCTGCCACCCTAACAAGAACCATCCTTGGATGGTGGTCTTCCCGCGAGCCAAGTAGCAGTACATCATTTCTTCGAAACCCATCTATACCATTATTATTTTCCCATATGATAACCAGTTTTGAAAAATGAATATATGCATCGATTTTTTTTTTCAAAAATACGTATTGAACATTTTTGTAATATATGTTGATTTTTTCGAATAAACATTGAAATAATTATAAAATTACGGGATTTCAAAACAATATGCAAATATGGAAAAAAAAAGCTCGTCAATTTCAAAAAAAATCACGAATTTAATAAAAAAAGGGAAACTGAAAAATAAGAGGAAAAATAAAAAGGGAAACTAAAAAATAAGAAGAAAAGAAAGGAGAAAAAAAGAAAAAGGGAGGAAGTGAACACAACCTGTGTCGTGCCCCTAGTGGTTGTTGCATCGATCATACAGCGTAGAGCACGGGTCTCGCGTTCGAGCCTCTCAATAAAGCGGGCCGGCCGAGCAGGGAGCAGGTGTGCGCCCCCTGGCCCCTGCGAAATACCCCAATCCCGGCCATCCAAATGACCCGAATGTTCGATTTAGACCGGAATTCCATAGTTCAGTGTGCAATCGACCGGGATTTTGACTTGAGGGTTCATTTCGCCGAACCTCTACGAATTCAAAGTTTAAAATAGACTTTTTCCTATATGTTGTGAACACCCATAATTCTTTTCAGATTTTTATACAAACTTTGAAATCTGACTTTTGTGATTTTTTTGAAAGAAAGAAAGAAAGAGACTTTTGTGAGTTGGGAGCATGGTATCGTGCAAGAGTTTGGGCTCACCCCGATGCTTTTCCCCTCCCCCACAGCCCTCGTGCAAGACTCTTGGCCGGATCTTCTCTCTCGAGTCCTGTCCAGGCCGACTCCCCAGCTTGGCGCCGCCACAGCCACGCCGCCTAGCACTATAGTTCTTCCCTCCCCTCCCCCCCCCCCCTTCCTACCGGCCGCCTGCCTCCAATCCGTCCTGTTGGCTCCGAATTTTCAATCAATCTTTGTAACAACAGCTAGCTTCTCCTCCTCCTTTGGGCACGCGGTTCTTCGATCCGATTGGTTTCGCAGATGGAGATGCCGACGGGGTCTGCGCAGGCAGGTGGCCGCTTCCCTGTGCCGCACAAGTCCCTCTCCTTGGATATCAAGGTTTGTTGGATTTAATTTAATCTATTTCTCTAGTCGTTTTGGGAACAATCTGTCATAGTGGGAGTGCTATCTGATTGCGAGTATAACTTGGTTCTGTCTGGGCTGACCAGGGCAACAAGACTGACATTGTTATCAGCAAATACGAAGATAACTTTCTGGTGAGTTGTGGATTCATAGGTCGTATTTGATCGAAAGCTATTTTTCACATGCGAGAGATGCTCAGCTGTCCACCGTATTGGCAGGTCATTGTGACACAGATTGGCTGCATGGGAACCATATTAGCTGCTAAGTAAGTTCTTTATTCTCATTAGCATGTACAGTTTGGTATATCCCGGTCAAAAAAATGCAGAGTTTGCCAGTGTATGTTTTTTGCATTGTCAGTTCTGCATATGTGGTGGCCACCTCCATGTACATGATATTTGTAAGTTCCAGATCTGGCTGATCTTTAGTGCTAGGAACAAATTATCTGTTCATGTGGTTAATCATCTAGTTCCAAGAAAGCTGCAAAACTATTGAGCCGTTCTGTAGTCTTGCAGTAAATATCACATCTTAACTTTCAGATTTATATTTGTGCTACACAATGCTTTTATTATTACCTCAACACCTCAACATGATAGATGATTGGTTCTTGCATATTGTTCCGTGTTAAATGATGTGTCAACTAAGTGATGACAAAGCAGTATACTGGATGTTTTCTACTGGTAACAGTTGATGGAATTAAGGCATTACCATTGTCATTTCTTTTCTTGAACTCTTGTGCTGCATTCTTTACTAATCCTTTCCTTCCTGAATAGGAAAGATGAAAGTGTTTTCTCTGATCCAACCTACAATGTATCTGTTCTTTTTGGGAAGAGGGATGAGGTAATCTCCTCTGAACATCCATATTGTCAGGCTTGATTGTGCACACATCTAATGACACTGCATAATGTTGTGATCGCAGCCACTCCTGCTAGCTTGTGCACGCCAACTTATCGAGCATATAAGGTTTGCTTTCTTAACCGTCTCGTCGTGCTATCCGCTGTTTCCCCGTCTCTGATTATTTTTTTCAAGTTTTTGTCTGTGTACCTGGCAAGCAGCGATAATAACTGCATGTAAGTTTGGATGAGGAGTTCCATGTGGGACAATTGCCAATACCTATGGCCCATCAGTTGTTCTGTTTAATCATTTGGTTAAGCAGTATTGGCACGCACCAACAATTTGAAAGCAAGCAGCACCAATAAGCTTCTCTTTTTTCAATACTGTTGTTGAATTGTTGTAAGCATTGATCTTTTCTTCGCCCTGCAGTTTTTGTGCCAATTTTTATGCTGAAGTTAGTACCCAATCTGTTCAGGTTCGCTCATAGGGCTGATATACCACATGCCATTTGCTTACATACGCATATACAAGTGACTATTATGTATCTGGGTTGGTTAATTTTGTCACCGTTTTGTACTTACATTGTTGTTATACTTGTTTTGAAGTGGTAGTGGCTCAGCTCGGCCGTTGGTGATCTCTCTTGGTTTGAAGGATCATTCCCAGGTAAGAATTGAAACAATTTCCATGTTATGATTGCCATATTATGTGGACCACGTACATTTGATCTTTGCTTTTCGAAACCCCTTGAAATTCTCATGTACTGTTACTGTTGTGCATATCACTGAGGACAGTTTGCCATTTTGCTTTCGATCCAATAGTATCGTAAATGTATGTCTGATACAATTACGTCAATTTTGTAGGGAACATTGAAAGATGTAGTTTCTGCCATTGTTGACAACCCCCTATGGTGATAACTTTGCAAAGGTTGGGATGGGCATATACATGTTCGGTTCATCTACAGAGATATTGACATGCACAAGCTGTCAGAGCAAAATCAGCCCTTGTTTATCATGATGCATGAATATCTCTAGAAATTATGTAATTACTCCCTCCGTAAAGAAATATAAGAGCGTCTTAGTGATCTAAACGCTCTTATATTTCTTTACGGAGAGGGAGTATAATTTATTCCAGATTCAGTTATCATGAGGTGATTTCCCCACTAAAATGCGTAATGATCAATATATTTCCCTAATGTAGCTTAGGGGTTGCTACTTGAAAGTATTTACAAGATTTAAAAACCTGTTTAATGGTAACCAAGAAGAAATTGCTTCTCAGGCCGAGCAGTATATATAAAAAGAAATCTTACAACAGTATGGTAATATTAATATGAACACCATGCTAAATGTGAGGAAACACCATAAAATATGAACACTCCGAGTTAAGGTACTATCGATTGCTTCTTGCTGGTTACTGCTAACTTTTTTTTTTCTTTTTTGATTGCTCTTGCTGGTTTCTGCTACTCCAAACTTTTTGTTTTGAGATATCTGTTACTCTGAACCTGATCCTTGGCCATCAACGTCGGCGAGCGGTGGTGGTGCCTCGTTCTCTATCTTGGGGTAGAGGAGCTCTTGTAATGTGCATGAAAAGCGCTCGCCGTTTTCGTCTGTAGGCAGCGTTGGTATATCCTCGAGCAAGTCAACGAAATCAATATCTTCGAGCATGGCGAAATCGACATCTTCAAGCATGGGCAAATCAATATCTTCGAGCTTGGGGAAGGGACTCGCAGCCGCCTGCTGGGAATCTATGTCGTCGGGCATGGGGGAAGAGGAACTTGCAGCCACCTGCTGCGGATCTATGTCGTTGGGCATGTGGGAAGAGGAACTCGCAGCCACCTGCTGCGAATCTATGTCGTCGGGCATGTGGGAAGAGAAACTCGCAGCCACCTGCTGCGAATCTATGTCGTCGGGCATGGGGGAAGAGGGACTCACAGCCACCTGCTGCGAACCTTGCTGCATCTCGCACCAAACGTCGAACTCATCAGCCAGGTAGCCGCCCTGAGCAGCCGGCGCTGGCAGTGGCGGTGGGGCCTGCATCTTCGGCGGGTCTGTGGTTTCCTGGTAGGCAAAGTGCTCGGCAGACGCCGGCAGGAGCTGCGTCTTCAGCGGGTCTGTGGTTTCCTGGTAGACAAAGTGCTCGGCCGACGCTGGCAGGAGCTGCGTCTTCAGCGGTTCTGTGGTTTCTTGGTAGCCAAAGTGCTCGGCGTCTACTGCAGTTTCTTGGTAGCTGAAATGCGCAGCAGATGTCGGCAGGCCATGCGCAACGGCTGTTGGTCCCGACGACACCAGAGACGGGTGCATCGCCGGCAGCGCATCCCAGAACCCAAGCCCGTCGGTGTACTGGACGCCGTTGTGCTGCGGCAGGTATGTTGGGGCGGCCGGCGAAGAACCTGTTAGCCCCATGTGGCCGGCGTTCGGCGTCACCGAGCGGCTTGTGCTTGGCCCTGGCTCGGCATCACAGGCGTAGTAGTAGTGGTAGTCATGTGGCTGCCCGGCCTGTGCCTGCAAGAAAGTCCCTCCGGCTGGCGGATGTGGTGGTGACGGCGGCGGCGCCTCCTCCTCCTCGTTCGCCCAAGTGGAATCGGGGGTGTTTTCATCTTCTTGAGTTGCTTGCTTCGCGTTGGCGGGTTTGTTCATCTTATATAGGCGGTACAAGGCCATCTCCTCCGCCTGCAAACACACAAGGGCGTGACGAGATAACAACTGAAGAAAGCAGGCTCAATGTCTGATATTATAAAGATATATACTCGCAGTTCTGCATATGCATGGCCAAACTAAATGTGTACAAGAAGTATGTGGTGTCCATCACAACTTGAAATTGTTAATTAAGATGCGATCACTTCTACTATCTAAATTACCAAATCTGTCGAGTGTACACGTGATGCATAATTTGGTCATGGTTTTCAGATGATAGGAAATCCCAACAGCAGATAGATATATCTTTTAACTACATCCTTAATTATATACTCCTATACGCAGTCACCCTTCACTTCCAAAAATATGCAACCGTGGCAGATGTGTTAATTTAGCTAATACGGAGTACTAACTCAAAATCAAAAGATGAATACAAAATAAAAAGGTCAAACACATTTTCCCTCCCAAAACAGTATTAATTGTTAAATAAATCATATTTCGTGCGATTCACCTTCAAACCAGTAGTGCATTCAACCATGAACAAAGGGGTTGGCGATGAAGAAGATGAATCATTACCTTCTTCTTGTCAACGATCTTGGTGTACTCTTTGATGGCCCAGTCGGTCTTGACGCCAACCTTCTGGCCGGGCTTCTTGTCGTAGAAGACCAAGGTGAGCTTAGAGCCGACGGTCAGGCCGCCGCGCTTCAGGGCCTCGCCGCCCCCCGAGGCCTTCCACCAGCCGTCCTTGGTGAAGCGCCGGGGGCGCACCCTGGCGCCCCCTGGGAACTCCCTCTCGCTGAAGAAGTAGATGCTCCCGGCCTCCTTGTGCGCCTTGTACCTCTCTGCTCCATCGATTCCGATTCGTACCATGATTCATGAGCGAGCGCGCGGAATTGCATTGCATTGCGTTCATGGATCACCACGGATTAAAAGTTCAAAACAAAGAGATCGAAGAAGAAGAAGAAGAAGAAGAAGAATGAAAGTTTAAAGAAAGGTGGGGTACCGTAGAGCTCGGCGGGGTGGTACTCGCGGATCCTGACGTTGCGGAAGATGGTGGGGAGAGGGTGGGGGAGAGGGCGGCCGGCGATGATGTCCTCGAGGAGGCGGATGAGCTCCAGGTCACTCGGGACGAAGTGGTAGCCCTGCGGGAACCCGTGCCGGTTCCACCAGAGGTCGTTGACGACGGCGACGGCCTTCTGCATCTTCTCCATGGCGACGACGGCCTGCGTACGTGCGATCGGTCGTGGTCGGATGGAGCTCGAGGAGGAGTTGCGGGAGAACAACGACCTGCGTCCGCGCACGGCAGGAGCTGCGCACAGGGGCGTGCTTTATTATGGCGACGTCCGCTGGCATCCGATCCGAGTCGAATCTTTGTGACTTGATCGATCCGGATTAGGAGCTGATTGAGGAATCCGAGTTGGGAAATGATCGGATTAGGAGTCCCCCTCCGTCGATCCCGGCGCACGGCGGAGCTGCCGCAGCCAGGGCGGTGGTGGGCGACGCGCTTCTCCTGCTGCATTGGCCTAGCCCACGAGCGCTACTCCACTGCCGCAGGGCACGCTCATAGCCTCGTGGACTCGCCGTCCATGTCGGGGTTGAGGACGATGGGTTCGTCGGCAAGGCATTCGTTCTTGTGTTCCTTTCTTGGACCTGGGTCCCGTTTTAAAGATTTTTTTTCACGGTAATACGCTATCCCATTTATATCATAGAGATCGAAGTCAAGCCATAAGGACCGAGATGACAATACTGAAAAGATAGTAGAACATCTCAACATCCGTCACCTGCCTTCGGCACCACCACAGCATCCATCGAAGAAAATAATGACGGATCACCTCCTCATCCAAGCTCGACGCGGCTTCATTGCTGATATGTAACTTTACGGACCTCCAAGGTGGCTCGCCAAAAGTGAAGCCATTGCCGTTGAACGAATCAGATCGGGACGACACCCCGGACACGCCCTCTAGATCTGGCACCCCACCACGACTAAGACGCCGAAGGAGGAAACCAGACCGTCATCCATCAACCACGAACTCAACACATGTTCCGTCTTTCAGACGTCGTCGATGCAGACCACAATCTGCATCCGTTCCTGCACTACCTCCCAAGCTCCACGCCGACGTTAGAGCAGACGCCGTCGCAACGACGGAGCCCGAGGACACATGTCCACCACAAGGATGCCGCCACCGTCACACCATCCTTACTTGAACAGACTGGTTTCCAAAAACATTCCCAACCATAGGGTCGATCGCCTTGTTGGTGAAGAATCTTTATTCAACGCCGCCATCGCTGCTGCCGAAGTCAAGCCGATGAACAACCTAAAAACGAAGCTACTTTAGCCTAAAACTATCCACACACGTGGATCCGACGGCCCCCCTCATCATCGACGGCCGAGGTCATTGGCGGAGGGGAGCTGCCGGAGGACGGCGGTGGAGGAACTCTCCTTGGGAGAGACGCTGGCGAGATCACCCTTTTTCTTCCAGAGGAAGAAAGAACGACCCGATACTACTGTCCCGTTCTAAAGATATATACTGCACATTACATGTTTGTTCAAATGTGTGAATGCAAATAATTCCCTGCATTTTTATGTATATAATAACCCCCATATCGGCATTCGAACAAACTTTCATTACCCTTACATGTTTAGTTTTATTTGGGCAAGGTTAAAGCGGAAATAACATGGTGGTCCACTTACACGTGCCACATGGGGACACATTATTTTTAGGTATGGCATGTATCAAAAATGATTCTGGCGGATCCGTAGGCAGGGTATCTCGGTGTGGTAAGTATGCCGGAAGTGAAACAAGAGACATATTTATGCAGGCTCAGGCCCTCTGAAAGTGCATTTATTTGGTGTGATGATATTGTGATGAAACTAACGACGGTTGCTAAGATTTATCTCGGGTCATTGGTTTCATGGATTGTTATTATGGGGATGGTTGACCCTTCTACTTCAAAAAGATTAAAGGCGTGTTTTTTCGACAACACGAAGGTTTTATTTTCGGTTTGATTCGAGTCATAGGACAACCGCACTGTTAAGAGGGGCCAAGCTGGATTTTTTAGGGGTTGCCACACTTTATTGATTCAAAGCCGCATTCAAGGGGATACATAGGGGGTCATGGGTATAGACATCCACAAGTGGCAACCTTGACCATGCGAGACATGAAATTTTACAAGATTATGTGTCTCCTGATGACCCACAAGTATAGGGGATCAATTGTAGTCCTTTCGATAAGTAAGAGTGTCGAACCCAACGAGGAGCATAATGAAATGACAAGGGGTTTTCAGTAAGGTATTCTCCGCAACCACTGAAATTATCGGTAACAGATAGTTTGGTAGCAAGGTAATTTGTAACAAGTAGCAATAGTAACAAAGATGCATCAAGGTAGCCCAACCCTTTTTATAGCAAAGGACAGGCCGGAGTGTTCTCTTATAGTAAGCAAAACGTTCTTGAGGACAAATGAAAATTCATCTAGTCATTTTCATCATGTTTATTTGATTCTCGTTCGCTATTTTGATAATTTGATATGTGGGTGGACCGGTGCTTGGGTGCTGTTCTTACTTGAACAAGCCTCCCACTTATGATTATCTTCTCTCGCAAGCATCTGCAACTACGAAATAAGAATTAACATAAATCTAACCATAGCATGAAACATATGGATCCAAATAAGCCCCTTACGAAATAGCGCATAAACTAGGGTTTAAGCTTCTTTCACTCTAGCAATACATCATCTCATTACTACTCCACAACGCCTTCCCTTAGGCCCAAGTATGGTGAAGTGTCATGTAGTCGACGTTCACGTGACACTACTAGACGAAGCAATAACATGCATATAATCAAAATATCGAACAAATACCAAATTCACATGATTACTTATAACCGGACTTCTCCCATGTCCCCAAGAAAAAAAGTAACTACTCACAAATTATATTCATATTTAAGATCAGAGGAGTATTGAATAAATGTAATATCACCGGGGGTCATAGAACTTGCGTCGCATGTTCAGTTTGGTGCTAAAACTTTAAAAATATGGTTAAGTGGTTCAGGCGTGCAAATACGGTCACACTACGTGTATGTGGACATATCCATATGTATGACCCCACTTGTCAGCGAGTGAAGGCATTGGGCGCGACATATTACGGCAGGAAGAATTGAACCCGCGACCAACTATTCAAGCACAAGTCGGTCTAGCCACTCAACACTTAGGGTCTTGTTGTGTACTCTGGATAACGAATTTATGTGGAGTTTAATTGGGCCACAGATAGAGCAGACCATTTTGTGCGTGCTTTTCTTTTTAAGATATTTGTAAAACGTAAGTAATAAAGTTGTAATAAAGCCTAGCTCCTTTTGCTAAACAAAAGTAATAAAGTTGTGTTGACTCAAAGAAAAGTAATAAAGTTATGTCAAATATTTGTGTGTTAAAAATATTGTAGATACACATGATGATTAGTAAATAAGAATATAAACTTGTGGATTATATATAAAATACTTAATAAAGCATAAATAACAAAAATATTTATGATAATTTTAAAACATAAGTAATAAAATTATGTTCAAATATTTATGTGTTAAAAACACAATACATAAAAGTGATGATTAATAATTTTTTTTTTCAATATAAACCTGCATATTATATAAATAATATTTAGTTAATACAGACATTCAAAATGTTTATTAAATTAATATGTTTAGCAAATTCAAAAATATATGCAGTTGTGGCTTATATTTAATACAAAATTATGAACGAGTAGATTTGCTAAATATTTATGAATATTCACTTCTATATAATTTTTTTGCTTATGAGTTATATTAAAATAAATACATAATTTAATTATTAGCCATGATTGAATATTCATATTAACTGTTTAAATTTTAAAATATGAATAGTTTTATTATACAAATATTAAACTGTATGAATGTGCATATAATTATTTAAGTGTTTGTATATTTAAAATAATATATTTGAATTGTAATTTTGAAAGCCAAATATGTAATGCGCACATTTGTATAACACACATGTTTATACGATACTCAGCTTTATAAAATATGTTATTCAATACTACGCATGTTTATATTTAATTTTTTTTACTTACTAATCATCATTTGTATGTATAATATTTTTAACGTGCGAATATTTGAACATAACTATATTTCTTATGTTTTACAAATATTTTAGAAAATAGTGTGTGTAAACTGGGCCGTAACAGCCCATTTAGGCTTCACACGCGTGACATTTAGTACATATAAGTTCGTTATCAGCGCTCAAAGAAAAATATAAGTTCGTTATCCATATTATACACCTAGACCTGAAGGATTGTAGTGGCTAGTCCGTGTCCTGTTAAATTAGTTGGTTCTGGGTTCTTGTCCTGGTGGACCCATCTTTTGTGTTAATTTTTGCATATATGTATGTACCGTTGTCTAGTTTTCTTGTAAATAAAAAATGTGAGACGATTTTGTGTAAAAATACATCACGATTGTTGACTTTTTTGAAAATAAAAAATATCATGGTGTTTTATGCAAAACTACGTCGGGCCCAACGCAATTGCTCACTGACAGTGGGGGCGTACACATGAATACGCCCGCATATGCATACTATGACCATATCTACATGCTTGAGTTAAGTTAGGTGACCATGAAACCGTATTTTCAAAGTTCTAGCACCAAACTGAACAGACGCAAGTGTGACTCCTGATGATATTACCTCTATTGAATATCATTAAGGATCTGAACATATAGTCTTTCACAAAAATAAATAAACTAGCATTAACTACAAGATGTAATCAACAGTACTAACAACCCACAGGTACCAATCTGAGGTTTTGAGACAAAGATTGAATACACGAGATGAACTAGTGTTTGAGATGAGATGGTGCTGGTGAAGATGTTGATGAAGATTGGTCCTCCCATGATGAAAGGCTCGTTGGTGATGCCGATGGCTTTGATTTCCCCCTCCTGGAGGGAAGTTTCCTCGGTGGAATTGCTCCGCGGAGAGCAAAAGTGCGCCTACCCAGGTCCCGCCTTGAGACGGCGACGCTTCGTCCCAAAACCTTCCGTCTGATTTTTTCTAGGTCAAATGACATCATATACCAGAAGACGGGCTTCGGAGGCCTGCCAGGGGCCCCACAAGCTCGGGGGGCGCGCCCCCAGGCTTGTGGCTTCCTGGTGGGTCCCCTCCTGGTGTTTCTTCAACCATTATTTTTTACATATTCCAAAATAATTCTCCGTAAATTTTCAGGTCATTTGGAGTTGTGTAGAATAGGTATCTCTGATGTAGCCCTTTCCGGTCCAGAATTCCAGCTGCTAGCAATCTCACTCTTCATGTGAAACTTGCAAAATAAGAGAGAAAAGACATAAGAATTGTATCATAAAGTGAAATAAAAAAATCCAAAACACAATAAATAATAGTAGGAGAACATGATGCAAAATGGACGTATCAATTCCCCCAACCTTAGACCTCGTTTGTCCTCAAGCGAAAGCCGAAACCGATAATCATGACTACATGTTTAGAGAGAGAGAGAGAGAGCGGTAAAAACAAAATACAGACTTGAAAGCATCATGATCGTTATTATAATAGCAATATATCATCATACAACTTCTGATGAATAAGTGAAAATTCGTTCACAAGATAAAGTATGAACTATAAACTTCATTGAAAACTAACAGACCATGATCTTGATCACTAAAGCAATTTCACTTTATCATATTATCAGAACATAGAAAGATAGGGCTTATAATTTTGCCTCCCAGCTTATTTACCTCAAGGGTAATGTCAACAATAATAACTCATGATCACCTATATTCAACTGGATATATATGTCTAGATCTTTCCCCACCACATGATGCTTGCCAAGAGAGAAAATAAAAATGTAATAGAGAGGAATAATGTTGACTCTTGCATAAAAGTAAATACATAAAGTAAAATATAGGCCATTCGCAGAGGGAAGCAGACCCGGGCCCATGGGTGTACAATCTGTGTGCCCTGCACAGGGCCCCTAGTTTCGAGGGCCCCCAGGTTTTGGAAACGGTGCAGATGGCCTGTAGCCCATTTCCTAGTAGAAGTCCTAGCTCACTAGCCACGCACGCTAGCCCGAAGCAGGCGGATCTGGAGCTGATCCAATCCAGAATCGCTCGCTCCCAGCGACCAGCGCATTGGTGGGCGCCGGCGCACAGGAAACCACCGTTGCCGCGCCACGTCGCCGGCACGCAAGCACACTCCACAGCCGCACGAGATGCTCCATCCTGTGGTACGAGGAGTCCTACGAGGACCTGTTGCTCGACCGCGCAGAGAACGTCAGGGAGTTGGTGCAGTTCGTCCTTCTTCAGGCTCTTCATCTTGGCACACCTTATGCCCTCGAAGCCAACACAACAGGCTACTTCTATCCCTTCCTCCCAATCTGCTCATCCTTGACACTGATTCAGTCTTGTTGATAACGTAGGAGTACCACTGATTCAGTCTTGTTGATATGAAAATTTCATTCTTCTTGATATGCAAATTTCAGTGTATGTCAGTATGTCCTGTCACAAATTCAGTTTTTTGTTGTACTGAAATTCAGTGTTGTTGTCCAATTTTCAGTGCACAGTCTGTCTAAGTTTTACTTTATATGCTGTCCAAATTTCAGTGTGCTTGCCCTGCTATTTTACTGCATTTTTCAATTGGGCTGCCGCCTTTTATCAACTGTACTAGAGTTGGCTTTAATCGTTTGATCTTTCTATTTTTCTATGCGCATAGCGAGTTGGCCCTATTGCTTCAAGGATGAATTTGTCAACATGATAATCAATGGGAACAAAAGGTATCAAGTATTTATTATTTCTACTAAACCACTATTATATATGGCTTGGAATGTAAATATTTTCTATGCTCTCCTTTAGATTACTCCACCCAATGTTTCTTTATAGCCCAAGATAGGCTCCATTTTAGAGTGTGGCATAGGGCCCCGGATTTTGCCGGCCCGGCCCTGAAGGGAAGCAGAGGTTATCATGCGCCTTTTGTTTTTGGATGTGCAAGCTCTTAATGTAAAGGAACGTCATTTTATATTGCCCCTTGTGATAACAACCTTTATTATGCGGTCTGTTGCTTTTATTCCTTCACCATCACAAGTTCATACAAAGTTTATTTTCTGTTACAATAAAATATATACATATTTAAGAGCAATTTTTTATTGCTTTTTGTATCGATGACAACTTACTTGAAGGATCTTATTCAATCCATAGGTAGATATAATGGACTCTCCTGGCATGAAACTAGGTTTAAGGGTTTTGGATGCACAAGTAGTATATCTACTTAGTGTGGATTTTTGGCTAGCAAAATATAGTGAGCAAGCACCACATGTTAGAGGATCCATGACAATATAACTTATATGTGAATATAAGCAAACATAACTCATTACATTGTCTCCCTTGTCCAACGTCAAATAGTTGACATAGAATATTTTAATGGGGGCTCACAATCATAAAAGATGTCCAAGATTGTATATTTATATATGAGACCTCTCTTTCTTTATTACTTTCCATGGATTGCAACAATGACCAATGCTATGTTTGTTAACTCCCAACAAATTTCATCAATTGTACTTCTTTTATGTGAAGTCATCACTCCCCATGGGATTAGCATATGATCCTTTTATTCTCTTTATTCTTTTAGACTGAAACAAGAAAGTAAAACAACTCAACTCAAACTACTCTTTATTATATAACTCTCACACTCGATGACATAAATAGATAGATCACTAAGCAAGCACTCAAAACTAGATCGAACTAAAAATTTATTCTTCTAAATCGCGAAATAACTAAGGATCGAACTAAAATAGATAATGATGATAGAAGTGATGGTGATACGATACCGGGGCACCTCCCCCAAGCTTGGCACAAGCCAAGGGTGGTGCCCATACCTGTGTACTCAAGTGTTTTTCTTCAGTGATGGTGGTGGTGATGAGGTGGTATGCTTGTCCTTAATAATGTTCACCAAGGTCTCCTTCAAACTCTGAATTTCTCGAAGCACATGACGAACGATCTCAGTGTTCTTTGCACTTCGTCCATAATGTGTTTGTTCTCCAGGCCCCAAGCATTCTTTCCTGCATCACTTTCACTTGGACGAGAGATGTCCCATTTGGAAGGTATGTGCATATGAGGAATATTCCCAAACCTATAATTGCGAACCAAATTATGAAAGATGCTCCGATGTAAGCCGTGTGAGGGCCTCCCAGGGGCAAGCCCATCTTGTACCTCTTGGCTTCCTTGGTTACTTGTTGTTCCCATGGACCGGCGGGGATTCGAAGTAGTGGAGATGCCAGCTAGAGTGCCTCTCTCAGAAGTTGGAGGGTGGTCCTCAAGCAAATATCCTTCTTCTTCTTCCATGGTGACCTCCTCAGCCTCCACTCTCTTGAGTTCCATGTGCATCAACCAAGCATCTTCTCCCACGTTGTTGGAGGAGGAAGAGGACATGATGCATGGTCTTGGAAATCTGTAAGAAAACAACACGAAACAAGAACAGAGGAGAAACTTGCGATACGGTGGTCAAAACATCCGGGAGTATATATAATGTATTTTTGTCATGC
This sequence comes from Aegilops tauschii subsp. strangulata, assembly GCF_002575655.3. Taxonomy (NCBI): domain Eukaryota; kingdom Viridiplantae; phylum Streptophyta; class Magnoliopsida; order Poales; family Poaceae; genus Aegilops; species Aegilops tauschii. The sequence continues at coordinate 455,563,058 of NC_053041.3, read as the reverse complement.
ACAAGTAATATGGAAGAAAAACGGAGTCAGGAAAGTCCGTGCGGGAGCCACAGGTCCGACCACGGCAGAAGATAAAGAGAGAATGAAGGTCATTCCCTATGCCTCAGCCATAGGTTCTATAATGTATGCCATGTTGTGTGCCTTGCCATAAGTTTGGCAGGGAGGTACCAAAGTAATCCAGGAATGATCATAGGACAACGGTTAAGAATATCCTGAAGTACCTGAAAAGTACCAAGGATATGTTTCTCATTTATGGAGGTGACGAAGAGCTCGTCGTAAAGGGTTACGTCGATGCTAGCTTCGACACAGATCCGGATGACTCTAAGTCGCAAACCGTATACGTATTTATATTGAATGGTGGAGCTATCACTTGGTATAATTCTAAGGAGAGCATCGTGGCAGGATCTACATGTGAAGCGGAGTACATAGCTGCTTCGGAAGCAGCGCATGGAGTCTGGATGAAGGAGTACATATCCGATCTAGGTTAATACCTAGTGCATTGGGTGAAATGAAAATCTTTTGTGACAACACTGGAGCAATTTCCTTAGCAAAGGAGTCCAGGATTCACAAGAGAACCAAACACATCGAGCGACGCTTCAACTCCATTCGTGAAAAGGTCAAGGATGGATACATAGAAATTTGCAAAGTACATACGGATCTGAATGTGGCAGACCCGTTGACTAAACCTCTTCCATGGGCAAAACATGATCAGCACCAAGACTCCATGGGTGTTAGATTCATTTCTATGTAATCTAGATTATTGACTCAAGTGGGAGACTGTTGGAAATATGCCCTAGAGGAAATAATAAAGTGGTTATTATTATATTTCCACAATCGTGATAAAGGTTTATTATTCATGCTATAATTGTATTGATCAGAAACTTAAATACATGTGTGAATACATAAGCAAACACCAAGTCCCTAGTAAGCCTCTACTAGACTAGCTCGTTGATCAAAAGATGGTCAAGGTTTCCTGACCATAGACATGAGTTGCCACTTGATAACGGTATCACATCATTAGGAGAATGATGTGATGGGCAAGACCCATCCGTTAGCTTAGCATATGATCATTCAGTTTATTGCTACTGCTTTCTTAATGTCAAATACATATTCCTTCGACCATGAGATCATGCAACTCCCGGATACTGGAGGAATACCTTGTGTGCTATCAAACGTCACTTCGTAACTGGGTGATCATAAAGGTGCTCTACAGGTATCTCCGAAGGTGTCTATTGGGTTGACGTGAATCAAGATTGGGATTTGTCACTCCGTATGACGGAGAGGTATCTCTGGGCCCTCTCGGTAATATAGCATCACAAGAAGCTTGCGAGCAAAGTGACTAAGGAGTTAGTTACAAGATGATGTATTACAAAACGAGTAAAGAGACTTGCCGATAACGATATTGAACTAGGTATGGAGATACCGACGATCGAATCTCGGGCAAGTAACATACCGACAGACAAAGGGAATTATGTATCTTGTCATAATGGTTCGACCAATAAAGATGTTCGTAGAATATGTAGGAACCAATATGGGCATCCAGATCCAGTTATTGGTTATTAACCGGAGAGCGTCTCGGTTATGTCTACATCATACTCGAACCCATAGGGTCTGCACGCTTAACGTTTGTTGACGATATATTACTATATGAGTTGTGTATGTTGGTGACTGAATGTTGTTCGGAGTCTCAAATAAGATCACGGACATGACGAGGAGCTCCGGAATGGTCTGGAGGTAAAGATTGATATATAGGATGATAGTATTTGCTCTCTGGAAGGGTTTTGGAATGCACCAGAGTATCATCGGATCACCAGAAGGAGTTCCGGAAGGTCACGGGAGCTTATTGGGCCAAACGGGCCAACGAGGGAGAGCACACCAGCTCACATGGGGCTGGCGCGCCCCACCCCATGGCTGCCAGCCCTAAGGAAGGAAAGGGGGACACCTAAGTGTCGTGGTGGGCGCACGACAGATGCCAAGGGATGGCTAAAGATAGGAGGAGGCTCGAGGGCACTGGTGGGTTCCAGAGGCGAGGTCGGCATGAGCGAGCGCGGGACGCAAGACATACCCAGGTTCGGGGCTCTCTAGAGAGATAACACCCCTAGTCCTGCCGAGTGTAGTTGATATGTATTAGTACAGGGTTGCTCCTAGAGCTGTATGGAGGAAGAAGGAAGGCTGGCCAAGGCTTAGGCAGCTCCCTCTCCTCGGGTGTTGCTTGCTAGGTGTGTGTGTGTGAGTGAATGAGTGAGTTCGCCCCCATGCATGAGGGCTCCTGGGGGGTTTTATAGGTCAACCCCCCAGGGGTACAATGGTAATGTTACAAGGCCGTAGGGCCAGGTTGTCAGTGTCCAGGAACCCGGTGCTGGGACACGCCGGGTTCCCCGGGCGCGGGCCCCGCGCGCCTAGGGGCACTGTGCGCCGTCTTGTCGATCGTCAGGGAGTGGCCGAGTCGGGTCGGCTACAGTGGCAATCCCTCAGGTCGCCGCTTGCTGGCGTCATTAGTGACGACGAGCGCACTGTGGCCACGCTAGCCCTGGTCAGCGGGGCACTGTTGCCACGCCCCGGCTAACCAGAGGCATGGGTGGGGTAATGTTGTCTTCGTCATCGGTAGGTGGAGACTCCTCCCATCGTACGACTAGGATGGGACGGGAGCTGACCCGTGGCCGGGTTGGAGAACACGCCAAGGGTGGAGCTGGCTTGTTGGGGAAGTCTTGGTGCATCGGGCTCGGCTGTCTTGAGCTGGTTGTTGGGGCCGAGTTGAGGAATCTGGCCGGGTCGAGGATTAGGCCGGGTCGAGGGGCTTGGCCGGGTCAGGTGACCCGGCCAAGCGTGAGCCGGCTTGAGGGGCGATGCTGGCCCCATTGTTTTTGAAAAGGATCCGGGTTCCGTTGCCTGCCCGAGGTTCATCCCCCCAACAGTAGTCCCCGAAGCTGTGAAGGTCCGCCATCTTCGGATGGGAGGGCCTTCGCAGTTTCCCCCTTTGAAGGAGGCGAATTTTGTGACCGCCGGGTCCGGCAACACCCACTGTGTGCCGGCTTCTGGAAGCCGGATCGCGGCATCCCGACGGCGGCGGGAAACTGAGGAGTCCACCGAATCTTTGAGGCAATCTTTTGGGCTTCGCGCGAGCGCCACGTGGCGCCTGGAAGCCGGAATGGCCTGACATGCCATGCGCGCGACAGGACAGGGCGACGCGCTGGGGCCCGCGGCCGCACACCCTCGGCCCACACGCGCGGATTTATTGCGGCGTCTGCAAGTCGATTGCCATTCTCGAGGCAGTTATTGCGCACATACGTGCGCAGTTATTGCGGGGAAGTGGGAGAGGCAGGCGCAAACAATCCCACTCCCCCACGTTTCAAACCGCGGCTTATAAATTGGAGCGAGGAGGGGGCGGCGGAAATCATTCTCGCTCGCGCCCCTGCCTTCGTCTTCCTTCTCTCCTTCTTGCGACCGCCGCGCACCGCGACGTCCGTTGCTTTAAGCAGAGCTTCGTGGCCACCTTCTCCTTTCTTCTCTCGTGCCTTTGTCGATGGCATTGCCGTCGGGCTCGTGGATGGGCTTGACCGTCACCCTTGATGACATCGCCTATCTTCGCACCACCAGGCGCCTGCCGAGGGAGACGGAGGTCGCCGTGCGCCTGCCGCGGGGAGAGTGGGAGCCGCGGCCCGAGGGTGCGGAGCGCGTGGTCTTCTTCCCGCACTTCAAGCGCGGGTTCGGGCTCCCCGCGAGAAGCTTCTTCCGCGACTTCCTGGAGTTCTTCGGGCTCCAGCCCCATCATCTTGGCACTGGCGCCATCGTGCAGCTGTCGGGCTTCGTCACCCTCTGCGAGGGGTATTTGGGGGCCGAGCCTTTGATCGACCTCTGGGTACGCTTCTTCTCCTTGAAGCAGCAGGGGCCGAGGGCCGGAGAGATGTCCGAGTGTGGGGCCGCCGTCATCTCCAAGCAGTCGGGCGCTGACTGCCCAAAGATGCTGCTGGAGGATTCTGCCAAGAAGTGGCATAATTCTTTCTTCTACGTCCGCAACCTCGGCGCGGACTGCATCAACTTGCCGCCCTTCGTCAACTCACCGTCGAGGGGAAAACAGAATTGGGGTGCTACCCCAAGCACCCGTCGCAGGAGGTGCTCAACCTGTGCGAGCGGGTGTCGGTGATGAAGGAGCAGGAGGGGCTCACCGGCACCGACCTCATCACCTCCTTCATCGTCCGCCGGGTGCTGCCGCTGCAGCAGCGCAGCCACCTCATCAGTCAAATGACCGGCCTTCAGGGCCCCAACCGTATGGTGAACTTACGGCTGGGGGCGGACCAGGTCGCGCTCCGGGTTAACGACATCTCCAAGGCCATCCTGCGGGATGACTAGCAGTTCGGGAAACCCCCGTACAGCCGCGTGAACCCGGCACCGACTGTGAGTCCTTGGTCTCCATATTTTGCTTCTGCTCATCTTCTTATTCGCCCTGACGCGACGCGGGAGGTGCTCCTGAACGCCATCCGACATCCTTACGACCGAGCGCGGACGCGGGTGGTGCGCGTCGCCTCGGAGGAGCCCGAGGCCCACGACAGAGGGAGGAGGCGACCACCGACGCTGACGGAGGGCGCCGAGCCGGTAAGTCTTGTGTTTTACTTCTTGAGTCGCCGGTCACGGGATGGTCTTGAGAGGCTGACGCGAGTTGCTGTCGCAGCGGCGCCAGGTGGAGGAGGCGGCGATGCGGCCGGAGCCGGGTCGTCTCGAGGGGCACCGGCGGCAATGCGGCCACACGGGAAGGACGGCGTTGCGTCGCGGGCCCCGACCGCGAAGCGCGCGGCGGACCCGGCCGGGGGTGCGAAGCCGCCCGCCAAGAGGAGGCGCAGCGCTCCGCAAGAGAGGGCAGCGAGGCCCGTCGTTCCGGTGGTGTCGGGGTGAGTGCCCTTTTTTCCTGAACCGAGTGGCCGAGCGGCTCTGCTTGGCTTTTGCGTACTTATTTTGTCTTGGGTTTCAGGTCGCCGATCTCGCTGGCGCTGGCGGCGGTGGATGCTGCGTCCGTCGAGGGCGCCGTGTTCCGGAGGAGCCGGTCCGGTACCGTCGACCGGGACGAGGAGGAGGAGGAGCCGGCGGATTCGGGCCTCAGTCTGGACCCGGCCGAAGCCGAAGGCCTGGCCTGGCGGGACCAGAACCGGGCCGAGGCGGAGCTGGAGGCGGCGTTGACCCAGGCCTGGGTTAGCACCGCGGTGACGTGGGCGCGAGCCGGCGTGGTCGGAGATGCCTGCAGGGACGATGGCGGCAGCGACGGTCTTCGTGCTGTCGTCGGAGGGGGAGCACAGCCAAGGCGGTCGTGCGGATGTGATGGACCTTGACCGGGATGTCGTGGTCGTCGGGGACGACACCCCGCCGCGGACCGACGTGGTCGAACGGGCGGGGGCCGACGGAGGCAGCGGCGACGCCGTCTTGGAGGAGGCTCCACGGATGGCACCGGAGGGAACGCCCCAGGTGAAAACGAGCGAAGCGCCGTCGGTGGTGGGGCCGCAGGCCACTCTGGTCGCCGAACCGGTGATGGTGCCGGTGAGGGCGCCGGAGAGGGCGCCGGCCGCAGGGGGCGAGGCCAGCGGGGAGCACGCCCTGATGCTCAGGACGGGGGGTCGTCGGGCCGTCGAGTCGCAGCCGACACGGAGCGGGACCGGCGAGGTCTTCTTCGGGCCTCCAACACAGGAGGAGGCGGCGATGGCCGCCGTGACCCAGCTCCTGCGGGGCGGACGGACCGGATCCAGGCTTTCGCCCAGGCCGAGGTGGAGGCGACGCAGGAGCTGGAGCGCGCCGTGTTTGTAAGTTTTCCATTGCATTCTGCTTTTGTTTTTTCGCTGCTTCTTCTTTGTGGGGGCGCGCCAGCCCACCCACTGGGTGTAGCCCCTGAGATTCGAGCCAACTGCGTAGCAGTTGGGTCGAATCTTAAACTGCTGTCTTGTACTGATCGTTGCTTTCTGCAGCAACTGGACTCCTACTGGGTCGACGTCTTCAACCGGCTCCTGGAGACGCATCGGCGGCTCAAGGAGCAGCTTGTCGCCAAGGAGGAGGAGCTCTGTGCCACGACGGGTACTTTTTCTCACGTGCTCTTTTTGAGTGGGGGCGCGCTAGCGCAACCACTGGGTGTAGCCCCCGAGATTCGGGCCAACTGCGTAGCAGTTGGGTCGAATCTTAAAATAGTACTTTGTTTCTGAGTCTTTCTTCTACAGCCGAGGTGCTATCTTGGAGGACCCGGCTGATTCGGGCCGGCTTCCACTATGACTGGCTCGTTGCTGACACCGGTCGGCTTGGAGCCGAGGTGGAGAGGGCGAGGGCAGAGGCGACGGGAGCCCGACGGGCGCTCGACGAAGCCAGCCAGCTGCGGGAGCAGCTGGCGGGCGACAAGGGCCGTCTTGAGGCCGAGGTGGAGCGCCTCAAGGCGGAGGCTGCCAAGGTTGTGGAGGCGCATCAGGCCCTTGCCGAGGCGGATCAGCAACACGGCAAGCTGGCCGACGACAAGGGGCAGCTCCAGGCCAAGGTGGAGCGCCTGAAGGCGCTGGTGGCCATGGCGGAGGAGACCCGGCAGGGGGAGACCCGGCGCCGCGAGGAGGCCGTGAAGGCAGCCAAGGACAAGGATGCCGAGCTGAAGGCGGCCCTTGCCAAGGTCGCCGATCTGGAGAAGACGCGCCAAGAGTGTGACTGCACCATCGCCCGGGAGCGGCACGGTACGTTGCTCGAAGCACAGCACCTGGAAGAGTCCTTCTCCAGTAAGTGCTTTCCTTGGGTTTTTTGCCGGGCTGGCCCCCCGGCTTCTCTTCCTTAGTGACTTTCTTCTGACTTGCTTTTCTTTTTGACAGGGGCCTTCCCGGAGATGCGCCAGTTGGCGGAGGAGGCGGTCCGCTTTCAACGCGACCCGCAGGGATCGTCGGCTCCGGGACTGACCCGCGGGTGGCCTGGACCTTCCCGGAGATTGTGACCGCTGCCGAGGCCTGTCTGCGAGTCTTGAGCGAGCAGATGGGGCGGCTCTCTGAGGCCGGCGCCGAACAGCTTCACGCGGCTGGCGCGGTGGTTGGAGGCGGGCCAGGACCGTCTTCATGAGTGGCGGTTTTCCGCCACTCGTGCTGGTGCCGATATGGCGCTCAGGTTCGTGATGTCTTGGCATCCGGACCTGGCGCTGGATGCGTTGATGGGCCAGCGAGCCGACTCGGAGAACCAGCTGCAGGCGGAGGCCGGACGAATCGCCGCCCCAGCTACATCGCCGGGTTCGCCTTCCATGACGAGTTCCAGCCGGAGCGAAGGATGGCGGAGTCGTGCCTGCTGACGGCTATGGCCTGCTTCTGGATGACCCAGAGGGCAGCTCTGAGGAGACGGACGTCTATCACGATGCGGACGCCGGGGAGGAGGATACCGGCACCTCAGCGGACCCGGGTGCTGCGCGATCCGGCGGCGGAAATGCCTGATTTTTAACTTAGTAAAAATTTCGGTTAGGTAGCAGGTCCACCCACCCACTGGGGGTTAACTGGGTGTAATGAACTCTGGCCTTGGGCCTGTTTCTAAACTTATGATGTATGAGCTTTGTGAATGTTTGCGCCTTTGCTTTTCGTTTTTTCGAGCCGTTTTCCTGTATTTTCCCCTCCTGGGCTTCTCCCCCGCGAGTCTGACGGTCGAGGCTCCAGTCCGTGACAAGGGGTTCGGCCTTTGAGAAGAGCGTGCAGTACTTAGGCTTTCGAAACGTTGAGCGCGAGTGAAACACCCACTGGGCTGGCTGGTGGCAATCCGGCGTAGCCGTGTTGGCGAGCAGCCGGTCATGCGGCAACTTAAAGCGGCAAGGCCGGGTTGAGCGACCCGGCGGTATGCAGAAACTTCTCGGATGCCTGCGCTCTTGCTTTTCATCTTTGGAGCCATTTTCTCGCAACTTTCCCCCTTTGCCCCCCCGCCCGCGAGTCTGACGGCCGAGGCTCCGGTCTGTTACAAGGGGTTCGACCTTTGAGAGGAGCGTGCGATACTTGGGCTTTCGAACGTTGAGCGTGAGCGAAACACCCACTGGGCTGGCTGGCGGCAATCCGGCGGGGCCGGGTTGGCGAGCAGCCGGTCGTGCAGCAACTTAAAGTGGCGGGGCCAGGTTGGGCGACCCGGTGGTTCTTGACTTAGTGTTCGTGGTGTGCTGGTGCTTTGGTCTCATGTGCTTGCCAGCCAACATCCAAAGCCGGTTCTGTGGCTTAGGGTGAAGTGAGAGGCCGTGGCGATCCAACGCGTCAGGAGCCGCTAAGAAAAACGGCGGGTGGCCAAGCCGGCCAGCCCCCGAGCGTCGTTCGGGGATCCCATGGTTTTCAGATGATTACAAAAGGCAGCGATACATACGTGCACACGGCTAACTGTAAAACAGCGGAGGAGCTCTACATTCCATGGCCGGGTTGTTTCTTCGCCGGTGGTGTCCCTCTTGCGCTTGTTTGACTTGCGGGCGTCGATGAGGTAGTACGCGTTGCGATCGCACAAGGCCTTGCCGATGATGAAGGGGCCCTCCCATGGGGAGGACAACTTGTGTTGGCCGGTCTGCTCTTGGACAACCCGGAGGACGAGGTCTTTCTCCCGGAAAGCGAGGGGCTTGATCTTCTTGCTGTGGTAGTGCCTCAGGCCTTGCTGGTAGATGGCTGAGCGGCTGAGCGCTAGGAGACGTGCTTCTTCGAGCAGGTCGACGCCGTCTTCGCGGGCTTCCTTCGCTTCGGCTTCCGTCTACACCGTGACGCGCGACGAGTCGAACTCGACGTCGGTCGGGATGACGGCTTCTGCTCCATAGACGAGGAAGAACAGGGTGAACCCGGTCGACCGGTTCGATGTTGTTCGAAGACTCCAGAGGACGACCGGCAACTCGTCGAGCCAGTTGCCGGGAGACCGGATGAGCGGCTCGACGAGCCGCGGCTTGATGCCGGATAGGATGAGGCCGTTGGCCCGCTCGACCTGGCTGTTGGACTGCAAATGCGCAATGGAGGCCAGGTCGAGGCAGATGCCGGAGACGGAGCAATACTGCGCGAGCGTGCCCTTGGCGAAGTTGGTGCCGTTGTCCGTGATGATGCTGTTCGGCATGCCGTAGCGCACCGCGATGTCCTTGACGAACCGGACGGCCGTTGGCCCGTCCAACTTCTTGATTGGCCTTGCTTCGATCCATTTGGTGAACTTGTCCACCGCCACCAGCAGATGCGTCATGCCGCCTCGAGCGGTCTTGAAGGGCCCCACCATGTCGAGTCCCCAGACCGCGAAGGGCCAGGCGATCGGGATGGTCCGAAGTGCCGACGCTGGCTGGTGGCTGCGCTTGCTGAAGCGCTTGCAGCCCTCACACTTGAGGACGAGCGACTCTGCGTCTTCGAGGGCCGTGGGCCAGTAGAAACCATGGCGGAAAGCCTTGGCCACTAGGGACCGCGAGGCGGCATGGTGCCCGCACTCGCCCTGGTGTATGTCGAGGAGGATCTCAATACCCTTGTCTTGCTGGACGCAACACTGGAATACACCAGTGGAGCTGCGCTTGACGAGCTCGTTGTTGATGATGCTGTAGGCGAACGCTCGGCGCTGCACTTGTCGAGCTTCGGTCTCGTCCATGGGGAGGACCCCGTTCTCTAGGAACTCTGAGATGGGCAGCGCCCATGATGGTGCCGTCACCACGGCGAAGACGGCCACCATGGCGGGTTTTGGGGCGGCAGCCCCCGGGTCGGGTTCGGCAGTCCCCGGGCCGGGTTCGGCAGCTCGGCAGTCCTCGGGCCAGGTTCGACAGTCCCCGGGCCGGGTTCGACAGTCCCCGGGCCAGGTTGAGCAGTCCCTGGGCCGGGTTGGGGCGCGGCCGGGTCAGGTGGAGCAGTCCCCGGGCCGGGTTGAGGCGCGGCCGGGTCGGGTGGGACGTGGATGGACTCGGAGTTCGGAGACGGCTTGATGGACGGCTTGTGCAGGTGCTCGAGGGAGACGCCGGACGGGATGGACTGCTGGGACGAGGCGATCTTGGCGAGCGTGTCGGCCGCCCCATTTTCCGTGCGTGGGATGTGGAGGAACTCGCAGCCTGCGAAGAATCCGGACAGCTTCTGGACGAGGAAACGGTAGCTCGCCATGTCGGAGTCGTGGGCGTCCCACTCGCCGGAGCACTGCTGCACCACCAGGTCCGAGTCGCCATAACACAGGATGCGCCGGATGCCGAGTTCCTTGGCAAGCACAATTCCGGCCCCGCTGGAGGCGGAGAAGTGGATCTGCAGTGCGTACTTGAGCCGGTCGCCCTTCGGAGAGGATAGCACAATTCTGGCCCCCAGGCCGAGACGCATCTTCGAGCCGTCAAAGTGCATGCGCCAGTGCGTCAAGTCCGGTGGCGGGGGCAGGTACTGGGTCTCGGTCCAGCCGATGAGGAAGTCATCCAAAGCTTGGGACTTGATTGTTGTGCGGGGCTCATAGAGGATGGTGTGGCCGGCTAGCTCGAGCGCCCACTTGGCGACCTGGCCAGAGGCATCCCGGCACCCGATGATTTGGCCGAGAGGGTTCGTGCTGACCACGGTAATAACATGCTCTTGGAAGTACTGCTTCAGTTTCTTGGCGGTGAAGTACACGCCGTTACTCATCTTCTGGTAGTGCGGGTAGTTCTGCTTCGAGGCGGAGAGCACCTCGCTTAGGTAGTAGATGGAACGCTGGACGGCTTGGATCTTGTCCTTCTCTGGTCGCTCGACCACCATCACCGTGCTGACCGACCGCGAGGTCGCGGCATTATAGAGCAACAGCTGCTCCTTCTCGGCCGGTGCGGCCAGGACTGTTGCGGTGGAGAGCATGTGCTTGAGATCCCGGAAAGCCTCGTCCGCTTGGTCGTTCCATTCAAACGGCGTCGTCTTCTTCATCAGCTGATACAGGGGCAAGGCCCTCTCACCCAGCCGGCTGAGAAACCGGCTGACCGAGGCCAAGCAGCCGGTGAACTTCTGGACATCGCGGAGCCGAGCAGGCTTGCGCATGCGCTCGATGGCCTTGATTTTCTCTGGGTTTGCCTCAATGCCGCGCTCCAAGACGAGGAAGCCGAGTAGCTTTTCGGCCGGGACGCCGAAAACGCACTGTTGCGGGTTGAGCTTGACGTTGTACTCGCGCAGATTGGTGAAGGTCTTCTTCAGGTCGTCGAGGAGCGTGAGGTGCTGCTTGGTCTTCACCACGATGTCGTCCACATAGACGTAGATGTTGCGGCCGAGTTGCGGTAGCAGGCATTTCTGCATGCAGCGCTCGAAAGTGGCGCTAGCGTTCTTCAAGCCGAACGACAAGGTGATGTAGCAATACACCCCGAAGGGCGTGATGAAGGATGTCTTCAGGGCGTCGGCTGGGTCGCTTGATCTGATGATAGCCGGAGTAAGCATCCAGGAAGGACAAGAGCTCACACCCGGCAGTGGAGTTGATGACTTGGTTGATCCGCGGGAGGGCGAACGGGTCTTTGGGGCAGGCCTTGTTCAGGCTGGTGTAGTCGATACACATGCGCCAGGTCTTGTTCTTCTTCAGGACGAGGACTGGGTTGGCCAGCCGCTCGGGATGTCGCCCCTCATGATGCGCTTGGTGATGGCGCATTGCCGAAGCGTGTGCGTGTGAAAGTGCAACTATCCCTGGGTGGTTTTGATAATTCCTAACAACATATGCTATTTCAAGATAAATATTTCAGGAAAGCTCAATGATTCGCATGGCATGGATTAGAAAAGTGGACCCCTCAAAATGCTATGTACAAAAGGATTGGCTCAAGCTCAAAGCACAAGACTCTACATTTTTCATTTTAGTGATCCAAGATCACTTTGAGTCCATAGGAAAAGCCAATACTATTAAGAGGGGGTGAGGTGCTGCTTAATGAGGTTCTTGCTCAAAATGCTTAGGGATATGCTCCAAATCCCTCAACTACTTTCTCATATCCACATATGTCCCAAACCAAAAGTCAAACTCGGCCCCACCGGAACTTTCTATCCGGCACCACCGACTTCTCTTAACATAGCCACTGCCAGAAACCCTAATCAATTCGGTCTCATCGATAGGGATCTCGATCTCACCGAGATGGGATTGTAATCTCTCTGTTTCCCTTTTGTAACATTTCGGTCCAACCGAGATGAGTGATCGGTCCCACCAAGATTGCAATGCAAACTCTCTGTTTCCCTTTCGTAACGTTTCGGTCCAACCGAGATGAGCGAATCGGTCCCACCAAGTTTGCCTGACTAACTCTCTGTTTGTCTATTACCAAAATCGGTCTCACCGAGTTTGTGTAATCGGTCTCACCGAGATTACGTTATGCCCTAACCCTAACCAAATCGGTCCTACCGAGTTGACATGTTGGTCCCATCGAAAACCCTAACGGTCACATTATGAACCAAATCTGTCCGACCGAGTTTCATGATTCGGTCCCACCGAGTTTGGTAAATTATGTGTAACAGTTAGATTTTGTGTGGAGGCTAAATATACCCCTCCACCCACTCTTCATTCGTGGAGAGAGCCATCAGAACATGCTTACACTTCCAACATACATTTTCTGAGAGAGAACCACCTACACTTGTGTTGAGGTCAAGATATTCCATTCCAACCACATAAATCTTGATCTCTAGCCTTCCTCAAGTTGCTTTCCACTCAAATCATCTTTCCACCAAATCCAATCCTATGAGAGAGAGTTGAGTGTTGGGGAGACTATCATTTGAAGCACAAGAGCAAGGAGTTCATCATCAACACACCATTTGTTACCTCTTGGAGAGTGGTGTCTCCTAGATTGGCTAGGTGTCACTTGGGAGCCTCCGTCAATATTGTGGAGTTGAACCAAGGAGTTTGTAAGGGTAACGAGATCGCCTACTTCGTGAAGATCTACCCTAGTGAGGCAAGTCCTTCATGGGCGACGGCCATGGTGGGATAGACAAGGTTGCTTCTTCGTGGACCCTTCGTGGGTGGAGCTCTCCGTGGACTCGCGCAACCGTTACCCTTCGTGGGTTGAAGTCTCCATCAACGTGGATGTACGATAGCACCACCTATCGGAACCACGGATAAAAATTCTCCGTGTCAACATTGCGTTTGCTCGCTCAAACTCCTCCGTTTACCTTCATATGCAATTGTTTTACATTTCGCTACTACACTCTTAGAATTGCATGTGTAGGTTGATTGCTTGACTTGTGCTAAGTTGCTAAAATCTGCCAAGAACTAAATTTGGGAAACGGCTAGATTTTTATTTGGTCAAGTAGTCTAATCACCCCCTCTAGACATACTTTCGATCCTTCAAGTGGTATCAGAGATTTGGTCTCCATTTGCTTTGATTTCCATAGCTTTTGGTGGTCATAGCCTTGGTTTCACAACCTAGGAGAGCATGGCGTTTAGCGAGGGAAATTACCACCGTAGAGGTCCTTACTTTGATGGTACAAATTTTGCTAGTTGGAAGCATAAGATGAAAATGCATATTCTTGGACATAACCCCGCCGTTTGGGCTATTGTGTGTATTGACTTGCAAGGTGAATTCTTTGATGGGAGAGAACCGAACCGTGAAGCTACCGCAGAAGAGTTGAAGATGCTGCAATACAATGCACAAGCTTGTGATATTCTCTTCAACGGATTGTGTCCCGAGGAATTCAACAAAATCAGCCATCTTGAGAATGCAAAGGAAATTTGGGATACTTTGATTGATATGCATGAAGGTACTGACTCCGTCAAGGAATCCAAATTGGATGTGCTTCAAAGTCAACTTGACAGGTTCAAAATGAAGGATGGTGAAGGCATCGCTGAAATGTACTCTAGGCTTGCTCTCATCACAAATGAGATTGCCGGGATAGGAAGTGAAGAGATGACCGATAGATTCATCATCAAGGAGATCCTAAGAGCCTTGGATGGAAAATATGATACCGTGTGCACATTGATCCAAATGATGCCCAACTACAAAGATCTCAAGCCAACGGAAGTCATTGGAAGAATTGTTGCTCATGAGATGTCACTTAAGGATAAGGAAGAGAGTCACAACAAGTCAAGTGGTGCTTACAAAGCCTCATGTGATGCCCCCACATCATCAAATGAGAATCAAACCTTCAATGAAGAATTGAGCCTAATGGTGAAGAACTTCAACGACTTCTACAAGAGTAGAAGCAAGGAAAGAAGTTCCAAGTCAAGGTCCTACAATGACAAAAGATCTTCTAGTCGTGAGCGTAACTGCTAAAATTGTGGAAGACCCGGACACTATTCCAATGAGTGTACGGCTCCCTACAAAAGAAGAGAAGATTCTCCCAAGAGAAGGATTAGGAGAGAAGAATCACCATCAAGAGAGAGGAGTAGAGATGATTGAAGACCCTCTCGGAGAAGCAAGGATTCAGAGAGGAAGGACAAGCCATCAAGGAGCTACACAAAATGAAGACATCAAGCTCATGTTAGTGAATGGGTATCCAACTCCGACTCTGACCATCACTCCGAAAGAAGTTATCACTCCAACTCCGAATATACTCAAGATGAAGGTGTTGCCATACTAGCACTTGTGACAACCAACTCCTACGACATATTTGACTCACCAAATGAAGGAATTGGAAGATGCTTCATGGCTAAAGGTCCAAAGGTAACACACCCCGAGTATGTTGATTTCAATAGTGATGAAGATGATTTGCTAGCAGATGATGATCTACTTGTTGACAACTCTAGTTATGAAAACTATGATGAACTTGTTATTAATCATGCTAATCAAGATAAAACGAATGACGATGATAAGAAGGAGATTGAGCATCTAACTAAAGAACTAAACACTCTTAAGTTAGCTCATGAAACTACCTTGGAAGATCATCGAGAACTTTTAAAGACTCATGAGAAGCTACGCTTTGAAAAGCTCAACCTTGAGCAAGAGCATGAGTTCTTAAAAGCAATCAATGATGATCTTCGCAAGAAAAGTTCTTCTTACATTGCCAAGCGTTTACTCTTGTCTACTTACATGCCACAAGTTAAATCTAGTAACAAGAACAAGAAAGATTCTTCATCTAGTAGTAACAACAATCATGCTAAATCCAATGTTGTTGCTTCTAGTAGTTCTCTTGATTCCACTAATAATTCTCTTAGCCAAGTTACACTTGAGCAAGAAAATAGCTTATTGAAGGGAATTATAGAGAAAGGTGTTTACAAGAGTCTTGCCGGAAGTAAGCAATTTGAGAAAATTGTACGCAAGCAAGGAAGGCACCGGAAGAATCAAGGTGTTGGTTTTGAACGAAAGTTCAATGCCAATGGAGTTGAGTGGGAAGAAGATCAATACCCTAAGACGAAGTTTGTTCCTCAACAAGAGAAGTATGATCCTACTTCTTTCAAAGGAACACAAGCTCAAGATGATCTTCTGTAACGCCCACGATGCGGCTATATCTCCCACGTGTCGAGGCACGACTTAGAGGCATAACCGCATTGTGGTGTTGTCGCAAGAAGGGTTATCTTCACACAATCCCATGTAATGAACAAGAATGGGATAACGAGAGTTGGCTTACAATTGCCACTTCACACAATACCTAAATTAAATCATACATCATCCAAAATCCACACATAGACCAACTACGGTCAAAACCAAATGAAAAAAGATAACCCCAAATGCTAGATCCCCGATCGTCCCAACTGGGCTCCACTACTGATCATCCAGAAAAGAAACATAGTAACGACCACGTTCCTCATCGAACTCCCACTTGAGCTCGGTTGCGTCATCTGCACTGGTATCGTCGGCACCTGCAATTGTTTTGGTAGAATCTGTGAGTCACGAGGACTCAGCAATCTCACACCCGCGAGATCAAGACTATTTAAGCTTATAGGAAAGGATGGTGTAATGAGGTGGAGCTGCAGCAGGCACTAAGCATATATGGTGGCTAACATATGCAAAAGAGAGCGAGAAGAGGAGCAACGCATCGGTCGCGAAGCTAGAAATGATCAAGAAGTGATCCTGAAAACTACTTACGTTCATGCATAACCCGAACCGTGTTCACTTCCCGGACTCCGCCGAAAAGAGACCATCACGGCTACACACACGGTTGATGTATTTTAATTAAGTCAAGTGACAAGTTCTCTACAACCGGACATTAACAAATTCCCATCTGCCTCATAACCGCGGGCACGGCTTTCCAAAGATAAAACCCTGCATGGGTGTCCCAACTTAGCCCATTATAAGCTCTCACGGTCAACGAAGGATAAACCTTCTCTCGGGAAGACCCGATCAGTCTCGGAATCCCGGTTTACAAGACATTTCGACAATGGTAAAACAAGACCAGCAAGACCGCCCGACTGTGCCGACAAATCCCGATAGGAGCTGCACATATCTCGTTCTTAGGGCACACCGGATGAGACAGGCTACGAGTAAAACCAGACTTCGAGTTTCCCCGAGGTGGCCCCGCAGGCGGCTCGGTTCGGACCAACACTCGAAGGAGCACTGGCCCGGGGGGGGGGGGGTTAAATAAATGATGACCCTCGGGCTCGCGAAAACCCAAGGGAAAAAGGCTTAGGTGGCGAATGGTAAAACCAAGGTTGGGCCTTGCTGGAGGAGTTTTATTCAAGGCGAACTGTCAAGGGGGTCCCATAAATCACCCAACCGCGTAAGGAACGCAAACTCAAGGAACATAATACCGGTATGACGGAAACTAGGGCGGCAAGAGTGGAACAAAACACCAGGCATAAGGCCGAGACTTCCACCCTTTACCAAATATATAGATGCATTAATTAAATAAGAGATATTGTGATATGCCAAAATATCCATGTTCCAACATGGAAAGAACTTCAACTTCACCTGCAACTAGCAACGCTATAAGAAGGGCTGAGCAAAAGCGGTAACTTAGCCAAACAACGGTTTGCTAGGAAATGATGGTTAGAGGCTTGACATGGCAAATATGGGAGGCATGATATAGCAAGTGGTAGGTAGCGCAGCATAGCAAAAGAACGAATGTCAGAGTAAATGGCCACGGGTAGCCTAACCGACTACCCCTGGTTCTTCAGAAAAATTATCAGGCCTTTGGGCCTTCAAGCACTCCGAGCATTTGGGCCGCCTCCCCTGGCCGGCTACCTCTGAAGCCGACTCCCGGAAGGCGACCCAGCCTCAAGCAACCTCTCCCCAGGACGACTACGGGGTGGCCGACTCCAAGAAGCCGGCCAAGAAGGACGCCGGCTCCTAGGGGCCGGCCGAGACCACAACCACCAAAGCTGTTCCCACATAACGGCGACACGACGGGGTGTGGCCACAGTGCGGCCCACTACCCCCAAAGCCCGAGGCGGGCATGGCTACAGGAGGCCGTACGGGACGGCCGTCTCCCGTGCGGCTTGGCACTATAGCCATGCTGGCCTCGACGTCACCCACGACCGACTCCCGTACGGCCCGCGGGCGGCGGGCCCCTTCAGCCAGAGAGAGGCATGAAGGCGACCCGGCCTTTCCCAGTCGGCCAAGAGCGTAGCCGGCCTTCAGAAGCCGGCTACTCCCTTCCTCGAAGCAGGAGCCCCATTAAGGAGACAAGACGAGGTAAGGCTACAGTGATAGCCCCCGAGGCGGCCCGCTGTAGCCATGCTTACCTCGACAAAGCCCTCGTCATCACGGGCGAGGCTACAGTGAGCAGCCGCCGACAAGACCCTAGGCGGTGGGGCCGGCCTGTCGACCAAGGAGCCGGCAGCCGGCGGGACCCACCAGCCGGCGGGACCCAATTGCTGGCGGAGAAGCCGGCAAGCGTAGACACTGACGGCTGGGACCATCTCCCAGTCGGATTACCATTGTACCCCCGGGGGGTAGGCCTATATAAACCCCCCGGAGCACCCATGCAAAGGGTTGGCCTCTGAGCATAGAGTTGCCTTCATAGCACACACACACACCATAGATAGAGGGAAGCAAGAGCTAGCCTTGTTCTTCTTCTCCCTTGATCCCAACAGCTCTAGGAGCGATTGTAGCTACCCATTCTCGATCTAGTGATCATGCGGAGACCCCGCAGAGCAGGACTAGGGGTGTTATCTCCTCGGAGAGCCCCGAACCTGGGTAAGATCCGCCGGCGTGCATGTCTCCGCCTCATCCCGTTTCCAGGCACCGGCGACGTTTTATTGGCTCCCACAATGATAAGCCATCCCTTGGCATATGTCGCACCAACCACCCGACATTTGGCGCCCACCGTGGGGCCAGGTGCACCGTCGTCCGGAGACCTGTTCTGGACGGGAACCCTCTTCCTCCCCCGCGAGCGCAGCCAGCCTGCTGCGCCCGATGGCGTTTGCCTCGACGCGCTGCAAGGCGTCGACGACGCCTGCGCAGCGAGCCGCCTCACCGATCTGCTCGGCGAGACTCGCATCTCCGACGAGCCTGCGTCCGACGCAGGCACCGACTACCCCGAGAGCCGCCTCGTCAGCCTCCTCGACCAACTTCACGTCTCCAGCGAGCCTGCTGCGGACATGGAGTTGGTCGGCTCCACCGACCCGATGCTCATCGACTCCGACACCGCGTCGCTGGACGCCTACCCCTCCGACGTGGTGGTCTTCGACGACCCCCTCCCTCGAGCTGACAGCGGCAGCAGCGCTGTCACCGAAGTGCTGGTCATCAGCCACGTCTCCAACTCGGGCAAAAACGCCCGCGACGCTCAGCAAGCGGCGATGCACGACCTCTCCGTCCCCATCCCGGCCGACGCCGACGCCGAGACCCTGGAGGCACACCGCCTTGCCCTCATCGCGGAAGGCCAGAAGATAGCCACCATGAGACGCCTCGCTGAGGCCCACCAGCGCGAAGTCGACCGCGCCGCCTTCGGTACGCCGCCGCCTAGCGGCCCGAGCCGAGCATGCTTCGTCCAGAAGCGCGGCGTGGCCGTTGCCAGCATGCTGGGCGCAGATCGCCCCGTCTACGCCACCCCGCTCGAGAATTTGCGAGCCACTCAGGCGGCTGCAGAAGAGCTCAACGGGCTGGGAGCCGATGAGCTCCCCTACATGACAAGACGGATCCAGCAGCTGATCGACGCGGCTGCAGAACGGCACGAAGCCGGCGCCCGTGCTGATAGTCATCCCCCGCGCCGGGAGCACGCCGCGACGTCCCGCTCGCCGACTGCGAGCGGCGCGCGCCAGAAGAAAGACAAGGAGCCGGCTGCCAGCCGTAGCCGGACTCGCATCACCATCGAGCGCGACGCGGAGGGCCGCCCTCGAGCAGTAGAGCACCAAGGAAACCTGCCTCCTCCCCCGCCTCGAAGAGAAAGACGCCTCACTCCGCCGCCCATCACACATCCGACTCTTGGCGACCGACTCAGCCGTCGAGAAGGAGTCGGCGTGAGTGACGCCCGCCACAGGATCGACCGCCTTGCTCGATCCTTGGCGTTAGAAGAAGAAGACGATGTCGGCCCGCCATGCTTTGGCCCCCGCATCCGCGACGAGCCCTTCCCCAAAGGGTTCTCGCTCCCCAGAGACACGCCCAAGTACAACGGCTCGGTGAAGCCGGAAGATTGGCTCATCGACTACTCCACGGCCGTCAGCATAGCCAACGGCAATCGGCGCGTCGCCGTGAAGTATGTCCCCCTCATGCTGCAAGGCACGGCACGCACATGGCTCAACAGCCTCAAGCCCTACAGCATCAACAGTTGGCTGGACTTCACCGAAGTCTTCGTCCGCAACTTCACCAGCACCTACAAGTGGCCTCCCAAGCCTCGCCAGCTCTCCCTCTACGTCCAAGGGTCCAACGAGTCGACCCGCGACTACCTCACGCGATGGGCCGAGCTCCGCAACTCCTGCGAGGGAGTGCACGAGGTCCAGGCCATCGAGTACTTCACTGCCGGGTGCCGAGAGGGCACCCTCCTCAAGCACCGACTCCTCTGCGACGAGCCGGCTACCCTCGATGAGTTGCTGGTCATCGCCGACAAATACGCCACCGCCGACTCCTCGATGAAGACCGAGCTGCGAGTAGACGCCTCGGGGAAAGTAATTGCTCCGGCTCCCAAGACGCCGGCCGGCGACCCTAATCGGCGCCCCTACCAGAACGACCACAAGCGCAAGGGCCCCATGCCGACTTCCTCCAGTCGGCAGGTGGCCACAGTTGAAGATGAGCAGCCCGAAGAGCGGCCCGCTCCCAAGAAGAAGGGTGGCCGACCGCCCTGGCAGTCGTCTTTCTCCTACGAACAAGCACTCGATGCCCCCTGCAAGTTCCACAGCGGCGCGAAGCCGTCCAACCACACAACGCAGAAATGCCACTGGCTCACCCGCATCACCAAGGGCGAGGGAATGCTGCCGCCTCCGCCTCCCGGCCCGCCGCCTCCAGCCCCTCAGCAGCCGGCGGCTCGACCGGCAGTCGGCGCCATCCAAGACGAATTTCCCGAAGAGCACGTCGCCTACGTCGTCTTCACCAGTCAAGCCGACGACAAGCGCAGCCGACGTCGACAGCACCAAGAAGTGAACGCAGTCGCCACCACCCGAGTTCATGCACTGGTCAGAGAAGCCGATCAGCTGGAGCCAGGCCGACCACCCAGAGGTGATGCCTTCGCTCGGCTCCTATGCAATGGTCTTGGACATCACCCTCGCGACGGAGAGGCGAGCTGCCAGATTTTCCTGCGTCCTGATAGACTGCGGAAGCAGTATCAACATACTGTACCGCGATACCATGGAGAAGCTGAACATCAAAGCGAAGCAGCTCATGCCGAGCCGCACCGTCTTCCATGGTATCGTACCCGTCCTGTCTTGCTCTCCAATCGGCAAGATCAAAATGGATGTTCTCTTCGGAGACAAAGATCATTTCCGCCGGGAAGCAATATGGTTCGAGGTAGTGGATTTGGAGAGCCCCTATCATGCACTACTTGGCTGACCTGCTTTGGCCAAGTTCATGGCTGTGCCCCACTACGCCTACCTGAAGATGAAGATGCCGAGCTCGAAGGGGATCATCACGGTAGCCGGCGACTACAAGAAGTCCATCGAGTGTGCCATGGCCAGTAGCCGGCTGGCCGAGTCCCTCGTGGTGGCAGAAGAGAAGAAGATGTTGGAACGGGTTGTGGCCATGGCCAGCAAGCAGCCGGCCTTGTCCCCCAACCCCAAGGATTGTGACGCGCAGGGCTCCTTCCAGCCTGCCAAAGAGACGACGAAGATACCTCTGGACCCGGAGAACCCGAAGAGGTTCGCTGTGATTGGGGCGAACTTGGACAGTAAATAGGAAGGCGAGCTCGTCGACTTCCTCCGTGAGAATCGAGACATCTTTGCATGGTCCCCAAAGGACATGCCGGGTGTCCCGAAGGATTTCGCCGAGCACAAATTACATGTCCGGGCTGATGCGAAGCCGGTCAAGCAACCCCTCTGCCGACTATCAGAAGAGAAGCGAAGAATTGTGGGAGAAGAGATAGCCCGGCTCCTTGCCGCCGGCTTTATCATGGAAGTGTTCTTTCCAGAGTGGCTTGCCAACCCAGTTCTGGTTCTGAAGAAGAATAACAAGTGGCACATGTGTATAGACTACACGAGTTTGAACAAGGCCTGCCCAAAGGATCCGTTTGCTCTGCCACGGATCGACCAAGTGATAGACTCCACAGCCGGATGCGAGCTGTTAAGTTTTTTGGATGCATACTCAGGGTATCATCAGATCAAGTTGGACCCAGCTGACCGCCTGAAGACTGCCTTCATCACACCCTTTGGAGCTTTCTGCTACCTGACAATGACATTCGGCTTGAGAAATGCCGGTGCCACTTTTCAGCGTTGCATGCAGAAATGTCTCTTGAAACAACTCGGCAGAAATGCCCACGTCTACGTAGACGACATTGTGGTGAAGACAGAGAAGCGCGGTACCTTGCTGGAAGACCTGAAAGAAACATTCGCCAACTTGCGCCAATTCCAGATCAAGCTCAACCCTGAGAAGTGCGTGTTCGGAGTGCCAGCCGGCCAGCTGCTAGGCTTCCTGGCCTCCGAACGCGGCATTGAGTGCAACCCCGTCAAGATCAAGGCCATCGAGAGGATGGAGATTCCCACCAAGCTGCGAGATGTGCAGAAGTTCACTGGCTGCTTAGCCTCCCTGAACCGTTTTATCAGCCGACTAGGAGAGAAGGCTCTCCCCCTGTACCGACTCATGAAGAAGTCCACTCACTTTGAGTGGAAAGATCAAGCCGACCAAGCCTTCCATGAGTTGAAGAAAATGCTGACCACTCCGCCTGTCTTGGCTGCGCCGACTGAGAAGGAGCCCATGCTCCTCTACATCGCCGCGACTAGCCGAGTCGTCAGCACTGTTGTTGTGGTCCAGCGCCCGGAGGAAGGCCGAGCCCAGCTAGTCCAGAGGCCGGTCTACTATCTCAGCGAAGTACTGTCCAGCTCAAAGCAAAACTACCCGCACTACCAAAAGATGTGCTATGGGGTGTACTTCGCTGCCAAGAAATTGAAGCCCTACTTCCAAGAGCATCCCATCACGGTCGTGTGCACTGCCCCGCTCGCCGAGATCATAGGCAGCCGGGATGCATCCGGCCGGGTGGCCAAATGGGCCATTGCCTTGGCGCCCTACACGATCTTCTATCAACCCCGCACCGCCATCAAGTCGCAAGCATTGGCCGACTTCCTCGTCGACTGGGCCGAGACCCAGTACTTACCGCCGGCTCCCAACTCTACCCATTGGCGGATGCACTTTGACGGGTCCAAGATGCGCACCGGCTTGGGAGCCGGCATCGTCCTCACCTCTCCCAAAGGCGACAAGCTCAAGTACACGCTGCAGATCCACTTCTCCGCCTCCAACAACGTCGCCGAGTACGAGGCGCTCGTACACGGGCTCCGGCTAGCCAAAGAACTCGGCATACGCCGGATCCTGTGCTACGGCGACTCAGACTTGGTGGTCCAGCAATCATCTGGCGACTGGGACGCCAAGGACGCGAACATGGCGAGCTATCGTTTCCTCGTCCAGCAGATAAGCGGATACTTCAAAGGGTGCGAGTTCCTTCACGTGCCAAGGGCCAACAACGACCAAGCAGATGCCCTAGCACGGATCGGCTCCACCCGACAAGCCATACCGACTGGCGTCTCCCTCCAGCGCCTCCTCAAGCCGTCCATCAAGCCGTCTCCAGAGTCGGATTCCATCTTCGTACCGCCTGCGCCAAATACAGCCGGATCCGACTGGAGAAATCCCGCAGGCGGCACGGGGACTTCGACAACTGGCCCGGGGACTGCCGTAGTGGCACCCGGCCCGGGGACTTCAGAACCCGGCCCGGGGACTGCGGCAGTCGGCCCGGGGACTGCAACGACACAAGAAGCGGTGGCCGACTCCAATTCAACGCCCAACCCACCCACCCGAGTCATGGTGGCCACATTAACAGAAGAAGAAGTCACAGCTCCCTCATGGGCCCAGCCCATCCTCAAGTTCCTAGTCAGCAGAGAGCTGCCGGCTGACGAGATCTCAGCAAGACTAGTGCAACGACAAGCCGCAACATACACAATAATCAACAGAGAGCTTGTGAAGCGCAGTGTCACTGGAGTCTTCCAGCGTTGTGTCGAGCCAGAAAAAGGAGTGGCAATCCTCAAAGACATCCACCAAGGCGAATGCGGCCACCACGCAGCCTCAAGATCCCTTGTGGCCAAGGCTTTCCGCCATGATTTCTTCTGGCCGACTGCCTTGGAGGATGCTAAAGAAATAGTCAAGAGCTGCAGAGGATGTCAAGTTTTTAGTTCCAAGCAACACCTGCCGGCTTCTGCCCTCAAGACCATTCCCCTCACTTGGCCTTTTGCCGTCTGGGGACTGGACATGGTGGGCCCTTTCAAGACAGCCCGCGGCGGCCTGACACATCTACTCGTTGCTGTGGACAAGTTCACAAAGTGGATCGAAGCCAAGCCGACTAAGAAGCTGAACGGGCCGACTGCCGTAACATTCATCACCGACATCACTACTCGGTACGGCGTGCCGCATAGCATCATCACTGACAACGGCACGAACTTCGCCAAAGGAGCACTGGCACGTTTCTGCGCGACGCAGGGCATTCGACTGGACTTAGCGTCCGTTGCCCACCCGCAGTCAAACGGCCAGGTCGAGCGAGCAAATGGACTCATCCTCTCCGGCATCAAGCCCCGACTGGTTGTACCACTGGAGCGATCGGCCGGCTGCTGGCTCGAAGAGCTGCCGGCTGTCCTCTGGAGTCTGCGCACTACACCCAACAAGTCAACCGGCTTCACTCCATTCTTCCTCGTGTACGGTGCCGAGGCTGTCATCCCAACAGACATCGAGTTCGACTCGCCTCGGATCACCATGTACACGGAGGAGGAAGCCAAAGAAGCAAGAGAAAACGGCGTCGACCTACTGGAAGAAGGCCGGCTGTTAGCCCTCAGCCGGTCCGCCATCTACCAGCAAGGGCTGCGCCGCTACTACAACCGCAAGGTCAAGCCAAGATCCTTCCAAGAGGGCGACCTTGTGCTCCGGCTGATCCAGCGAACAGCCGGCCAGCACAAGCTCTCGGCCCCTTGGGAAGGCCCCTTCGTCGTCAGCAAGGCACTCGGCAACGACTCCTACTACTTGATCGACGCGCAAAAACCAAGAGCACGCAAGAGAGATGACTCCGGCAAGGAGTCGGAGCGACCATGGAACGCAAACCTCCTAAGACGATTTTACAGCTCAAAAGCAGTATGTATCACGCTCCCCTTTTTGTATTAAGTACAAACCAACAGGCCCCCCGAACAGTACTCGGGGACTGCCTTTTATTTATCTATGAATGACGAGTGTCATATCCATGCATGTATTATTACATTTTGAATTTTTGTCCGGCACCGGGTTCGACTAGTCGGCCCGGGGACTGGCCGCCTTGAGCTATATCAAAAGTTTTTCCTAAAGTCAGAAAAGTAGTGCGCCGGCTCCCGAGTCCTCTCTTGTTGAAAGTCACAGCTCAAAGAACTGACTGTCCGACTAGCAAGAGGAAAGACAGAAAGGACGCCCACACGAAAAATGGCTAAGGAACAACGAACCTATATAGCAAAGAGACGGCCTCCAAACATGCCTGCCGGCTACCAGAGCAGCCGGCTGGCCGGCTTCCTAAAAAACTTAGCTTTAGTCCAGCAGAGCTAAAGTACTTCCCCCTCCCCAATCGGCCAGACACTCCCCCGGCTACAGATTGCAGAGCAACTGTTTGACTGGGGAGGCGGCAACCAAGGGAGGGCGGCAAAGGAAAAAGCAGAAGGACAAAAAGCAAAAGTACAAGGAAAGGCCGAATGAACAAGTTATATACATAAAAGCCGCCAACAGGCCGGCAACAGACATAAGTTCGAATATACCCAGTGGGTGGAATTGTGCAGAATTTAACCAAACATTGTTCTAAAGAGTAACAAGACAGGAAAAGCAAAAAATGGCGGACTAGGACACGACATGGAGGCCGAGCTGGATGGTGAAGGCGGCCTCGCCGGCTGAAGGAGTGGCCGCCTAGCGGGTCTCGGCTTGGCCACCACCTACGGCAGGCGACGCACTCGCACGCGACGTGGTGCTGGAGGTACGGTCAGGCTGAGGCTGGCCGGCTGCTCCACCAGCCGGCTCGGCGTCTTCACCTTCCTCCTCCTCTTCTTCACCCTCGTTGCTAGAGTCGATCTCCCCCGCCGAGTCTTCGCCGTACGCCGGGTCCAGCCCGAACCACTCTTCCGGCTGGGCGACTCCATTGTCGTCCACCTCGGGGGTGAAGACGCTGGTGTCGGTGTAGTCAGCGATCGCCGAAGCCCGCCGAATGATGGCCGGCCGCGCCGGCTCCAGCTCCGTGTCGGCTTGCTGCCGCCAGGTAGCCAGCTGGTCCAGGCTCAGGCCGGGATACCAGGCCTTGACGAACTCCTCTGGCACCGGAGCAGCCGCCGACGCCTTCCAAGCCTCGAAGCGGCCGACTGCCACCTCCAGCCAGTTGGCGGTCCGACTGGGGGTGCGAGGGACCACTTGGCCGGGCCAGAGGGCGGCCAAGACCTGTGCCCCGGCACGCTGAAGCCGGCGGAGCAGCCGGTGAGCCGGCTGGATGCGAGCCTGGATCACCAGGAGCTGTTCCTCCAGCGAGCGGCCGGCGGTTGGCGAGATCTCAAAGCCGGCCTGCCTTCGCGCTTGGCGACGGGCCTCGATGGCCTGGTTGGCGGCAGTCGAATAGCCAGGGAAATACTCTGCGCGAAGAAGAAGAAAGGAAGAAAGGAACACCAAAATCAGAAAACAAGCCAAAGTGGCAGATGGCAAGAAAGGACGAAGAGGAAGACGACTTACCGTCAACCAGATCTTCGATCTGGCCATAGCCCGAGACCAGAGTCTGCCTGGCCTCTGCCCAGCCGGCCGCCTCCGTCTCGAACTCGGCCTAGAGAGTGGCTTCGCGGTCGTGCACTGCCTTCAGTGCCGCCTTATGGCTTTCCTCCTGGTCGGCCAGCTTCTTGACCAGGCGGTCGCGCTCCTGCACCAAGGCGGCGAGCTCGGCGTCCTTGGCACGAAGAGCAGTCTGGGACTCCCCCAGCTGTGCCCTCAGACTGGCGTTGGCCGCTGCAGAAACGGCAGAAGAAGAAGAAAAGTAAGAAGTCGTCAAGGAAGATCCGACCCGACTGCTCAGCAGTCGGCCCGAATCTCGGGGACTACACCCAGTGGGTGCGCTGACGCGCCCCCACATGAGATAAAGATCAAGTCACGTACCTCGGCTCTCAGTAAGGTCGGCGGTCTTCTGAGTCAGCTCCCGAGCCTGGGAGTTGAAGGCGGCCGGTCGAAGGTTGTGGTAGTCCTGCAAGATGGACAGAAGACCAAAGTAAGAACAAAAAACAGCAAAGGCAAATCCTCCAAGAAGTTCCAAGCCGCCTGCTCAGCAGCCGACTCGGAACTCGGGGACTACACCCAGTGGGTGCGCTGACGCGCCCCCACGAAAGAAATCAAGATCAAGAAGAGAAATCAAGATCAAGAAAAAACAAGATGGGAATACTAACCCGGATGGCCGCCCGCGTTGCGAGGAACTCGTCGGTGAACTGCCTCAGCGCTGCGGCTTGGCTTTGGAGCCGGGTCCGGACGTCTTGCGCAGCCACGTTCACCACGGCCGTCCCTCCGCCTGGTGTCCACCCCGAGGTAGCGCTGGCCGCCTCCGCATCTCGGGCCGACGAGCTGGAGCCCACGGCCGGCTGTGGCTCCGACGCGGCCTTCTGCGGCTCCGACGCGGCCTTCCCCGCGCGCCGGCTTGGCGGAATCCGGACCGCCACCTCAGCCCTCGCGGCCGGCTCGCCCTCCGCCGACTGAGCAGGCGGCGGATCAGGCTGGCCGCCTTGGGCCGCCCCAGTTGGCGGGGTCGGCTCCGGCCCCTTCTCCAAAATGATGACGTCGTCGCCGCTTCCTCCCAGCCCCGGCTGGGAGCCGCTGGCTCCCCCTGGCGAGGGCTCCACGTCCCCAGGCGCCATGACGCGCAGGGGGGTGACCATCAAAACCTCCCCTGCCGCCGCCGCGGCCTCAGCCTCTGCCTGGGCCCTGGCTGCGGCCTCGGCGAGTGCCTTCGCCGCCTCCTCCTCCTGAGCCGCCTGGGCGGCGGCTGCCTTCCGTGCCTCCGCCTCCCGCGCCTCCTGCTCCTCCCGCGCCTCCCGCGCGTTCCTTTCCGTCGCCTCCTGGAGGTCGGCGCGGGGGTCCACGCGGCGGGTGGTGCTCCCAGAGCCCCTTGGCGACTCGACGACGGAGCCGGCTGCCGCCCGCTCAAGTGACAACGGAGCTCTGATCGTTGAAGAAAAAGACAAAGGTTTCAAGAACCACCAAAGAAAAGAAAGAAAAAGAGTACGCAAAGAAAGATTCGGACTTACGCCGACACAGTCTGCGGTTGCTTCACCACCTTGCGAAAACGAGCCGCCTTCGCGGCCACCTCCTCCCGCCTGGTGGCCGCCGCCCTGCCTCTGGGTTTCTTCGTTCGGCTGCCGAACAAGCCCTGGGCGGCGCGGCGCTTCTGACCTCCACCCCGAGCAGGCTGCGCGGCGGAGGAGCCCGCGCCGCGTCCAGATGCCGGCTGGCGGCGCAGGACGGCTTCGGCTTCATCCTCGTCCGGCCAGTCGTCAAAGGTAGCAGTGAACCCGGAGCCGCCTGCTTCGCCGCCGGCTTGGCCACCGCCCGGCTCGACGTCGTCGTCCATATGGACCGCCCCCAGGTCGGGGTCCTCCAGGTCATGTTCGGTCCGGTCGGGGACGAAGCGGCGCTCCGTGTCCGACCCGCCGGCTGGCCGAAGCAGAGGGCTCTGTCGAAGAACAAGCCGGCTAAGTCAGAGTCGGCCAAGAGATGCTCGGCAACAAGGCTGAGAGAGAGAGAAAAAGACACAGGGAGAGCATACCGTAGGCGGCGGATTGGCTCGGCTGTACGGCTCCTTGCCGAACTGCCACTCTTCGGTGAGTTTGCAGTTCGCAAGGTAGTTCACCATGTAGGCGACCTCATGGCGCGGCATCTCCTTGGTGCACATTCGGCTCGGATCGAGCTGGCCGCTCATCTGACAGATCAGATGAGGCCGGCTCTGGAGCGGAAGAACCCGGCGCGTGACGAACGCAGCCAGAAGATCGGGCCCCGTTAGGCCCTCCGACTGGACCATCACCCGTAGTCGGGCGATGGCGGCGTTTCCAGCCGGCGACAGCGTCACCGCCCGGAAGGACCACTGGGGCAGCCTGCCCGCCGGTGGGCCGGCTACGTAAGCCGGCAGGTTGATGTAGTCGCCCCGTGGAGCGATGTTCCGCACGTAGAAGTACGACTTCTGCCACTTCTTCACCGATTGGATCAGCGTGATGACGGGGAAGGGGTTGTCGGCGCCCGATCTCCGCGACGCGATGAAGGCGCCAGTATGAGCCGGCACGCCCTTACTGCGTATGCCCAGCTTCGACTGGAAGAACTCCCCCCACAGCTCAAGGGTGGGGAGGACGCCGAGATAGCCCTCGCACAGGGTGACGAAGGCGGACAGCAGCACCACCGCGTTGGGGGTGAGATGGTGCAGCTGGAGCTGATAGAATTCGAGCCAGGAGCGGAAGAAGCCGCTCACTGGCAGGCCGAAGCCGCGCAAGAAGTGCGAGCGGAAGACCACCCGCTCGCCCTCCTGCGGCCTCGGCGAGATTTCCTTCGCCGGCGCGAGGCGGACCTCCACTTTGTCCGCGCTGGGCAGCCGCCGCTTGTCGCGGAGGAAGTCGACGTGGTCGTCATGGACGTTGGAGCCGTCCCAATCCCCGCCAAGCTGTTCTACGGTGGGAGGCATGGCGAAAGCTAGCACGGCGGCGGAGGAGCGTGTGGTGGAAGAGCGCGGCGGCGAGGCGCTGTCGCAAGAACTGGCAAGAGGAAGAAGACGGTGGAAGTAGGAGGAGCGTGCGAGGGCCTGCCGCCCTCCACCTCCCCCTACTTATAGCCTCACGAGGCCGAAGAGGCCGGACGTGGGGGGGGGGGACGTGGGATTAACTACGCCCACTCCCCCCACGTCTCGCGATTATTACGCATAAATGCGAGCCGAAACTGCTGCACGGAACGTGCGGGCGGTTTCGGGATACAAAGGATCCGCGCCTGGGCGGGGCGCGGACGTGGCGGGCCCCCTCCCTGCGGCGACGGCCCGTCACGCGCGTGGGCTGGCAGGCTTTCCGGCCACGTGGTTCGCCGATGGCCCGTGGCCGTCCCGCGGCCCGGTGCACGTGCCAGCGGGCTCCCGCCCTCCGACTCCAGAAGATTTCGACTCAGGCGGTGCGCCTGACCAAGGCCGGCTCCCAGCTGCCGGCTTGTCACGATAGGAAGCTGATCGAGCTTCTCAACCCCCACTCCACCTCGAAGCCCAATCAACTTCGGGGACTACTGTCGGAGTAAATGGCCACGGGTAGCCTAACCGACTACCCCTGGTTCTTCAGAAAAATTATCAGGCCTTTGGGCCTTCAAGCACTCCGAGCATTTGGGCCGCCTTCCCTGGCCGGCTACCTCTGAAGCCGACTCCCGGAAGGCGACCCAGCCTCAAGCAACCTCTCCCCAGGACGACTACGGGGTGGCCGACTCCAAGAAGCCGGCCAAGAAGGACGCCGGCTCCTAGGGGCCGGCCGAGACCACAACCACCAAAGCTGTTCCCACATAACGGCGACACGACGGGGTGTGGCCACAGTGCGGCCCACTACCCTCAAAGCCCGAGGCGGGCATGGCTACAGGAGGCCGTACGGGACGGCCGTCTCCCGTGCGGCTCGGCACTGTAGCCATGCTGGCCTCGACGTCACCCACGACCGACTCCCGTACGGCCCGCGGGCGGCGGGCCCCTTCAGCCAGAGAGAGGCATGAAGGCGGCCCGGCCTTTCCCAGTCGGCCAAGAGCGTAGCCGGCCTTCAGAAGCCGGCTACTCCCTTCCTCGAAGCAGGAGCCCCATTAAGGAGACAAGCCGAGGTAAGGCTACAGTGATAGCCCCCGAGGCGGCCCGCTGTAGCCATGCTTACCTCGACAAAGCCCTCGTCATCACGGGCGAGGCTACAGTGAGCAGCCGCCGACAAGACCCTAGGCGGTGGGGCCGGCCTGTCGACCAAGGAGCCGGCAGCCGGCGGGACCCACCAGCCGGCGAGACCCAATTGCTGGCGGAGAAGCCGGCAAGCGTAGACACTGATGGCTGGGACCATCTCCCAGTCGGATTACCATTGTACCCCCGGGGGGTAGGCCTATATAAACCCCCCGGAGCACCCATGCAAAGGGTTGGCCTCTGAGCATAGAGTTGCCTTCTAAGCATAGCACACACACACACCATAGATAGAGGGAAGCAAGAGCTAGCCTTGTTCTTCTTCTCCCTTGATCCCAACAGCTCTAGGAGCGATTGTAGCTACCCATTCTCGATCTAGTGATCATGCGGAGACCCCGCAGAGCAGGACTAGGGGTGTTATCTCCTCGGAGAGCCCCGAACCTGGGTAAGATCCGCCGGCGTGCATGTCTCCGCCTCATCCCGTTTCCAGGCACCGGCGACGTTTTATTGGCTCCCACAATGATAAGCCATCCCTTGGCATATGTCGCACCAACCACCCGACAACGAACAACTAGCAAAGCAAAGATAGAAGTGATTTCGAGGGTATGGTCATCTTGCCTGCAAGGTTCTCAGAGTTGTCGAAAGTTTGATCCTCGTAAGCGTACTCAACAGGTTCCTCATTCACGAACTCGTCTCCCGACTCTACCCATAGCAAGAACACAAGCAATGGAACCACAATCAATCACGGGAAATGCACAAACAACATGATGCAATACGTGCATGATATGCGAGATATGATATGCAATGCATATGCGTGCTCCGGAAGAAAAAGGATGAACAAGGCAGTAACTTGGCAAAACAAGTATGCCACTGGAAATATGAGATGATTTCGGTCGAAATCGATATAAAGATCACTGGAAACGGATGCACGGTTTGCAAATGGCAAGCAAAACAAGAATGACACGATTCTGCGATTAACAGCATGATAGCACTTAGAATACATCAAGTAACTATGCTACAACACTCCAACATAGCAACAAGGCATATGGCAGTAATCTACATGAGATGGCTGACAAAAGATGAACACTGAGCTACGGCTATATCACACCATAACAGGTTCAAACAAGCATGGAAAAAGTGCAAACGATATCAGGTTCACAGACTTGGTGAAAATACTGAACATGGCTGAAACAGCATCAGGTAGCAATGTTCAGAGCAAGAGAAACACATGCTACAGGAACTTAACATAGAAAAACAAGGCATGGAATGAATCTACTAAAAGCATAGAACAAAAGTCCCTTACTGACCATGAGCCAAAAAGGATCAGAAGATATGATGGCACCCATGTAAACATAGCAAGTTTCGTTAACAGGTTACAGACTGCAGAAAACAAAACATGGCATTAACAGAATTATGAAGGCATCTTGGTGAGCTTGATTCACTCATCACAAAGAAATGCATGACAAAACAAGCATACCTACAGTAAGATGGCATGTTTATGAAGCTAACCATGGCAAGAGCAAGCACATAGCATGTATGGATCAAGTACAACAACCTTGGCAAAATTGAATATCATGTTAACGTTCTGCCAGAAATATTTTATAGCAAACGTAGAGCAAGATTAAGACATGCTATGGCACTCCATAATTGCAAACAGGGGCATGGATGGATAGAGGATAACCATATCTACAGAACGTCCTTAATGAACATACTCAAAATAAGCATGGATCTCTCTTTAGCCACATGGATACGTAGCAACAAAATAACAGCAGTAACAGACAGCAAAATCCTAAGTCCCTAAAAACAGAAACATCACGAAGCCTAGTTTGCATGCTTGTGCTAGTCACCACATAGATCACAAAAATACATGGCATACACCCCTGTAAAGATGGCATGGCATAGATCAAAACACCTGTAGAGCTCATACCCATAAGATGCACACATCAAATGCAACAAAAATAACAAAACATCAAGTTCTGATAAGTAGCAGCAGTAAACATCATATAGCACTCTTGCACCAGAGATTTGGGCATCAAGATTGACTCAAACGAGTATGGCACAATGGAACGAAATGAAGAGCATCTCGTGGCGAACATTTCGATATATCATACACGCAAAACGGAGTAGTATGCAATAAGATATGATGCGATGAACAGAGCAATATATTGTGAAAACTTTGGGACTTGGCAGAAAACGAGGGGGGAAGTCAACCTCTCCCAGATCTGGATCTGGCACAGAAGCCGAGGTTTGTCGGGGTTCGGCCGAAGTTGGGGAAGGAGGAGGACGGAGGGGACGAGGACGGGCGCCGGCGGTCGGGGACGGGCGCGGAGACGGCGGTCGGTGCCGTCGGAGGTGCGGGGCGGCACGGCGGCGGGCGAGGCGTGGGCGGGGTCGGCGGAGGAGCGCCCGTGGCGAGGCTCAAGGCGGCGGCGGGGATCCGCGGGAGGGCGGAGGCGCGCGCGGGAGGCGACGCATGGCGCGGGCGACGGGCCGGGAGGGCCCCGCCTGGGCCCCGGCGGGCCGGCGCGCGGCGGTGCGGGGGAAGTGGGCGCCGGCGGCGGCGAATCCGGAGGCGACACGTGGCACGCGGCGATAGGCTCGGGGCGGCGGCGGATTCTGTCCGGCGCGGAGTGGACGCGTCCGGCGGCGGAGAGGGAGCGGGGCTAGGGTTTCGGGACCCGAAATTTCGGAGGGGATCACATATTTATAGGTAGAGGGAGCTAGGAGACTCCAAATGGAGTGTGGTTTTCGCCCACACGATCGTGATCGAACGACTGAGAGCATGGAGGGGGCTTAGATGGGTTATTGGGCTGTTAGGAGGGGTTTTTTCTGCAACACACAAAAGGCCTTTGCGGTTACCCGGTTAACCGTTGGAGCATCAAACGACCTCCAAATGGAACGAAACTTGACAGGTGGTCTACTGGTGGTGTACCAAGGCCACTTGGCAAACCTCGGTCCATTCCGAGAACGTTTAACACCCGCTCATGATAAGAAACAAGAGGGGTGCGCCGGTGCATGTGGGAGTGCCGGATTGCAAAACGGACAACGGGGAAAATGCTCGGATGCATGAGACGAATACGTATGCAAATGAGATGCACATGATGACATGATATGAGATGCATGACATGAACAAAATACAAAACGAAAGACAAAACCCGACCACGAAGGGAATATCATAACACATAGCCGAAAATGGCAAGAGTTGGAGTTACAAATATGGAAAGTTACATCCGGGGTGTTACATCTTCCACCACAAGACCACAAGCTAAAAGGCAAGGACAAGCTTCAAGAGGAGATTGATGCATTTGAAGAAGCTCCTAAGGCTTTGGTCAAGTGGGTTCCCAAGACTACATCAAGTTCTACCTCATCAAGTACGACTACAACTCCAAGGATTCCCATCAAGATGGTGTGGATCCCGAAGAAGAAGAACTAGAGAGTTCTTGAGGGTGACTCCGCCAACATACTTCACTCTTATCATTTTGGCAAGGACAAGTGCAAACATCTTCCATATCTTGCAGTAGTTCAAGGAGTCACAAACCCTCTTGTTGGTAAGACAAGGGACAAGGTAACCTAATGCTTTCATGGACATCATCTTGTGTGTACTTCACTCTATGTCTATGGATATCCTTGCTTGTTCTTTGTGGGACTAACCCGTGTAGGTTGAAAGTGCAACTCACTCCAATGGAATGCTCCGAATGATCTACATCAACATTGAGCATCCACATCTTCATTACCTACATGAAGTCATCATCGACCAAACCCAAGGTTAGTTCATCCCTCTTAGGGGGGATATCACATCTAGGGGGAGCTTTACTCTAAGAATTGAGCTAAAGCAACTCTAATGGTGTGAACACAACAATGCTTTATGTAAAAGTGGTAAGCCCACTTGTGCTTAAACGATGAGTATGACCTATGATCAAATGTTCTCATTTGACTCCTAAGTCAATATACTCATATATAGATGACCTAGTCATCGCCAATTGCTTAATAGATGCTAGAGTGTTTGTGCATGCTTTGTCACATATTTCTTTTGCCATATTATTGTGTGAGCATGTTGGATGCATACTTCTCTCATTCGAGGACATCCATTTGTTGCTTTGATTGCTTGGCTTTTTCTCTTTTGCCAAATGGATGGACAAGAATGCCTAAGAAATCCCTCTAGCTATCTATGATTTCCTCGTCTCAAACTCTATTCATGCTACATCGCAAAGTTTGATCAAGTCAGATTCGAACCACTCTGTGTGAGGAGCACTCGGAGTCCCCAATTCGTCATAGACTTAAACTTCCAAAACCTCTTTGTGCATTTCGGTCTGACCGATTCATCCTTTTCGGTCCTACCGAGATCACTTTGTTGATCTAGGTTTTCAATCTCGGTGCAACCGATTAGAACCTTTCGGTCACACCGAGTTGCAGTAACTACCTACAGTTTTGCATCTCGGTGCCACCGAGTCGTTCCACTCGGTCACACCGACAGGGTCAGGTTATATATACTGACGGGTCAAATTTTGGAAATTTTTCCGAAACCCTTCACCCCCGCGTGACCTGCTCTGCCTCTTCGGGTCTCCGGATTGTCCTCTCGCCGCCAGCGACCTCCCGCCGCTGGTCTCCGCCGCCGTCAACGGCAATATGCCCCGCCGTTGCCGCCGTAGCGAACACTCGCCGCTCTAGGGTAAGTGTTCGACCCCTTGTGCTGTCTTTTTCACTACGATTCCTAGCACAAGGACAATGCCATGTTTCTTGACATGGTTGATATTGATCCATCCAGCTAAAACTTCCTTAGGTCTAGATTGATTCGAAAATTTTAGGGTTAGCTCTCCGCAGAACTCATCTCGGACCGACCAAACTGTAGAAATCGGTCTCACCGATTCGGCTTAGGCCATTGCACATGCGCTTTTCGGTCCGACCGAAACGTGCAAATCGGTGTGACCGAGTTCAAGATTCTGTGAAACCCTAGCAATCTCGGTGCCACCGAACTGTGACTCGGCCCAACCGAGTTCACCAGTTTAGGTTCCAAGTGTTGCTTCGGTATCACCGAGTTTGTCAATTCGGTAGCTCCGAGATCACTTCTGTAGAGAACTAAAACTAAGCTTTTTGACTCAACTGTTTTGAAAAACCTCTGTACTTTGTGATGCTCATCTATTCTACCTCATCTACAACCTATTCACAGGGTCTGCTGACAGTTTGCCTACAAGATGTCTGATCAAAGTGACAGCCAGAACAAGTCAGAGGAACATGTGCAGATGAGTGAGGGCTCAGATCCCTCTAGCACTTCTGATGATGGAAGTAGGAGCACTCCAAGCAACTTGCCAAAGGCAGCCACCAGGTCTAGGAAGAAGAGAACCTCAGAATCAGAGGATGAGGACTATGTGGCCACTGAGGAGGAAGTAAGCTCCAAGAAGAAGGTGCTAAAGAAGGAGTATGGCACAGCTGCTGCAGTTAAGCTAGGACTGAACAAGAAGGCACCTGCAAGGAGGATGCCAATGTCAAAGCCAAGGAAAGTTGCCACAGGTGAAACTATGAAGTTCACCATTGAATCTGAAGAAGAAGCAGTTGGTGAGGACAAGAAGAAGAAGAGGGAAAGAACCACTACTGCCAGAGTTCTTGGCAAGCCCTCAATGAAGAGAGATTCTGAAGGAGAAGAGGAAGAAGAAGAGGATGCTGCACCAGCACCCAAAGCTCAGAAGCTTATGGGAGATGCAATCAGATCAGGGGCTGCTCCATCTAAGCCCAAGTCTGCTCCCAAAGCTCAAACTCAGAAGCCCCCCAAACCCAAAAGGAACACCAGGAGTATTCCAGCTGAGGAAAAGAACAAGGCCCCAGTGCCTGAAGCAGAAGAAGAAGATGATTCTCTTGTCTTGAGAAAGTTGAAGCCAAAGTTCCCTGATCATAATGATGCACATCCTGTTGCAGAAGATATGAGGATCAGAAAGGATGCAGGACTAAGACTGTGGAGACAGTCTGATCCATATGCTGTCAGGAGGAGAACAATAGTCGATTACAGGTTTCACACAAAGGAACAACAAGATTTCTATGAGACAATCTTGCTTGACAAGAAGCCCATAGTATGTGACATGAGATGGATAGACTGGGAGTACATCAAGGAAAATGAAGATCACTATCTAGGAGTCTATGACAGCTTCAAGGCTTGTGGAGTAGATACATTTGTTGGACAGAAGCTCACCAAGTGGAATGATGAGCTGATCACGCAATTCTATTCTACAGCCCATTTCTATCCAGATGGGAGGATTATATGGATGTCTGAGGGTACTAGGTACCAATCCACAGTAGAAGAATGGGCCAAGCTGATCAATGCCCCTGAAGAACATGAAGATGACTTGGATGTGTATGCCACCAAGAAGAAAGACCACAACACTATGGCCATCATGTACAAGGAGATCCCAGAAAAGCTTTGGAGACTCATAAGCTTGGATCTGTACACTATTTGTTGTCTGGTCTGCCTACCATCAACTGGATCCTTAGGCACACATTGCTACCCAAGTCTGGAGATCACAAGATGATCAGAGGACATGCTATAAATTTGCTACACTTATTTGATGTGCCTCAAAAGTTCAAAGTGATGAGTCTGATTGTGGAAACAATCAAGAGGACAGCTGCTGACCAAAAGAGAAGCTGTGGGTATGCTCCACACATTCAGGAGCTCATCAACTCCAAGATAGGCACATGTACATACTTGTTCGACAAGGAGCACCTTCCTCTGCATCCTGATTTTGAAGATAACACTGTTGTGATGAATGAGGAAGACCCCACATATGTGCTAGCACAAGAGAAGAGAGAGAAGGCAAGAGCAGAGAAAGCTGCAAGAATGCCAACTGTTGAAGAGGCATCTCAAGTATTCTTGAAATCCAAGCAAGATCAGCTTGGATATCTAATCCAATCCACCTTGAGGATTGATAAGGGCTTGGCCACCCTGACTCAAAACCAGGAGAGCTTGGAGAGGATCATTGAGCAGAAATTCTATGATCTTGATGTCAAAGTAACTGAGATTCAGTCAGCAGTTGAGCAACTTCAGGAGGAAGTGGAGGAGAAGAAGGGCAAGTCAACTACAGATGCTTTTGCTAGAGTGCCCCGAAGCCAGAGGTCTGATGCAGTGCCAGTCACAGATACTAGAGCTACAGCATCAGCTCCAGCAGCTACAGCTCCAGTGCCACCTCCAGCAGCCACTCCACCAGCTCCAGCTACATCAACAGAAGCTTTCATCCTTGGAGTCATCTCTACACCACCTACCGAAGATCAAGCCCGAGAGACGTTTAGTCCTATGCATTTTTGAACCTTTTGGTAACTTGTTGCCAAAGGGGGAGAAAAATGTATAGATCATAGGCTTCGAGAGAGAGTGTTGCTTTTTATCTCTCTTGCTATTTTGGTCGAACTACCTTTTTGATTGTGTGCTTGTGTGAGATACTTTATGTCCTTGTGAGATACTTGTTGATCATATGTTTGATCATATGCTACCTTTATGCTTGTTGGATGATATTCTCTTATCTCTTATATCCTTATATGATCATTCACTTTGGTGATGAGTGCATGCTTTCAATTTCTATCATTTTGAGCGCTCCACCAAGATGTATGTGACATGGAAGAGTAACCCATGATCCTAATCGATTGTGCATTTGCATTCAAAAGCAAATTTTAAATAATGCACAAATTTAGGGGGAGCTCTTGCTTATCACATACTTGTTAAAGCGACGATGTTTTTCAATCTTATTATCATTTGTCGAAGCTTTGATCTATATGTTGTCATCAATTACCAAAAAGGGGGAGATTGAAAGTGCAACTATCCCTGGGTGGTTTTGGTAATTCCTAACAACATATAGCTCATTGAGCTAATGCTATTTGAAGATAAATATTTCAGGAAAGCTCAGTGATTGGCATGGCATGGATTAGAAAAGTGGACCCCTCAAAATGCTCAGGACAAAAGGATTGGCTCAAGCTCAAAGCACAAGACTCTACATTTTTCATTTTAGTGATCCAAGATCACATTGAGTCCATAGGAAAAGCCAATACTATTAAGAGGGGGTGAGGTGCTGCTTAATGAGGTTCTTGCTCAAAATGCTTAGTGATATGCTCCAAAGCCCTCAATTACTTTCTCATATCCACGTATGTCCCAAACCAAAAGTCAAACTCGGCCCCACCGAAACTTTCTATCCGGCACTACCGAGTTCTCTTAACATAGCCACTGCCAGAAACCCTAATCAATTCGGTCTCACTGATAGGGATCTCGGTCTCACCGAGATGGGATTGTAATCTCTCTGTTTCCCTTTCGTAACGTTTCGGTCCAACCGAGATGAGCGATCGGTCCCACCGAGATTGCAATGCAAACTCTCTGTTTCCCTTTCATAACGTTTCGGTCCAACCGAGATGAGCAAATCGGTCCCACCGAGTTTGCCTGACCAACTCTCTGTTTGTCTATTACCAAAATCGGCCTCACGGAGTTTGTGTAATCGGTCTCACCGAGATTACGTTATGCCCTAACCCTAACCAAATCGGTCCTACCGAGTTGACATGTCGGTCCCACCGAAAACCCTAACGGTCACATTATGAACCAAATCGGTCCGACCGAGTTTCATGATTCGGTCCCACCGAGTTTGGTAAATTGTGTGTAACGGTTAGATTTTGTGTGGAGGCTATATATACCCCTCCACCCACTCTTCATTCGTGGAGAGAGCCATCAGAACATGCTTACACTTCCAACATACATTTTCTGAGAGAGAACCACCTACACTTGTGTTGAGGTCAAGATATTCCATTCCAACCACATAAATCTTGATCTCTAGCCTTCCTCAAGTTGCTTTCCACTCAAATCATCTTTCCACCAAATCCAATCCTATGAGAGAGAGTTGAGTGTTGGGGAGACTATCATTTGAAGCACAAGAGCAAGGAGTTCATCATCAACACACCATTTGTTACCTCTTGGAGAGTGGTGTCTCCTAGATTGGCTAGGTGTCACTTGGGAGCCTCCGTCAAGATTGTGGAGTTGAACCAAGGAGTTTGTAAGGGCAAGGAGATCGCCTACTTCGTGAAGATCTACCCTAGTGAGGCAAGTCCTTCGTGGGCGACGACCATGGTGGGATAGACAAGGTTGCTTCTTCGTGGACCCTTCGTGGGTGGAGCCCTCCGTGGACTCGCGCAACCGTTACCCTTCGTGGGTTGAAGTCTCCATCAACGTGGATGTACGATAGCACCACCTATCGGAACCACGGATAAAAATTCTCCGTGTCAACATTTTGTTTGCTCCCTCGAACTCCTCCCTTTACCTTCATATGCAATTGTTTTACATTCCGCTGCTACACTCTTAGAACTGCATGTGTAGGTTGATTGCTTGACTTGTGCTAAGTTGCTAAAATCTGCCAAGAACTAAAATTGGGAAAAGGCTAGATTTTTATTTGGTCAAGTAGTCTAATCACCCCCCTCTAGGCATACTTTTGATCCTATAGCATGGACGGCCTCGCGCCGCTGTGGTGCTTGCAGGGAGCATCGAGAATCTCCTCGAAGCTCATGGCGGGTTGCCATGTCGTCTTGCCGGTCTGCCGACGCTTGACGGTCGGGTCGGTCGTGGGCGCCTGCTCAACGGCCGCGACGAGCCGGTTGTCGTAGCGCTGGGCCAGCTGGTCGGCCTTGCGCTTGTTGTTCTGCTGGTTGTGCTGCTGCCAGCTTCCTTCGCCGACCGGCTTCGGAGGGGGAACCGGCTTCGCTTTGCCGGCTTCGTCCAGCGCCACCTGGATCTTCACGGCAAAGACGGTGTTGGCGTACTTGTCCGCCATCACCATGAGTGCGGCCATGGTGGCCGGCTCGGAGCGTAAGAGCTTGTGCTTGAGGAGGGTGCCATCCCGGCACCCGTTGACGAAGTAATGGATTGCTTGGACTTCATGGACGCCCTCGCAGCTATTCCGGAGCTCGGTCCAGCATGCGAGGTATTCGCGGCCGGTCTTCGCCGGCCCCTGCACGCACATGGCGAGCTGACTGGGGCGGCCGGGTCGCTTGTAAGTGCTGGTGAAGTTGCACACGAAAGCCTGCTCGATGTCGACCCACGCGTTGATGCTGCCTGCCGGCAGACTGTTCAACCAGGTGCGGGCCGACCCCTGGAGCATGAGAGGCGCGTAGCGGACGGCAAGGCGGTGGTTACCGCCGGCGATGCCGATGGCGGTGGTGTAGTCGGTGAGCCAGTCCTCCGGCTTCACGGTGCCGTTGTACTTGGGGGTGTCGCGGGGGAGCGTGAATCCTTTAGTTAAGGGCTCACCCCGGATGCGTGGCCCGAAGCACGCTGGCCCGACCGGTCCTTTCTCCTCCAGCTCTTGGGAGAGGGCGAGTCGGTCGAGGCGGTGGCGAACATCGGTGTCGTTGATGGCGCGCGGGCCCAGCCGGTCGGTGATCGCGCCGCGGGGGGCCGGGTCGGCTCTAGTCGGACGTCGGCTGGGTTGGAGCAGAGGGTCGAGGCGGCGTCGGACCTCCGAGGCCGGCTCATCGCCCAAGCCGTCGGTGGTCGCCGAGGCGGGGTTGCGCCGGGTTCGGGTGGGGCCGGAGTGCGCCTCGCCAGGTGGTGAAGATGCCGTGTGCTGGATGTCGCCGGGTCCAGCGACGCGGGCGGAGCCGGATCCGGCCGGCTTGGCGAGTTGGTTGAGGCGGTCCGGCTGTGCATGTTGGCCGCAGCAAGGAGGTCGTTCACCCTCTTGAGGCGGTCCTGCAGCTCTTCGCCTACGAGCTGATCCAGGCCGATCGCAGCCGCCTGGGCAGCGCGCATGTTCTTCACAGGAGTCTCGTAGACGGGAGGGATGGCGCCGAAAGCGCGCACGATCGCGCCGCCACGGGCCCGTACGTTGGCGACCCGGATTGGCTCTGGCGCGCCCGGTGTGAAACCGTAGGCGGCGTTGTGCTCCAGCTGAGCGGAGTCGAGGCGGCGCTGCGTGGCAGCGAGCGTCTCGGTGAGGTCCAGTAGGCGCTGGCGGTCCTCGTCGAGACGAGTCTAGGACTCGGCGATGTTGGAGGCGTCGATGTCGGTGCCGATGGGGACGCGAGGGCTCTGCATCGTGGCGCACAGCGGGTTGGGCGGGCTGGCCCGCTTCGCTGCGGTCCTGGCTTCGGCGGCCTTCCTCGCCACACTGGACGAGGAAGCAGCGCCGGTGTTGGTGATGAAAACCTCCACGCAGAGGTCCATTGCCCCGGCGGTAGTGCCGCCGCCGAGGGAAAGGGGGGAGTAGGAAAAGTCAAGTACCTCACTGGGGTACTCGTCGGCCGCAAGTGCGTCGGAGATGCACAACGCGGTGAAGGAGGCGGCGAGTGCGTCGATGACGTCGTCCGCCAGCGTGACGGGCTCGTCGGAGTCGGAGAGGAGCCCCATTTGAAGCATGCTTCCGGCTAGGACTTCGAGCTGCCCCACGGTGGGCACCAACTGTCATGATGGGCGCACGACAAATGCCAAGGGATGGCTAAAGATAGGAGGAGGCTCGAGGGCACTGGTGGGCTCCAGAGGCGAGGTCGGCATGAGCGAGCGCGGGATGCAAGACATACCCATGTTCGAGGCTCTCTGGAGAGATAACACCCCTAGTCCTGCTGAGTGTAGTTGATATGTATCAGTACAGGGTTGCTCCTAGAGCTGTATGGAGGAAGAAAGAAGGCTGGCCAAGGCTTAGGCAGCTCCCTCTCCTCGGGTGTTGCTTGCTAGGTGTGTGTGTGTGAGTGCATGAGTGAGTTCGCCCCCATGCATGAGGGCTCCTGGGGGGTTTTATAGGTCAACCCCAGGGGTACAATGGTAATGTTACAAGGCCGTAGGGCCGAGTTGTCAGTGTCCAGGAACCCGGTGCTGGGACCCGCCGGGTGCCAGGTCTCGCCGGGTTCCCCGGGCACGGGCCCTGCGCACCTAGGGGCACTGTGCGCCGTCTTGTCGATCGTCAGGGAGTGGCCGAGTCGGTCGGCTATAGTGGCGCTCCGTCAGGTCGCCGCTTGCTGGCGTCATTAGTGACGACGGGTGCACTGTGGCCACGCCAGCCCTGGTCAGCGGGGCACTGTTGCCACGCCCCGGCTGACCAGAGGCATGGGCGGGGCACTGTTATCTTCGTCATCGGTAGGTGGAGACTCGTCCGATCATACGGCCGGGATGGGATGGGAGCTGACGTGTGGCTGGTTTGGAGAACACACCAAGGGTGGAGCTGGCTTGTTGGGGAAGTCTTGGTGCACCGGGCTCGACTGTCCTGAGCTGGTTGTTGGGGCCGAGTCGAGGAGTCTGGCCGTGTCGAGGATTTGGCTGGGTCGAGCGGCTTGCTACCTCTTGAGCACTGCGTTGGTTTTCCCTTGAAGAGGAAAGGGTGATGCAGTAAAGTAGCGTAAGTATTTCCCTTAGTTTTTTAGAACCAAGGTATCAATCCAGTAGGAGGCCACGCACGAGTCCCTCGCACCTACACAAACAAATAAATCCTCACAACCAACGCAATAAAGGGGTTGTCAATCCCTTCACGGTCACATACGAGAGTGAGATCTGGTAGATATGATAAGATAATATTTTTGGTATTTTTATGATAAAGATGCAAAGTAAAATAAAAGGCAATAAAAATAACTAAGTGTTAGAAGATTAATATGATGGAAAATAGACCCCGGGGCCATAGGTTTCACTAGTGGCTTCTCTCGAGAGCATAAGTATTACGGTGGGTGAACAAATTAGTGTTGAGCAATTGATAGAATTGAGCATAGTTATGAGAATATCTAGGTATGATCATGTATATAGGCATCACGTCCGAGACAAGTAGACCGACTCCTACCTGCATCTACTACTATTACTCCACA
Source organism: Aegilops tauschii subsp. strangulata (assembly GCF_002575655.3). Taxonomy (NCBI): domain Eukaryota; kingdom Viridiplantae; phylum Streptophyta; class Magnoliopsida; order Poales; family Poaceae; genus Aegilops; species Aegilops tauschii. The sequence continues at coordinate 455,520,009 of NC_053041.3, read as the reverse complement.
CATCGACACTACAAAAAAAAGACACATCCGTGACATTTTGGGCCGAACGATTTTTTTTTGTCATACATATGACACTTCTATGACGATAATTGTGACAAAACCCGGTATCATCATAGATGTGGTGGGCTCCTACTTCTATGACAAAAAATCATGACAGAAAATGGGCTTTTCGTCCTGGGCGGGCCGGAGACGCAGCTGCATGGCATTCTTTGGGCCGTCCATGATGGAAAAAACCGTGGTAGAAGCGAGGGGGTGGAAAATTTCGGGGAGTTCCCGGTTACAGTGGGAGGTCGGGGGCCGAGCGATGCGCGTTTCTCTCGTACACGTACGCGCGTGTGTGCGAGGCGTTGGATCTAACTGAACCCGAGCGAGGCTTTGGGCTCTAACTGAACCCGAGCGATTGCACTGCAGGCTACGCGTTACTGAACCCGAGCGATCGATCGATGGCTGTTAACTGAACCCGATCGAGCGATTCCTTCGCTACTGCTGCTAACTGAAGCCGATCGATTGGATGAATAGTGAGCATTCGGGGGGGGGGGGGGTTGGATGAACAGTGAGCGGTGGCGTTGCCTCTGGAAGAACAGGACCCCGTGGTGTGGAGGGCTGGATGAACAGTAGACGGTGGAGGGGTGCCCATGGAGGGGTGGTTGAATAGGACCCCGTGGTGTGGAGGGCTAGATGAACAATAGACGGTGGAGGGGTGCCCGTGGAGGGGTGGTTGAACAGGACCCCGTGGTGTGGAGGGCTGGATGAACAGTAGACGGTGGAGGGGTGGTTGAACAATAGCCGTTGGAGTAGCGCGCGGTGGAGGCTGGATGAACAAGAGCCCGTGGAGGCTGGAGGAGGTCGACGGTAGCCCGTGGAGGCTGGAGGAGGTCGACGGTGGAGATCAACAGTATCCCGTGGAGTCCCGTTTTGCGGTACGCCACACCCCTCCCGATCAACAGGACCCCCGTTTCGACCGTAGCGCTGCAACACAAGTCTGTTTCCTCCGTTTTGTGGTACGCCACACCCCTCCCGATCAACATGACCTCCGTTTCGACCGTAGGAGGTCCGTTTCCTTCGTTTTGTGGTATGCCAGACCCCTCCTGATGAACAGGATCCCATTTCGAACGTGGCCGGTTGAACACAAGGCCGTTTCCTCCGTTTTGCGGTACGCCAGGCCTCGTTTCCATCGCCTGTTCCGTCCAAACCCTCCCGATGAACACGACCACGCATTCCGTTCCGACCCAGCCGATTGGCTCCCACGCGTTCCGTTGCCTCCTGATGAACACGACGCATTCCGTTGCCTCCCCATGAACACGACGCATTCCATTGCCTCCCCATGAACACGACGACGACGCTGTTTCTCCGTTCCGACCCAGCCATGTACACGAGCCCTGGCCGTACGTATGCGCGAGTAGGCGTTCGAGACCCTGCCCGTATGTACGTACGTGGCCGTATTTTCTTTCTTGCACCCTAGCCGCTATACGTACGTGTACATGCTACGTGCGCGCCTCTACTACGACACGTACGCGCCTCTACTACGACACGTGCGCGCCTCTACATCGATCAGTATATATGTACGTACACGTTCGCGACCAGAATGACAACGCTACGTACGCTTCGACCAGGTGGGTCCCGACTGTCAGGCACTTCCTTGCCTGCGAAGATGTAGCTGGTGGGTCCCAGCAGTTAGGGGGGCAAATCATTTTTTTGCCCGGACGCACTTCCTTGCGTGCGAAGGTGTAGCTGCTGGGTCCCAGCAGTCAGGGGGGAATCGTTTTTTTTCCCGGACGCACTTCCTTGCGTGCGAAGATGTAGCTGGTGGGTCCCAGCAGTCAGGGGGGCGAATCGTTTTTTCGGACGCACTTCCTTGCGTGAGAAGATGTAGCTGGTGGGTCCCAGTAGTCAGGGGGAAACATTTTTTTCACGAAATACGGTGGCCCGTCCGGTGGGTCCCCGCTGTCAGGTGGAGGAATAATTATTTTGCGCGTAATAAGGAGGCACTTCCTTGCTGCGGCCGTGGACCCAGTTGTCAGCCTCTCCACGTACAGTCCACGTCCGATGGAAGCCATTCCTTGACCACGTTGACCACGCCGCGCCGAGAGCACCAGGGCGGTGGACGACGGCGAGGCCTAGGAAGGGGACGACGCGGAGCCGGGGAAGACGCGGCAGTGGATGCCCACGCGTAGAGGAGTATGAGGGTTCACTCATTCGGCTGCGGTGTGAGGCTGCCGTCGCCCCAGAATAACAGGGGGTGTGGGTGCGTAGAGGGATGGCCTGGCCAGCGGTGGGAGTAGTAGGGGGCGGTGAGGCCTCCGCGGCATCACAGCCGGCCACGGGCGGCAGGAGCAGGCGGCACGACCGGCGCTGCTTTGGGCGGCTGGAGCAAGAAGACCAGAGGTTGAAGAAGCACTACGGCCGTTGGATGGACATCGTACGGTCACTGGAGCTAGAATCGTTCATATATTGACTAAAGTTGACAAAGGCCCCCGTCCCAGTCAACTTAGTAGGCCCACAAGTCAGCCTCCCACCAAGGTGGGTCCCAGCTAGCAGGGGGGTATTCATTTTTTTGTGCGTAATAAGGAGGCACTTCTGGTGGGTCCGAGCTGACAGCGGGGGGAACGTTTTTTTCGCGAAATACGGTGGCCCGTCCTATGGGTCCCAGCAGTCAGGGGGAAACATTTTTTTCATGAAATACTGGTGGCCCGTCCGGTGGGTCCCTGCTGTCAGGTGGAGGAATAATTATTTTCCGCCTAATAAGGAGGCACTTCCTTGCGGCTGCCGTGGACCCAGCTGTCAGCCTCTCCACGTACAGTACTCTTCCGGTGGAAGTCGGTCGTTGACCACATTGACCATGCCGCGCCGAGAGCACCACGGCGGTGGACGACGGCGAGGCCTAGGAAGGGGACGACGCGGAGCCAGGGAAGACGCGGCAGTGGAAACCCGCGCGGAGAGGAGTACGAGGGTTCACCGGTTCGGCTGCGGTGTGAGGCTGCCGTCGCCGCAGAATAACAGGGGGTGTGGGTGAGTAGAGGGATGCCCTGGCCAGCGGTGGGAGTAGTAGGGGGCGCTGAGGCCTGCGTGGCAGCACAGCCGGCCACGGGAGGCGGGAGTAGGCGGTCCCGCCAGCGCTGCTTTGGCGGCTGGAGCAAGAAGATCAGAGATTGAAGAAACACGACGGCCGTTGGATTGACATCCAACGGTTACGTCTGCTAGAATCGTTTGTTGACGTATATAATAACTAAAAAAATCTTGCATACGCGTCAACTAAACAAGCCCACAAGTCAGACCACTCCCTCTTTTTTTTAATAATTTATATATAACTCATGGCAACTTCTTATGCAATTTATTGCAGTCTTTTTTTGGTTGGCCAGGGCCAATTTCGCATATTTCTGTGGGTTCCAAACTATTTTTGTCGAGCCAGATTTAAAGTACTTTGAAGATATATTTAAATTAGGTTAATGCCCAGTGAAATAGGAATCTAAAAATGTGAAATAATTCAGAAATTATCAATTAATTGCCAATTTGTCATCTGTTATATTTACAACCCATTTCATATTACTTTCAAGATTTGCAGGCGTCTTGAAAGAGTTGCAGCCCATCAGGGCGTAGAAAAATAAGTAGGCCTGGATTGGGTATTCTTCAGAAAAAATAAACTGGGCTCATTTTCACAAAGAAAAAATAGCTGGGCTGGTCACATGGTGAACATAAAATATAAGCCTGGGCTAGATGGGCCACAGCCTAGTTCAAACCCTGCTCCGTCTCAACAATACCAAACAAAAGAAAATACTGCTCGAGTAGCTACGTCCCAGGTGTCAGCCGATCTTGTGCTGTTCTCTTGTCTATTGACTATATACGCTCACAGTGTCGTGTGTCCCAGATGTCAGGAAAACACTAGGAGGAAGCATTTTATTTTTCCATACACTGACGTGGTGGGCCCCTACTATCATCCTCTCCACGTACTTCTGCCGATTCCTGTTGTTTGTTGACCATGTTGACAACACGAGAGGGCGGCGCCGTGGCGAGCGCACCAAAGCACGCGGAGGACGTCGACGTTAACGATTTAGGAGACGGTGGGGCGGCGAGCGTGCGCTGAGGCGCAGCCAGCCGTGGGAGGCGGAAGCAGGCGGCCCCGCCGGCGCTGGTTTGGTTTTGGCGGCTGGAGGAAGACAGGACTGAAGAAACACGACAGACTGTAAAAGCAGCAGGAGTACTTAACAACCTTAACTGAAACCAGCAGGGGCACTTAACAACCAAAGCTGAAAGCAACGTGGTCAATAAACAGGATATTCGCTTTAGAGCCATGGAAAAGCATGAACATAATCTTCTGTCCTATTCTCCAAGATGGACGGGCCTTCATTATTTGAGACCACCCATGAATAAGTATCTTTTCACCTCCAAGGGGAATTGAGCAGGTCGACATAAACATCATGTTGTGACCAAGCGCAAGTCTGACCCGACCATGGTCAGGCATCTGTATAGGAACAATAGAACTCGGCAGTTCCTGTTTCAAGAAGATCACAGCTGTAAAACTGTGTATAAGCAATAGTTTATGGACAACATATATAACAGAAAACAACTCGTGCCATAAGTTTCTCGACACAGTTGGACCTGTTCAACGAGTGCAGCAGTGGCACACATATCCCACGTGGCCTTCCACCATTGAAACGCCCCACAAGGACCTCAAGACGATCAATAAAGTGTAGGAACTTGTGGATGTCGATCCAGTCAACTTCAGTGCCATTAGTAACAGCCAAGTTATTACAGAGTAACAAACGAGCAGACTACTTAACTCTGAAAAAACCTACACGTGCCACCAATTATAAGAAAATATTAGTTAGAAGTAGCATCTTCGTGAGAGATTCGTTGCTAATTCTAAAGTTAAATTGTGATTAGTTAGACAGAATAGGTGGATCGAGAAGTAATCGAGGCAACAAGCAAGAACCAGATACAAAACCAACATGGATGAACAATTGGAATGATGTCGGGGTGGAAGATCGCAGTGAAGATGAGACCGGGTTCTGCTATTTCCAACAACATTCGTGCGCCAACTTTCAGTCCGTAACACTTGAGAAAGTTTATCCAAGTTCGGCCATAAAAAAAGCAGCGATCTTCTTGGTTCATGAACCCAACTCGGAACTTATATCCATGGCTTGTCTTCACTGTGAACATTAAACTAGTGTATTCAGTTATGGCAAGGCCGAGTATCTTGAGTACATGTGTTCTGGCTGAGCAAATAATACACTACAGGAAAAATAATATGAGAACATAGCATGTTCAAAAAAACCCCACCCTCCCGGATAGAAAAGAGGATTCTAGGAACATACTGTGCATGTTTCAAAATGCTGTGTTAGGATGAGAAGGAACAAGTGTGGCGTCTCGCCGAGGGCGCAGAAACCTGTAGGGTCCTCGCACTTTGGGCACTGCAAATGAAACACACTAGATTCAGTAGGAAGAAAAATGCATCAACGGCGGCGGCTGCCATCCTAGGATTACCTGCGACCAAGGTACTTGGATTTATCGGGGACGGATGAAGAATTCGTACCTGGTTCTCCATGAGAAAACCCTATGCAATCACCAAGAGGGGTTTTTCTCTGAACAAGCAGACAAGGGAGAAGGGGATTCAGGCCCAGTGAAATATTGCCGCTTCATTCATCCAGCTTACTGCTAAAGCTGGAAAGGGGGGTTGTGATTTGACGGCTCATTAGGCATTACTGCGGCGCTACGGCCGGGGTGTGTCTACCGTGAAGTGGTGCACTCTAATTTGTGCATATGGCACGTGGACCCCGTTGCCGGTTGCCCCACATATCAGCGAAAGGAAGTAGAAAGACAGGAGTAACTAGTTACACATAAATATATTTTTTGACAGAGAGATACTCCCTCTGTAAAGAAATATACAAATCTTTTATATCACAGGCTCACCTTGCCGAGAAATATACTCCCTCTGCAACGCACGAGCATTATGGGGGTTCGGCTTTTTTTATGGGGGTTCAGCTGAGAATATAATACTCAGATAGGCTCACGGTTCTGGACTTTGGGCCGCAGGCCAACCCTGCATGTTTGGGGGCCCATGTGTTCTACCTCAGCGCTTTTCATATTGCAAGCGATCAGTACGACGCTGGTTTTAGATGCTGTCGCAAGGCGAATACACAAAATTGAATAAAGCACGACAGCTGTTGGAATGAAATCGAACGACAGTTCCTAACCAGCAATCAGAGTTGCAATTCTATCAACCATATACCATGTGATAAATAATACTGTCGTACTACTTATACACACAGGACACTTGTTTCACCATGCCAGATTATTACATCAAAATCTCTCGGAGGATAGATCAGTTCGGCAGTTGCGTGCTGCTACTGAAGAATTTCAAAGTTGATTTGGACCAGCTCTCCTTGCCGAGAAAGTTTGATTTTGACATCATCCCCTACCGCAAGATATGATTAGATTTGAACCTTGACCATCCTTTAGCATCAATCATCATGCGACCATCCTTTGTACTTACGGTATATTGAGCAGGTTCATTCACACGAAGGCTGCGCATGGTAAGAGAAACTTGGCCGCGGTCGCCTGGATTGTTGAACGACTCCCTCGTTGCTCTAAGAATTCTCTGTTTGCAAACAAGAAGACATACCCAAAAAGTTAGATCAACACAGTGAATCATGTGAAACAACATGGAAAGAAAAAAGAACGAAGCACTTGGGCGGCCAATGCTTACCAAGAAGGTCGACATGTCGGTTTTTGTAAGGACTTTGGTATATGAAGTGCGAACTGCAGCCCAGTCTGTTGCCGGTGCAACTGCACGGGCCGGAGCAGATGCAAGTGCAAGTGTTGGTGCAAGTGCCGAAGCCGCCGCTGCTGCCGAAGATGGTGCTCCTTGTAGAGCTGGTGCCGGTGTCGGAGCAGGTGCCGGTGTCGATGCCCGATCCTCCGGTAGATCAGACTGATCCGCTGATGCGGTCGGTGCCCAATCCTCAGCTGGATCAGACTGAGCTGCTGCCGCTGTCAGTGCTGGAGCAACTGCTGGTGCTCGATCTGTGCGAGACAGCGGTGATCATGTCTGGTCTGCTATGATCAGCTTTCTAACTTGACTAGGATCCATGACCGTGATCCAGTTTTTTTCTTCATTTCTTTTAAATGCGAGAAGGACTAATTGTGGCATTTTTGTTAAACCAAACTGCAGTTCATCATAGGGATTCAGCTTGTACTCAGACAACAGACTGATCCAATTTTTTCCAGTAATATAAGTGATGGACAATGCCTTTGTTACTGACACGACATAAGAAGTGAAACCTGCAAAAATAGCCATCGTAGAACAAACCAAACGGTTTATTCTGTGATGAATGTCACATGCCAAAACCTGCATCGTAAAATTGCAGGTAAAGAAAGAAAACATGACATTAAATCAATAAGATTTAGATAGTAAATCAATAAGATTTACTTGATGTGACACGAGTGAATCCTTACCAGGAAATCACTATGTTGAAGTACTAAACAAAAGATTGATCATCCAACTACGCGTGGCATGCAGGGGCCCCGCCTACTCCCACAAGCAGGACAGTCCAAAGGTCGTGACAAATCATATGGACCGAACATCAATGGGACTGGAAATCCTGGTGGGTGCGATAAACCCTGCAATGCATGCAGATATTGGAGTGTAACCATAATTGATAAACCATCCTCACAAAAAATATGATCTGGATACTTCAAAATATACAGACTGAATTGAGTGGACAGACATTAACATAGACCGTTCACACACCAAAAGCGACAGTACTAATAAACAATACAGGGTTCACAAACACAAATCAAGTACTGAACAATAGTACTTACTACAGACAAGCAAAGTTGCACTAACTAAACTCTGCAAACTATTTCTTGCCACCGACCTACGGGATGAACCCCGCATAACTGACTAGGCCATGGACTTCGTGTGAGATGTCTACATGCACCATCACCATCTTGTCAACCTTGGATAACCTAACAGAGTGGTCTTTCCACTCATAAACATGATGATGAAGATAGGCCGCATCAGATTTGTTGGGAAGCTTTACAAGAACCACACCCTTCGTAATCGAAGGCACAGCCAGGAAATTGTTGTGGTCAAGTACAGCCTCAAGAACACGCCTGGCAACAATGCTACAGGAAAACACTAGTTCAGGACACGTGGCGACAAGGACACAGCAGCTGGATAGTTCAGCAGTAGAACTCATCATCAGGTCTTCCAGTTCACACGGCATGACTTTGAGAACTTCATCTCCACCGCGGACCTGGTTCTAATTCAAACAGAAACCATATTTTATTACTACCTCCATTCAGAAATATAAGATGATTTTCGATATTATACTCCATATATGACTACATATACGCACAGAAATGAGTGAACAAAGACACTAGAACATGTCTTCAAAGGCATGAGAGCAGAGGGATTACATGCAATATCCATAACACAAGTTACTGAGGCAAATATACCCTCTTAAAAGGTAGCATTGATGTTCATAAAGTACTCCCTTCGTCCCAAAATTCTTGTCTTAGATTTGTCTAGATACGGATGTATCAAGTCACATTTTAGTATTAGATACATCCATATCTAGACAAATCTAAGGCAAGAAATTTGGGACAGAGGGAGTAGTTGAAAGTAATCTATAAGAAATCAGTGTCAACCTCTCGCATGTTTTGGTCAAAAGAGGAATTTAGAACCGTCATTTGGCACACTAAAATCACATGCAAGATCACCCAGAAAGTTGTACTACCAGTACTAGTACTGCGCGTTAGATGAAAAAAGACGATCAAGATCGAGAAAAAGATCGTCAACAAGAGACATTACCTGGACTTGCTTAATGAGGGATCCCTGAGAGGGGGGCTTGGACAGGGCGATGGCTTTGAGCTTGTCTGCGGTAGTCTCGGCGGGGTGCTTGCGCTTCTTCGTACCATGAGCCTCGACGGTTTTGGCCAGAGCCATAGACATCACGTCGGCCGGTGCTCCGGCGTCCATCCAAGAGAGGAAGCTGAGAGAGAAGAGTGAAAGGAGGAACGAGATGAGGGAGAAGCGAAGCGAGTGGGGGTTTTTTTTCAAGAGAGGAAGCTGAGAGAGAAGAGTGAAATGATGGTTGCTTCGTCCGTCCAACTTACTGCTGGAAAGGAGGGGTTTTTGTGATTTGACGGCTCATTGGGCATTACTGCGGCGGTTCGATCGGGGTAGTCTATCGTCACTCTAATACGGAGTAATTTAGTGCATGGCTGGTAGACCCAGGTGCTGGCTGTCCCACACGTCGGCGAAAGTGAGTAATTTAGTGCATGGCTGGAGGAGGATCCGCACGGTAGAGCGTGTCCACTGTTTTTCTGAAGAAAAAAATGATTACCGCAAGCGTTTCCACTCTTACGATGGAGGAGTGCGAAACATGGCAGCCACTTGAACATACACAGTGCTCCAACTACTAGGCATGTGCAGTGGTTCATACGTCAGTACTACACAATCTTGTTGCTAGTGTAGTAAGATATGAGGATAACAAATGATGTTGTGCGCATGTCAACTGCTCCTATATGTAACATAGTACCGCTTTTTCGACTGTCCGATCGAGAATGAACGGTGAGATCAATGTTAACAGAACTAGGTCCACAGCGCACGAAGAGTACGGTGCTGCAGTACTCCACGAAACATGAACCATATGAAGCACGAATTGTGTTAGGCAGGGTGTATGAAGGGTGCACGGGATGGGAGCAAAAGTTCCCTTCTCGACCCACTTTTGGGTGTTTGGCAGAGTGCATGAAGGGTGCATGAGTCCACACTAGTAGGTTGACAAAAATACACGAAGAGGAAACAACTATATTGAGATGAGAATGCAACCAAACACACCCACACGGTTTGTGCTACACTGACTGATCTGCACCGTCTGAGTTTGATCCAACGGTCATGTTGCACCGAGACATGGACATGCCCATGCAGAGGGCGCCTAAACACCACCGAAGTCCCTCTGCTTCTCGAGGCGCACGACGTTGGTGATGCAGGGTGCAACCGCCCGCAGAGCCCGCTCCCGGTCGACGGGAGCCAGCTCGTCAAAGACGGCGTCCAATGGCACGAATGGATTCCGGTGATGGAGCCCTGAAAGGATTCGCCCGGCAACGGCGACGGCAGCCCGCAAGCCCTCCTTGTCCAGCTCAGCCCCCACCATCGCGCGGAGACGGCTCAGCTCCTCGGAGATATAGGTGAAGAAGGAGACTAGGTCTGGAAGCCGCAGCACGTTGAAGTCGACCGGGTGGTCGAACGGGTTTAGCCCGACGGCCGGCATCGTCGCGCTGGCACGACAGTAGGCATCGCGCAGCCGCAACACGTGCGTGGCAACTTGGTTCACCAAGTGGCTGAGGCGATCCTGGACCTCGTCACGATCGGCCCGCTCGCGCTCCAGCCGGCTCCCCTGACGGCCTATTGTATCTCCCGCTTTCTGCAGCAACGCCGCCAACGCCTCGAGCATCTTTGTGGTGGACGCCTGCCGCTTTTGAAGCTCCGTGAACTCCCGCACATAACGGAGGAGCATGGCACTCCTCTCCTCCTTGAGCTCATGGAGCTCCACGTCCTTGGCCCTGAGCTCCGCATCCTTGACATGGAGCTCCTGTGTCAGGCGCCTCACCTCGGACTCCGTGATCTGCTGCGCCGCCATGGCACTAGGTAGAAGCAATGGGGAGAGGAAGCAAAGGGGGCAAAACGGCTGAAAGGCAATGCAATCTACGGGAAGGCGGAGGGAGCGGGGAATCTTTTGGTTTTCACCACGGTAAAACACCAGTCGACGACTTCTCACATCAGGGAGCAGTGGGTTTTTACAGGCGGAGTCATCATGACTAATTGCTGCCGCGCCTGCTCCCGTCAATCAAAATATTAAAAATCCTGCCGCGCCTGCTCCCGTCAATCAAAAAATTAAAAATCCTGCCGCACCCAAACACCAGAGCAATGCCGCGGTGGATATTTAAATTTACCTGCCGGCAAGTAGATAAAAAAGGGGTGAAAAAACAAATGTAGCGGCGGCCTAGCTAATCGGTCGAACTAGCCCAACTAGCTAGCCACCGTGCTTCACTGATGTACTCGGCGGGAAAGGTGGTATTTCATGATTTGATGACTCATTTACTTGCTTCGGCGCTACGACCGAGGAGGACCCAGAAAATGCGCGGTAGGGCGTCCCACGTCAGGAAGAATATATGCGTGCACCACCCGGGAGGACCCCGAAACCGCGCGGTAGGGTGTGCCACGTCTCGGCATGGAGGAAAAATGTGCGTGTAAAAATATACTATATCAGATGTAGTACCTATGGTTCGACCTCGGGACCCAGCCAGTCGGTCGAAAACACCCCACTAGCCACACAGCTTCATCATGCAAACGTGGCATGGAGGATAGATGTGGTTAGCTCCGTCTCGACCAGCCACAAGGTCTCTTGTTCTAGGCGATTCTTCTATTTTCCAAGCTTTTTTTAGTTGTAATAACACCACCGCAAGCTAGCTCCGCTCTTCGTGTGTGCCCGTGCAAAGGTTAGACGATGGAGAGAAGAGAGATTGAGATCGCAGACCTGGGACCCACCAGTAAGTGAGACAACGGTCATGCACGTGTTGACGAGGCACTCCCTCTACTCTACTCAACGCAAGTACTATATAAAATCAAGTTATGGGACAAAGCCAACAACCGTTCGTTTTTTCAGGCTATCGACTTACGCTTTGTAGTCCAGGTTGCCAGTTCGAATCTCGTCTTTCAGATTTGTTAGTTTTAGGTCCAAATTTGATTAATGACAAGTGGGACCCCCGTGTGTTGTTCCGATATTTCAGTGTAGGATGGTTTTTTTGAACAAACACTTTGCGCGGTTAGACAAGTAACGGCACGAGTTACACGTATTTTGCAAGTTTACGAACCAAAATGACAGCGGCATAGAATATCACATCCACCCCGCAGCTTAGATACTATGGTGATACGAGTTTTTACACCGTTGGAAGTGAGATCCAATGGCTTGGGAGTAGTCTTTGTAATTATGCACAATTTCCAAACTCTCCAAAGGTTTTTTTTGCAAATAAAACATTCAGGCCTCGTGTGTGCCGCTGCATCTTCGATCCAACGGCTCCCCGGTGCTCATATTAGGTGCTCCCCTTAGCTTAATTACCCGCTATGGTGATATGAGCATATAGGTCGTATGATCAGTGATCAGATGGCACATGCGTAGTACTTGTACTTTCTGCGCATTTCCCAAACTCTATCAGTCGTATATTGCAAAAACATTCAAACCTCCTACTGTGAGCCGTTAGATCTCAGTGAACTCGTATCACCATAGAATCTACGGTGCGGGAGCACCTCATACTCTCCCGTGTGAGAAAACATAAGGTGCTATCGCAACTTGGATGCTAAGGTGATACGAGCTTGGCGGTCGTTTGATCTGAGATCCAATGGCATCTGAGCAGTCTTTGTGCTTGTAAGCAGTGGCTGAACTCTTTTGGGGCTTTTCTGCAAAAAACCATTCGAACCACCGAGGAGGTGTTGGGTCACAAATCCAACGCCTCCGAAGAGCTTGTATCACCAAAGCTTCTAAGGTGTGGTAGCACATGATATTCTTACATACAGGAGAATATGATGTCCTCCTTCATCTTAGATGCTACGGTGATACGAGCTTCGAGGTCGTTGGATATGGGATCAAAGGGCATCTAAGTAGTTTTTGTACAAATTGTGTGCAATTCTCAAACTCATCAAGGTTTCCTACAAAAATATTAAGACACATCATGTGAGCTGCTATATCTCAGATATACAAGCTCCAAGCAACTCGTATCGGCATATAGCATCTAAGGTATGGGGGCACATGATATTCTCCCGGGGAGGAGGGGTGGGGGGTGCACAACCAATCGGTGGTTGGGAGGGTGGGGACAAATATAATCTAAACAACCCTAAACATAGCTCCACAATTTTATCTAAGGTCGAGGGGTTGACCCCCGACAATCATAGCTCCGCCTAAACACAACATTTGCATGTACTGTAGTACTAGACTTAATATTCATGTTTCAGTTTCATGTTCATTTTAAATATTGAACTGAGTACCATGGATGTCTTACATTTTACTCCCTTCGTTCCTAAATATTAGTCTTTTTAGAGGCTTCAAATGGACTGGCACATACAGATGTATATAGACATATTTTAGAGTCTAGATTCACTCATTTTGCTCCGTATGTAGTCACTTGTTGAACTCTCTAAAAGACTAATATTTAGGAATAGAAGGAGTATTTTTGAATTCGTGTCATACATGCATGGTTTGGAAAAATAGATGCACTATACTTATTGGATTGTTGTTGTGTTCGTGCGTGTGTGTCTGTGTGTGTGTGTGTGGTCATATGCTTGATACATACAAAGTTTTCTCACCTCCATATTGTTCATCTTTTAAATTTGAATTTCCATTGGAAAACTTACCAGGGATACCATGAAATGTGAAATCCACGTTGAGATCACTATATCACAAACTCACTCTAATTGAACAACTCATCATAAATCAATTACCACGTTGAGATTAGTATATGCAAGGAAAATACGGGTATTGTAATACACATAGATTCGTTCGGCAATTTAAAAGGTTCCTTTTGTATTCTCGAATGGTAGGACCCAACGGTGTACCAGCCAGACCTTGGCTCGTGTTGATCCTAAAAAAACCGGGCTCGTGTCCTTCGGTGGCGTGCGTGGTACGCACATTAGGCAACCCCAACCAGTCGAGCCTCAGCGTTTCAAGTCGAAATATCTGGCGGCCAGAATTCCAGCCCTAGGAAATTCCCCTCATGTCCCCGGTCCATAATGACTACCGATGAACAACGGAGGGATGCTTTAGTAACTAGACAACGTTACCTACCGTGCCGAGCACGGTTCAATTCCCTCGGTCGCCGCTCGTCAAGGTCACCCGTCAACTGCATTGCCTAGTACTACTACTACTACACCAAGATGAGCACAGAATTGAGCCCGTTTGTTCATGCCTAGTACTTGAGTTAATATATCAGGCAATGCACTGGTACGGAGGGATTATCCTTTTACTCTGCATATATAACTTGTCTGAAGTCTAACTAAGCAAAATGTTTGACCAAATCCTTTCTTAAGAAATACAACAGGACAGATGTACAACTTGAAAATTTATTGCATGATGCAGGTTATGATATTGTTTCGAATCCGGGATCTTAAATTTCAGAAAATCCAAAAGTGAGCATAAATTCTTGAAACTAAGCATGGTCACGTGATATGGCACAAATATTACTTCGTAAGTTTTTTCTTCAATTTGAGACAAGCTGCTTATGACAAGTTGCACAAATGAAGAGCCAAGGTATTTTGGAACAAAGACCTGTCATGTTAAGGCGAACGCTTTCACTATTGAAACCGTGGGTGTTTACGTGCCGCCACGAGTCCCCGCTTCTCATCGGCAGGTGCCGTCCGAGCAAGCGCGTGAGTCGACGGGAGGCGTGCGAGCAGACCGCTGCGCCGGCTGTCAGGGAGGCGTGCGAGCAGACCGCAGTGCAGGCTCACCGGGAGGCGAGCCCTTTGACCAGGCTCCGCCGCCCACCGTCATCCCAACTGCTCCCACTTTTAATGTCGCCGACGCCGCAGTTTAAAATCAACCCCGCACTACCCGGTATCGCTACAATTCTCTCTCTTCCTCTCCGATTCTCCTGTCGTCTACCTCCAACTAGCTTGACCTAAATGTATGCCATGCCGAATCACGATGGTCTACCCTTAGTGTTCATGTTTCCTGAGGAAGACACCCAGCCGGAGTCTCAAGAACATAAGGCGCTTTGGGACGAGCTTGAACTGGCCTTGCGGGAAGACGCCGCACCTGTCCCAGCTCCCGTTCCGGCTCCCGTCGCCCCGACTGCGCCAACGCCCATACCCGTGGCATTGATGGGATGGGAGCCGCACATTGTCGCCGAGCTTGATCCCACGGGGTTCCACGAGGTCCCAGCCGACTTTCACGCACCCGTGCACCTGCCAGCGCATGCGCCTGCGCGTGCACTGACGCGCACGCCCGTGCCGGTGCCCGTGCACCTGCCAGCGCATGCGCCTGCGCGTGCACTGACGTGCGCGCCCGTGCCGTGCCCGTGCACACGAATGTCTCCGCCGTGCCGTTGACAGCGCCTGTCCCCGCGCGGGTGCCAGTGCCCCCCCTCAGCGGCATGGATGGCCGCCGTCGACCGCTTCCTTGCACCAACGCCAGTCGCCTCCGCCTGCCAGTTGACTCGCTCCGAAGTCCAGAACATTTTGGCCTTCCTTGAAGCTAGGACAACGTCCAGGAGTACGCCGACAACGGCGCAAGGCGCTGCCGTCGCCGTCGGTCAGTGGCCCGACGACACACAGAGCACGGCAGAGGAGCTGCTTCCCACCGCGAGACGCCGCCGCCGCCGCCGCGTAATCTAAATTTGCCATGAAAAATGTTCGGATTGCCATGCTTAACATCCGAACATTTATCATTTCCGTTTATTTTATATCGATCATCGTATAATTTAAAGTCGGAGTCAGACTGAACGAAATGTATGGTTTGATCGATTGAATGTTCTGCTAGAGCCGTATCAAATTAAATATAAAACGTCATCAAGCCACATGTATTCCTTGTCATCCAACGACCTAGACTGCTTCAATGTCGAGCGCTCAACACGTTTAGCGTGCAGTTAATTTCATGCCAAAAATAGTGCTAATCACATGACAACACGCAAATAATATCCTAGTAGTTAATATCCGCATGCACTTAATATACTTCCAAATTAACGTGCATTGCACGTACACACTGGATAGTGCTGCTAGTACGTGAAACTGGTGTCGTGACTTGTGAACGCGTCCAGATATGGTCAACGGCAACATCGCCCGCAAGTTCTTCCTGTTTGCCCGTGCGTCTAAACGCAGAAGGGGAGGAGAGAGAGAGAGAGAGCACACATGGAACCCACCAGTAAGTGAAGGCGAATAGTACTAAAAATAATATTACATGTTATCCATTAATTAGGCTGTGGTAATATAAAAACATTATGTGAACAAAGGGGGTACAACAAAGATTGCTATTCTACGTATGTTGCCTATTGACGTGCGGCTTGAAGGCCCGGTCGCATGTTCGATCCTCGTCCTTTATTTTTTAATTTGTATATGGGTCCAAATTTGTTTCATGACATGTGGGCCCCTCGGTGTGTAGTTTGTAGCACTTTAATTTGTGGGTCGAAATTTGTTCCATTCCAAGTGGACTATCGGTGTGTAGTTTTGTAGCTTATTTATAATAATTAAAGAGAACAACATAGTTTTTCAATAATACCATGGTGCGACGTTGAAGGCGAGAAAGGACGTGCGAGAGAGCGATGATCGAGCCAGAGGGAAATCAACAAGGGGAGTTGCGTGGGTTGCAACGGTGTTTGGAGTAGTTGTGGGCCGAATGCTAAGAAAATATAATCTAAACCGACCGGAATAAATGCCTACACAAATTAATCCAAGGTTGGAGTGCCCCTCGCAATGTAAATAGCTCCGGCTTTGCGAGGGATGGAGAGGTAGTAGCTTCAACGCGTGGAAGATACAGTGTGAGAAAGTGAGGTCAATCGAGAGACATATAGATAGAGAGACAAAGTGAGTGTGGTCCGACATTCATTGAACAAATATATATGCTCTGGAGAGATATTGTCCGATTGAGCTTTTTGGCAAGGGTGAGGGCTTTAAGATAGAGCTTGAGAGATGATCCAGTCACAGACGTGTAGATATATTTTGTGTGTGGGAGGAAGCAAGGTCAACCGATCACATAGGGTCGCCGTGCGATCGAAAGAGTGAGACGGGTTGGAGAGAGTGACCAAGATAGACGATGTGTGTGAGAGAGTATACAATGTGAATAGGTCGAATTGGGCTCAAACATGGTGATATATCGTTTTTGTCCGAGAAAGAGCGAGGTCAATCGAGACATACAGAGAGAGAGAGAGATTGAGTGAGCGTGGCCCACCATGAGGTCAAATGAGTGGCGGCGGCTTGGATGGACTGACCTAGATAGACAATCTGCGTGAGAGAGTATAGAGTGTGTCGATCAAGGCCCGAACAGGGAGATATATCATTTGTGTGTGAAAGAAAACGAGGTTAAACGAGACTCAGATAAAGAGAGCGAGATTGAGCGAGTATGGCCCGCCATGCGGAAGAAAGAGTGAGACAGTCTCGAGGGAGTGACCTAGATATACAACGTGCGTGCGTGCGCACGAGAGGTTGGGGGACTAGATAGGCAATGCATGTATTTAGCACGAGAGGGTGAGAGGGAGAGGGGGGAGAGAGAGAGAGCTCAGCATGGGGTGCAATGGCGGGTGTGTCAGGTAAATACATTTGGTAACAGAGTGGAAAAAGGGGTTGTGTAGTTGAGAGACTTAGAGATCGAAACATGGAGAGAAAGAATGAACGTGTGTTGGAAACCGATAGCTTCCTAAGGTGGTTAGGAGAGGAAGATTGACCGATACAGGAAGTATGTAGCGTTTGTGCGGGTGGGGGGGGGCTAAAACAACATTTGAATGTACATAGTACGAGACTTAATATCGATGTTTCAATTCGGTGTACATTGTAAGATTTGAACCGAGGACCAGGCATACAGGTAATTATTTCGAATTCGTGCCATACTAAGTTTTGAAAAGTTGACATTGACTCAGTTTGTTGTGCTATTTTGTAGGTCATATGTTTGAATCCATCCAAAAGTTTTCTCACTACCATGGTGTTCATCATATACATATGAATTTGTATTAAAAAAGTAGCGTGGATATAGTGAAATGCGAAATCCACGTTAGAATTGGAGATCGCTACGTGACACACACTCTAATTCAAATAACTAACTACGTGACACACACTCTAATTCAAATAACTAATTATGTGACACACACTCTAATCCACGTTAGCGTGGGTACCGTTTCAATTTTTTTTCAAATAACTCCTCATTAATTAATTTATAGTACTCCCTCTGTTCACTTTTATAAGACCTTGAAGACATTTCAGACAATGTGCAAAATAGTTCATTTTAAGTTGTCTGAAATGACTTACAAAAGTGAATGGATGGAGTATCTCGTTTCTAATGACTAACTATTGCAAGGAAAACACGGGCATGGTAATAAATACAGATTCGTTTGCAAATGAAAGAAGATTCGTTTGCATTCTCAAATGTAGGCGAACCGGGCAGACCAGGGTCGTGTCGGGGTGGACGCTGCTTCGGTGCCTTAAAGGCAACTGCCTTTGGGTCACTGACTTGTGGGCCAGCCACCTGTTGGGCCCACATGTCATGGACACAAAGGCAGGTGCCTTAAGGCACCGAAGCATAGTCCTGTCGGGGTGGTTGCGTGTGTCGGACGGACGTGTAGCACCCAGCCACCCACCCCTCCACCCCCCCAAAAAAAGGACGACGACAATATAAGTTCGCGCTTCCACGTTTCGGATTGAAATATCTGGCGGCCCCAATTCCAGCCCTGCAAAATCTCTCTTCTCCACCGTCCCCTTCCGCGCCCAGATTGCTCAAATCCCTAATTCGCCGCCAACCCTCGAATCGCCCCTCGTCTCGTCTCTTTCCCCACCGTTCCCCACCTCTGTGCCGGACGACGACGACGAAGACGACGGTCGCGCTTCACCACCACACCGGAGCTACCTCATCTACGCCCTCGTCCACCGCACCGGGTGGTCCACAGACAACGTCGGCCGCCGCAACCGACGTGCCTCACAGACACCGAGTTCCACCGCATCAGGTGCGCTTCACCGACGCCGTCTCCCAGCTCACCGGGGCTACTTCACCGAGCACATCGTCGCACTTCCGCCCCCCGAGGCCGTTGGGGCTTCACTAACGGTCTCGTCCACCGCATCGTAGCGCTCCGCTGCCACTCAAGATCTGCATCCATGCGCAGCCAGCCAACGCCAGCGCATCACCCTCAACGGCTCTGAAGTGACCCGCACTCTAGCTAGGTGAGCATGCCCAAACGCCGGCCCGAACTAGGTATCCACACATCACTCCCTTGTGCACTATTCCGACGATGTTTGGATATCCTTTCACTGCTCTCTTAGCTTACACGCCTATGCAACTCTGACTTTAAATCTTATTTCTTCTGGAGATATCATCTGAAACAAGCAAATCCATTTTTAGCGAAGCATGACGGCGCTACGGGATCTGGTACACATCCTGCACACCCGTATAACCTTGTAAGTATCTGTCCTCCGGTACAACATCAAGGTCGATTCCTCTTATTTGATCAACCATTCACCGTGTCAAAAATGCAGAGGGGGATGCAAGGAGCACAAGGACTGCACATCCAAGCAAGTGGTAACATGGACTTGTACATGGAACATCCCAAGCGCAAGCAGAGCTGCAGTGAGCCTGTACAACGAGCTAGCGTAAGTCCCTGCATTTCATTTAATTCGTACTGGCATTCATGTATGATTTGTGTGCAGTGGCTGATCCACGAACTCAAGTTACCAGGGGCGAACATTTAACTTAAAAAATATGAAGGCACTTGCACTCCGGAAATCAACATAACTTGAGAAATGTGAAGCTACATGCACTTTGAAAACCAGCTAATGATCCAAAGTAGTTCAGATTATAAACACTAAATGATGCAAGCACCAAAAAATACAAAATGCAACATGGTGTACAAGGACTACAAACATGGTCTGTACCTGCTTGAATTATTCGTTCTCTGGCTGAAAATATCGAAGTGTAATTGCACGTATAACCAGTGCGCAAACTGCATATCAATATATCTATCCTGCACAAGTATGGCAATAGTTTCAAACAACAAATTAGAAAAGTATTTATGCTATGTTGTCATGATACAGGGCCTTTCTGGTAGATGGCCTCGACGTTTCCTCAAGCTATGAAAATGCACTATAATTTGCTTGTCATCAATGCCTGCAAATCTCTGTCTCTATCAACATAGTAGATCATCATTAGACACTAAATCCTTCAATGAGCTTGCAAAATGCTTGCATTAGATCCCTCATTAGACACTATATGTTCATCACCAGGAGCATGTAAAATGTTTGCATCAAATCCTTCATTAGCAGTCTGTTCATTAGACACTTCAGGCTCAAGAACAACATGAGCTTGTATGTTTGCACCGGAATTTGATTAGATACATCAGATTCAGTCAGTTCAGTATTGATTGGGGGAGTTATAAAATAAGTAGAAATTGGTTTCATTTTCTCATAGATTCCCTACATACAAGCAGTTTTACAACACCGTGAGGTTTAACTATTGGCCAGAAATTGAAGAGTTGAATTAGATATAATCAGGGATGTGATGTACCTGCTCGTTGCACATGCTACTCTTGCAAGCTGCGACTGTCCGTTTGTGCAAGCTCGATGCCATGCCCGTGCTGCCACCGCTGCCTCCCACGCAGGCTACACCCAGGGTTGGATCTTCATCTTCTTGTCCTTTCGTTCGCTTGAAGCCCGGCTACCGCCCTCCAACGAGGGCGCGAGGAAGTGCTGTGTCGGTCTGTCCAGCGGCAGCTAGGTTAGGAGCGAACCAGACTGGAGGCTAGAGCGAATGAATTGGGATTTTTCCTACTGTCGATTGATATGGGAGGCACTCGTTTGGGCCGCGAGCCTGCTATAGGGCCTGCCTTGCACTTATGTTATTGGCCCATCCAAATTGAAACATTTTTCTTCATTTTTTACATTGCCTGCTCGTGCGTTGGGACGAGCAAAACTAGCGTGGGCCAACCTGGACAACTCAAACTAGGCGCGCACTTTCCAGCCACCTGAGGCGGCCGCCCATACCAGCCCCTATGGTGGCATCGCCGCTTTTTGCGTGTATGATTGGATAATGAAAAATATTCCAGTGGCGCTTTTGATTTACCCACAGAATGGTTGAATTGCTTGTTTCTATGAACTGAGTTCGCCAATAATGTGAAGGATGCCAGTCTTTTCATCCTATTGTAGATTGCTTAGATCTCGATATGCCAAAAGTAATCACATGAAATATGCAGTAAAAGCCAGTGTGATGTGTTTGGCTACAACTAGTCTGACTACACGTCCTCATATAACATATCAAGGACGCACCATCTTACCAGATTAACCATTCGACTTACCCATGCAGTGTGGGAAGAAAGAAGTATTGGGACTGCGTATCCAAGCAATTGATGCCATGGACTCCTTCGTACAACCTTGTAAGCGAAAAAGAAGTTGCAGTGTGCCTGTACAAAGAACTAGCGTAAGTTCAGTTACCTGCTTCTCGGAATTTTAGTTAGCCACTTATTGCAAATTTGTTCAATTACGTTGCTTGGCTTAATTTAGTTTGCTACTGATTACATAATGGCACAGCCTGTTAATCATATTGTAGACTGCGCCTATCTATGTGTTTGATACTTACTGTTAAGAATTACCTATTTGCCTTAACTTAAATATCTACTTGTTTGTTTAACTGCTTTGCTGCTGCAACAGCGGGTTACAATGATGTTAATAACTACTTTTCAGCATCCAATTGAAACTCTTTAATTCCTTGTTTGTTTAACTGGTTTGCTGTTATAACTCCCAGATGAGATGTTTTGCTAACTTCAACTTTTCTGAATCCAATCGGAACTTTAATGGCAAAACAGGTTAGCCCAAGATCAAAGAGAGAGGTCCCCATGGACGTTGCATCATCCCACAGCAGTGGCACCGGCCCAATCGTGCATTATGAATTGCCAACTGCTGATGCTCTAGAGGCTAAACTAGTGGTAGAAAGAGATTCTGCTTCTGCACTTAGAGATGAAGTTGACATGTTGAGGAAGCAAACAACACAATCACAAGCAGTACTCAAGACAACCATTAAATATTTGGTGGATTTCAAAACGAAGCAAGCTGAGACTGACCAGATTGTTAAGGTCCTGAAGGAAAAAAGGAAATTAAATTCCTACTTGGTAAATCATAGGTGAAATGTTCTTTCCATAGTTGAATAACCTTTGTGTTGTCTGTTCATGTAATCAATCAAACCATTTGTTTTAGAGATCATGTAATAATTGTTTTTTTGTTTTTTGGTTTGTAATTTTATTTGAGCACAAGTCTGTATCAATTGATAAGACTCGGAGACATTTCATTTGGATTGCTGTGCCAGACCTACAAATATGCCAATCGGGCTGAATGTGCATTCAGCAATAGTAGTAGTATAGATGGACCATAAGTGGCACGCATTGGAAAGGGCCAAGATGCTGGCTAAAAAAAGGATGCTGTTGTAGCCAAAAAAAGTACAGCGGCCTGGCTTATGTATGTTAGTTGATATTATTGATCCATATACTCTATAGGTATTTATATGTCTGTTAGTTCTGTACATTCTTGGTTGATTGACTTGGTATTTGAATCTTGACACATCGCTTGTGTACATATCTAAATGGGAGTACACATTATGCTGCGTGTGACATTTGGGTTGGACATGAAGTGTTCCAAATATTCGAATTCACCTTAAACTGGATTCTAGTTTCTGAATTTGAGTATCGGCATTTGTAAACCATATTCATATATGATAGTGGAATACATCTTTGTCGTCCTTTTGAAGATATATAAAAACACATAGAGTGATTTATAAAGATTCATATAGGAATACAAAATGGATTCGAATTTAGTTGCCAGGGTAAACGTGGATGCTTATTGTCCCAAAATTCGAAAGAAGCAGCAAAATGTCCACTCCCACGTCGGCTGCCCGAAGCCAAGTGTTTGGGAGATGGAAATTACTGTCTACGCATTACACGGACAATCGGCCCGATTTCCACTGCTCTAAATAGGGGTAGGTTAGTAACTTCAATTAGACGTGACACGACCGCCTCTGAGCCCATTCCGACACGGTGGGCGTCAAACATGGACGGCAAAACTCATTTGATTCAAGATCGTCCGAAAGACTTATGTTTCTCCCTCCATTCCCCATTCACACACGGTGGGAGGCAAAACAAACTCGACTCGGCCGAAATCGATGTAGGAAAATATTTTCAATAGGGGCAGGTTTGTAACTTCACTCACACGTGACACAACCGCCCTACCTGTCAGCCCCGTTCATACACCGTGGGCGCCAACCACCCTCTCCTCGCCCGAAATCGCTCTGGGCAAATATTGGCGAGATGCGAGATTATCGTCCTATCCCCAACCGATGAGACGTCCAAATTTTAAACGGGGGCTAAGTTCGTAACTTTCCCATATTTCAGACAGGCGCGTCCCAAAAACATGGTTCCCCGTACCTCTCCCTCCATTTTCCCATTCATACACCGTCCGCGCTAGAACACCCCATCCCCACACCAGCCTCCGTCCGCCACCCCATCAATCGTCGCCGTCCTCCACCACATCCATCGCCACCGTCCTCCACCATGCCGGAGCGCCTACCAAGACCGCGTCGTCCACTGCTAGAGATGGACGTTTCTCATCCACGGCGACGGACCATTAGCCTTGCATCGCGTCCTCTTGCTTCATCGGCGCCATCGTCCTCTTTGCCGGGGCCACTCACATGACCTTCTCTTCCACCGCAACGGGACTTATCCCCTGATGCACCTGTCTACCGTCGCAGATCTGCTTCAACGCCACCGACAGCCATCGCACCCCCGATGCCTACACGGCGCCGCAAGAGAGGTGGTACTTCATATCTCCTCAACTTTTTGATCTCAACCAGAAAATAGATCTTAACCTGGTTACTCTACTTTCTTTTCAGCTCTTAGAATTTAGTTCTTAGTTCGAAGCAAACAATGGATGCTAAATATCTTTTCTCCGGTTTGCAGCTTCAAATCTGCCATGGCACAGCCATAATACGGTTTAATTGATCATGCTTAGGGTTTAATTGATCATGTTGGTTCCGTGGTGGTTTCTTTAATAGAAATCGGAGGGGAAACCCTCTTTTGCTAAAAAAATATGCTTAGAGTTTCCCCCTTTTATGATCACTATACGATCAGAATACGTGCTTCGTGTCATAATAACACTGCTCCACCCATCAAGCTAAACAAGCTTAGTTGTTCAAATACGAATCTGATATTATTAAAACAGAGTTGTTTAATTGGTCAGCTAAATGTTCCTAAATTAGTTTCGAAAATGCATGTTCGCTGCTCGGGTGTGTATCTCTACAGGGTGCCCACGGTGGGCCGGCCCACCCTGGGATTTTGGGTCGTCCCAGGCCCCGATTCCCCTCTGTTCTGTTGCGCGCTTCCGATCTCTACTCGCCCCCAGCCGCCTGCCTCGCCGGCGACTTGCCGTCCCGGGACGGCACGACTCTAGGAGGAGACGCCGGACTAATAGGAGGCCAGGAGCCACTCGCCCAACAGCGTCACCGCTGCCCGGTCGCGCCGCCATGCCTACCTTCCCAGTCCGTTCAGGGCTCAGGCGTGCAGCACTCACCAAGCCAACCCGATTTATCCCGAGATACGTCCTCAACACTCAGCAACCACTCCTCATCACCCATTTTCTAATTGATTCATTACTCATTAGGCAGGACTGTCATTAGGGTTTGTTGTGTGCTTAGTGCTACCTACACTTAATGGTTCAGATGTATTTCAGTAATCTTTAGTACCTCTAAAGTTCACAGGGTTTTCAAAATTCCGGCCCTTGAAACAGAAACTAGTCATTTTGGATTGTTGGTCGTAGTAACATTGACCCAGATTACTACTGCAAGCCAGGTTTGTTGACAATTTAACTTGTCTTTCTTACTCATTCAATATAATATCCAATTATTCACGTCGATTAGTTGCAAACAATAAGTGCTAGACAAACTTCTTCATTCAGTTTTTGGACGGTCTCTTACTGCAGTTACAATTCTGCATACTTGTCCTAGTAAGCTCACAAGTAAATGATTGATTCACTACATCTATGCTTGCCTTGTCATATTTGTTGTCAATATTCTTTTAGGGTGGAACACCCTGTTTCTAAATACTGGAACCGTAGACATGAGTGAATAGTATTTCTCTATGTGATCTCTTCCATCATGTGTGGGTAACGAACGCTGCATTGTATAGAAAGAAAGTGTCATTTCCAGCTTTTACATAGGTTTCAATCTTTTACATGGAATACAATCTGCCTACTTGCTTTGTGTCGCACTACCAACACTCCACCCTTGAAGCTAAACATTACGCCACTCATAATTGCTTAGTTTATTTTTTCAAATACGAATTTCATATGATTCTAATGTTCCTACTTCAGTTTTGAAATGTGTGCCTGCCTGTTATAGAGACATAAGGGGTTTGTATTTCTGTGTGTGGTCTGGTCAGCACGGTTGGGGAGGTGAACTTTGCATATGCAGGGGTTTATAGGGAGACACTCTCCAAGTTGAATCCGCAATGCATTCCATAGATAATCTGACTACTTTTTATGTTTTCATGAATCTCAGATTCTGAACAGCATCATAATGATTATGAGCTTGCGCGCATGAAAAGAATAAAGCAGAACAATGCCATGGCTGTCAAACTTGGCATTAAGGGACTGAAATCAAGTCTGGATGCAATGCAATGCAAACGCTCTCCACCTACAGATTCATGCTCAGAATATGATCCTAATAGTGATTCTGAGCTAGAGGGAGACCTAAGTCAATGTAGCTCCCTAGTGGAGGAGTCAGAGGAAGATGCCCTATCTTATTCACCCATCAAGGTACTTGCTCTAACTTTCCAAGGTTACATTGCTCACACATATCTTGCAACTGATGCTTTGCATTGCTTCTACTTTGTTGAACTGCCATTAGCTTAGTTTACACATCGTGTATGTGAATACGCCATGCCTATCCATTTTCAGTACATATTCCATCTGTCATCATACCATATTTATCCATTCAAATGCTGTTCTTGTGTATCAGACGTTCAAAAGGAAGAGGGTGATTGCTGATTGTGGAGGAGCACAAGCAAAGTATTTGGAAAAGGTAGTGGCACCTGATAAATCAAATAGCCCATTAGGTGTAGTTGCAATATCACCTGACCCACAAAATACCCCAACTCTAGCAGACTCTAGCCCTACTACACTGGTCATTTCTGATGCCCCAACTTAGCAGACCCCAACTGCAGCAAACAGTATGATTATGCCAGTTGACATAGCACCAGCTGTACGACGCAAAACCCCCATTCCAGCAAAGAGTACACCAAATCCAGTTGCCAAATCCCTTTTCGAACTAGAGAGAGCCCCAATTGCAGCAAATAGGACCCCTGTTCCATTTCTTCCCAGTTTAGAAGACGAAGCTTATGTTGTTGTCAGGAACTTTGTGCGCATCTTTCCTTCATGGAAAGATTATACCGCAGACACAGAACAATTTCCAGTCTTCCTCCGCAACTTACGCGTAAGTAATGTACTAATGTTATTCATGGTCATTACTGCATATGTTTCTGCTCACAGAAGACACAAGATTTCATTCTTTTAAATAGGCGAGGAGCAAACTGGATTGTGATGACGAGCAAGGGTTGGTTGCGCTTTTCAAGCACTCATTGATGAAGTATCGTTCCTACCTGAGGCAAGCGCACTTCGATGGCAAGCCTCTGAACGAAATTTCTGTAAAGTCTCCGGTGCTACATTTATCCGACGGTGACTGGAATAATCTTGTTACACATTGGTCTCGGCTGCAGCGTAAGGTACTGTCTATGATATCACATCACAATTTGAACTACATTTCTGCATTTGCCTTAATGTCTCACTTGTACGAAAACTGTTAGCAGAAGAACATTCGTTCTCAAGGGACCACAAAATCTCGCAACTATACTGCACACTGCTTTGCTCTTGTGAGTACCTCTTGCCCTGTATGACCATACTTACTTTCATAGCTGTTTGATTATGTAGCATCACTGCACATGTTAGCCTCGTAATTGTCCATTTGGTGGACATTATAAGATCCGTATGGACTCTTACATAAATTTAGAATCAACCCAATGCTTTTGAAGAGGTTTAGCTCTGCAGTCCTCTTGTAAGGACTGAACGTGGTCTATCACTGTACTTACATTAAGAGCTACTCCCTCCATCCCATAATATAAGAACGTTTTGTACAGTACACCAGTGTTCAAAACACTCTTGTATGGGAGGGATTGGTTCATTTTGTAGCATTCTGCATCTTATCTCCCTCGCCCACCATTTACTAAAAAAGATCAGATCTACATTTAATCTTACCAACAAGTAGAATACACAGACAATGCCAGTGCAGAAGTGTAGCCCATTGCTCTTGTCAGTACATTTTGTCCTGTAACGCTTGTACTTCCAGGGATTGGTAGTTGATTATGTAGCATCAATCTGCATCTTATCTTCATTATCCTCTATCCCTTCCAGCATTATCATATCTATAATTACTCTCTACAAAATGTAGAGTACAGGCAATGCTTATGAAGAAGATTCTGTGCTGAAATTCTTGAGTTATCCTTCCCTTGACATGGAGAAGGGCATTATAAAGCCGGTGTTAACTGTTAATGTAAGTCAGTCCTTCTAAAGCCTTTATCCTCAACTGCTGTTTAATTTGCTCATGCTCCCTATCATTTACTGCTGTTTATTTAGCTGTTTCTACCAAAATGCATGTTCGTAAGAACCGTAAGTTCTAAGTTTTACTTGTAAAACCAAATTCCTTATTCATACCATGCACATTACTTAATATTCCCTATATGTATGCTTGTTTTTGTGGATCTATAATCCCGTGTGTGGTGAAGCAGCCCACGTTTGCACCTTGCCATCTCCTGTTTTATCTTACTGATGTGGCTGATGATATGAACAACATGCCATGCACATTATCCAAAATAGATACAATGATTTTCTTTGCCCTTCATCTATGCTTTTTATGTTGAAATGGTAATCCAGTAGTGTGGTGAAGCTCCCCGCATTACGAACAATGCCAAATTATGCTATTGATATTTTGAACTTACTCTTTATTTTCTAATTTGAAATTGGATAGAATTGACAGAACAATTATCATCTTTGTTTATACACGTGCAAAACCTGTCATCTCTCTGCTTTGTTTCAGGGTGATATGCCTGATGGCATGCACAAGTCTGCTGAAGGCTGTGAGACAAACCCAACATATATTGCAGCAAAGAAGGCAAAACATCTTGAAGATAACGAGACAACCCCAAAGTCTTGTCTTGATGTAGTGTTCAAGTTACTTGAGACTAACAGTCAGACAAGCTCACAGAATTCGTTGTCTGAATCAGTTCGACTTCTTCAGTACCAAGTTCTAGCAGAAAGGCATTCTGCAACTCAACTTCAAATTGAAGTCCTATCTCTAAGAAAGATTGCGGAGAACACCAATGAGAACCTCATCGCTAAACAGCTACACCTGGAAGCTATGACCGACATGCTAGGCCGGTCTCACAACCTTGCTCAGCAGCTTGCGCAGCAGTTCCCCCGCAAGGCTAACCTTTCTTGAACTGTCTTGGAAGTGGTCTCGGTTCAGTATTATTTTGTTACGCTGCAATGGTGCCCAGTTTTTATAATCTGCTTCTTCGTTGCGCTTTATGATCACTGGTGGCGAACTTTGATGCCCAGTGGATGTAATATGTCTAATAGCCGTGATAGCCTAGCATAAGTTGCTTGCTTATTTATTTCCTTGTTGTCTTGTTTATTTGTTTGCTTGTAGTCAGTGCAGTTCTTTTTCCGCGGTTTGCTAGTGGCTGCAATAACCTATTTTTTAAAATTAGGCCACAATAACCATGGGCTAATATTTACTGTAGTGACACTGGGCCTCCTACGGGCCGTAGAAATAGTGGGCCTTCTACGGGCCGTAGAAACAGTAGGCCTTCTACGGGCCGTAGAAACAATGGGCCTTCTACGGACCGTAGAAACAATGGGCCTTCTACGGGCCGTATCATCAATGGGCCTTATACGGGCCGTATGATCGATTAGCCAAACATGGGCCAATAACAGGCCGCATTATGGCCATAAACGGGCTAGAGTTGGAATCTTCCGTTCATGGGCCGACCATAACGGGCCATCGTTAATAGGCCGTATTTGATGACGCTATGAAAACGGCCCAACGTATTAACGGACCACAAACGGGCCGACTGTAACCACGGGCTGAATTTGGCCCACAAGCAGAAAATGACAGTAACGGGCCGTAAGTAAACGAATGCTGGAAATGAGCCCAAGAATAAATGGGCTCTGAGAAGGCCGAAAGATAACATGGGCTGGAAACGGCCCAATGGAATAACGGGCCGTTAATGGGTATAAAGTGATACACTGTTCATTACGGGCCAGTTTCACCACGGGCCGTTAATGGGTGCAAAGTGATACACTGTTCATTACAGGCTAGTTTCACCACGGGCCGTTAATAGACCAAGAGTTACATAGGGCCTCATATGGGCCGATAGACATCATGGGCCATACATGGGCCAGAAGTGAAAACGGGCTGGAATCATATTGGATGGCCCAGATGACGCTACTGGGCCTAATTCGGATAGGGCGTAACGGGCCTTGGGTTAGCGGGCTGTAAATGGGCTATATGTGAACAAGCCGTTAACAGGCTTTCCATGGGCCAGCCCGCCACCTTTTGACCAAGTCAAACGGGCCGGCCTTTTCACAGGAATGGGCCTCTGTTGGGCCATGCCACGTGTCGACGTATCATAGGCGCCTTCTGTCCAATGAGTGGATGACATCTGTCCCAACGATGAGCCGACACGTGTTTCCTCCAGCCAATGATGATTTTACACGTGGAAAATCCCCATTGGTCGGGGCTGTTGACGGGTTATCGGATCCAAAACCCGACCCTATAGCTTAACGGCGTTCCATTACGATGGATGCCACGTGTCGGTCACCCTTGACGAAAGCACTTCTGTGACGCGCGATTTATCGTCATGGAAGTGGACACTTCCGTGATGATAATTTTGGTAATGTCATGGAACACTTCTACGACAGCACAGGTATGACTATCTTGATTCTGTCATAAATTTGTCATGGATGTACATGCATGACAAAAAACGCGACCTACTGTGACAAACACGTATCATCACGGAAGTGTATTTTTTTTGTAGTGCGACCGCTATCCAGCATGCATCTAGAGTATTAAGTTCATAAGAACAGAGTAACGCTTTAAGCAAGATGACATGATGTAGAGGGATAAACTCATGCAATAAGATATAAACCCCATCTTGTTATCCTCGATGGCAACAATACAATACGTGCCTTGCTGCCCCTACTGTCACTGGGAAAGGACACCGCAAGATTGAACCCAAAGCTAAGCACTTCTCCCATTGCAAGAAAGATCAATCTAGTAGGCCAAACCAAACTGATAATTCGAAGAGACTTGCAAAGATAACCAATCATACATAAAAGAATTCAGAGAAGATTCAAATATTGTTCATAGATAAACTTGATCATAAACCCACAATTCATCAGTCTCAACAAACACACCACAAAAGAAGATTACATCGAATAGATCTCCACAAGAGAGGGGGAGAACATTGTATTGAGATCCAAAAAGAGAGAAGAAGCCATCTAGCTAATAACTATGGACCCGAAGGTCTGAGGTAAACTACTCACACATCATCGGAGAGGCTATGGTGTTGATGGAGAAGCCCTCTGTAACGCCCCGAGACCGACGCTCCAGGAGACTTCCAGATGCTCTGAGTTTCGTCGTGTGATTTGTTTTGTTTGTTGCATCTCTTGCATTGCATCATGTCATCATGCAACCTTTTTTAAAAAAAATACTCAGATAAATAAATTGTATGGATCTTCAATCCATTTAAATCGAGGGAATTCACATGGTGTTTTCTCTTTATAACATATCCTCCCAATATTATTAGGGAGCTATAACAAAGTATTCCATTCTTTGGGAATCACCATAACACACTTGCAAAATAATTCCGTGCCTTTTCTGCTTTAAGTTTGGTCTCCAAACTCTGCCCTAAATTCTTTCTTCACTTTCCGGAGCTCCACCAAAAATCCGAACATTTTTGGACCTTCCCAACCCTCACTTCCTATTCAAATCATTTGAATTAAATTGAAATGCATTTGAATTTATATCTTTCAATCATGCCACTTCTATTTTTCCTGGATCAAGCGCATTTTTATGAGCCCGGGAAAATTAACCGCATGCGCAAATCCTTTCCCTAACCCTTCCTTTCTTTTCTTCTCTCTAATTTCTTTTCTATTAAAAGAAATATGAGGGAGAGAGAGAGAGCGAGAGCGCAGCCTTGTAGCCCAGCCGGCCTCTTGGGCCTAACCAACCAGCGCAGGCCCAGCCGCATGCCTATCTAACCCTAGCCCCTCACCACGCTCTCTCCCGATCCCCATCTCCTTCCCCTGCTCGCGCCGCCAGAGAGGAGTGAGAGCCTCTCGCTCGATCCCGCAAGCAGGAGCTCGCGCCCAACCTTCCCCTCGTCGCCTCCTCCCTCCGCTGCACGCGAGGCCGTTCAGCCCCGTGCCCCTGCTGACCCTGCCGTCGCCCGGTCATCTGTCCTCCCTCCGTTTGTTCCTGCTCCGCCGCCGGAGATCGCCAGGTCTGGTGACCCCTCGTCCAGCGTGCCCTCTCCTTCCTCGCCGGGTTTCTCCTCTGCCCGTGTCCGCACCTCGCCGCTCCACTCGGTCTCCCGCGGCTGCTCTCTTGCCGTCGCCTTGCTACCCGCGCTCCTCCTCTGCATGGAGCTCCACCACCTCCCTGGCCTCGGATCCGGCTGGTTCCCGCCGACCCAGTCGTCGTCCCGTGGCCGCCGTCTTCATCTTCGGCGAATCTCGCGCCGCTGCAAGCCCCTGCCTCGCCTCTGCTTCGTTCGACCGGGGTGGAGGATGCGTCTCTGCTCGCCCGCATCGACCAGCGCCAAGTCCCTGCTGCCGACCTCTGTTTTCTCTGCTCGTCGCGTGAGCATCAGCGCCCGCTCTCTTGCCCGTGCGTGAGTGCTCGCGTGGGTCACTTCGACTGTTGACTTCCTCAAGTTCAGGACCAAGACCCGAGACCCATGTACGATTACGCAACGAACGATGGAGTTACATGAGCTACAAGTACCGCGACGACCCCGAGGACTGGATTCTGTCAAGTTCCTCTTTGATATGTATACCACTACTTCCACAACATGTCGTGTACGACTACCGTCGCTCGGATTCGACAAGACAACGTGTACCACTACCGTCGCCAAGTTCGACTACCGCACGGTTACGCCAAGTTCATCTACGAAACATGTACAACTACTTCCCACGACAACCCGTGAACGACTACTTCCTCTACATCATACCGAACTTGATCCGTTCCGAAACGCACACTTCAAAGGTATAACCCCGAGATGACGCCCGTGAACGAATGCATGTGTGTTGTATGAGATGCTCGTGTTTGCACCGTGTCCGAGAGAGGTCTTTGCACGTTCCTCGATTGCCATGCCGCCGTACCGTGGGAACCCGGAATCCGGGAGCACCCCACCATCCTTGCATGACACGCTCATGCCCACTTCTTTTGCACCGGTATCTCCGTGAGCTATCGGAACCGATATGTTGTCGTGGCATCATTTTCGGATTTGTTGCCGTGGCACCCCTTTCTTCCACCACGGTGACAAATGCTTCATAACATGCTCATGTCAACATTTCCATAAAATTGCTTAAAACTTGCATATGTCATCCGCATCATGATAATAACATTTAAAACGTTTAAAATTGTTGTTTGCTTTAAATTGCTAATGACATGTGGATTTATCGGAACTGTTGTTTGATGTTTCCGGCCTTATTTAAATTGCCTAAAATGTGTAGTTTACTTGTGTCTCACCTCTTGCCATGTTAATCAACATTTAATATTGTTGGGTACATAAACGGGAGAGAACTAAATAATCATATGTGGTGTTTCGTCAATATGCAACGATCTTGAATGAAAACACGAATCTCCTGAGATATCTTCAACACTCCAGATAAACATGAATAGCAAGAGGTGGATGATTAAGAGGTGCACCGGCATGAGAAAACATTTGAAACAAGGAAAGGAATGTGATTAACACTGAAAACTTGAATTGAATCCACCGGAAAAGAATACGAGAATGAAGAATGATAAACTTGAAGCTTCCTGAGCATCTTCCTGAGAATCACCGGATAAGAACATTGATTGAAAAGAATGAAGAAACTTCACCTCCATAAGATGGATACATGATTAAGAAATCTGAGTCCTTGAAGAAAGAGGGTGGGAGGGCGGGAAAACAAAGGCAACTTGGGGCAGATGAAACAAACAACGTTGAGAAAACTTATTATTGATCTTCCGAATGGGGAGAATGATGGGATCATCTCGAAGAGAAACGCACCGGTTGGAAATAGAATTAAGATGGCAAACTCGATGATCACGAAGGATTAGTATCCACATAGGAATATGAGAACACCGCTTAGAATAAGGTATCGAACCAACACTTGTCATTGAAGCAACTCGAATACCACAAAACAAAACAAAAAACAAAGGATTTGGCTTGCAAAATAAGCCGGAACAAACATATGATAGAGATTTCGTCCGAAGTTTTCATGGTGGGGCCCACACGGGCTCGATCGTACGTCACCATCATGTACAAGGCAGTGCACATGACATACGAAGCGTCCCCGAGTCGGCATAGCCAAGGACTCTTTAAGACACTACGAGACCACTGTAAAACCAACCATGGAAAGGCGGACCACTAGACGTCGAACCCCAATCTCATATCATGCATCTGTCGGAAAGATATCCTAGGAGCTACTTGAATTCCCACTTATAAACTCCCGAAACTTTCTGGTTATGCAATCAGGTGTTGGGGATACAGGGGACACAATATATCTCACCCAAACTAACAATACCTAGATCCAGCTGTATCCATCCTTCAACACATAACCAAGAAACCTTCGGAAATCATTTACCTCAACCTTTGAAAAGCATCCGTTATACGAGTTATGGCAATACTCCCGAACTCCCGCCCCAGTACTGGGTGGCGTCGAGGTGATCTCACCAACAACTGCATAAAAGAGATTTTCGATGTCGGCGAAACTCAGGTATTCCAAAACTGCAACGATAAAATTGTGACGACAACACCTCGGAGCTCAACTCCCCGGGACACTGCCACAACCCCTAAATGTCAGGAGGCACCAAGAACAATGTTCTCATCACAAAACCATCAGAACGATTCCAAGATACCCGCGTGATCCTAAATTTTTTTAGTGAAATTTGAGGAAAGAAGAGTCAAAACTTCTACGTCAGGAGACCTCACCAGAGCGACGAAGGGACTGAGGAGTAAAAAGAATCCTACTCTCCGATATATATAATCCTAAGACTCAAAACATTTTTGTTCTAGACTCAACAACGCCAGCGATTCGATCAAGCAGGGGGCTCCTAAGTCGGGGATGGCTCTGATTACAAACTTGTAACACCCACGATGCGGCTATATCTCCCACGTGTCGAGGCACGACTTAGAGGCATAACCGCATTGTAGGTATTGTCGCAAGAAGGGTCATCTTCACACAATCCCATGTAATGAACAAGAATGGGATAAAGATTTGGCTTACAATCGCCACTTCACACAATACATAAATAAATTCATACATCATTCAGAATACACACATAGGTCCGACTACGGAACCAGAAGTAAAGAAGACAACCCCAAATGCTAGATCCCCGATAGTCCCAACTGGGTTCCACTACTGATCGACTGGAAATGAAACATAGTAACGTCCAAGGTCTTCCTCGAACTCCCACTTGAGTTCGGTAGCATCACCTGCGCTAGCATCATCGGCACCTGCAACTGTTTTGGTAGAATCTGTGAGTCACGAGGACTCAGCAATCTCACACCCGCGAGATCAAGACTATTTAAGCTTATGGGTAGGAGAAGGTAGTGAGGTGGAGCTGCAGCAAGCACTAAGCATATATGGTGGCTAACATACGCAAATAAGAGCGAGAAGAGGAGCAACGGAACGGTCGTCAACTAGTAATGATCAAGAAGTGATCCTGAACTCCTACTTACGTCAAACATAACCCAAAAGCCGTGTTCACTTCCCGGACTCCGCCGAAAAGAGACCATCACGGCTACACATGCGGTTGATGCGTTTTAATTAAGTCGAGTGTCAAGTTCTCTACAACCGGATATTAACAAATTCCCATCTGCCACATAACCGCGGGCACGACTTTCGAAAGATAATACCCTGCAGGGGTGTCCCAACTTAGCCCATTATAATCTCTCACGGTCAACGAAGGATATTCCTTCTCCCGGGAAGACCCGATCAGTCTCGGAATCCCGGTTTACAAGACATTTCGACAATGGTAAAACAAGACCAGCAAAGCCACCTGATGTGCCGACAAATCCCGATAGGAGCTGCAGATATCTCGTTCTCAGGGCACACCGGATGAGCAAGACGTCGGGTTGGCATAGACCCTGGTTGCCCAGGGGGCGCCGGACATCGCTCGGTTTGGACCAGCACTCGAAGGAGCACTGGCCCGGGGGGGGGGGGGTAAATAAAGATGACCCTTGAGTCTACAGAACCCAAGGGAAAAAGGCTTAGGTAGGAAAATGGTAAAACCAAGGTTGGGCCTTGCTGGAGGAGTTTTATTCAAAGCGAACTGTCAAGGGTCCCATAAATCATCCAACCGCGTAAGGAATGCAAAATCAAGGAACATAACACCGGTATGACGGAAAACTAGGGCGGCAAGAGTGGAACAAAACACCAGGCATAAGGCCGAGCCTTCCACCCTTTACCAAGTATATAGATGCATTAATTAAATAAGAGATATTGTGATATCCCAACATATCCATGTTCCAACATGGAACAAACTTCATCTTCACCTGCAACTAGCAACGCTATAAGAGGGGCTGAGCAAAAGCGGTAACATAGCCAAACAATGGTTTGCTAGGAAAGGTGGGTTAGAGGCTTGACATGGCAATATAGGAGGCATGATATAGCAAGTGGTAGGTAGCGCGGCATAGCAATAGAGCGAACAACTAGCAAGCAAAGATAGAAGTGATTTCGAGGGTATGGTCATCTTGCCTGAAATCCCGCTAGGAAGAAGAACGAGTCCATGAAGAAGACAAACGGATGTAGTCGAACAAATCCTCACAACTCCGGAACGAAATCGAAGCTAACGAGAGAAGCAACCTGGAAAGAAACAAACAACATAGTAAACAACCACCACATACACATGGAATGATGCACAATCAAGTATGATGCATGTCCGATTTAATGAGGCATGGCATGGCAAAGTGCAACAAACAATACTACAAATTAAGTGGAGCTCAATATGCAACGAGTTGCATATTGACGAAACACCACATACGATTATTTAGTTCTCTCCCATTTATGTACCCAACAATATTAAATGTTGATTAACATGGCAAGAGGTGAGACATAAGTAAACTACACATTTTAGGCAATTTAAATAAGGCCGGAAACATCAAACAACAGTTCCGATAAATCCTCATGTCGTTAGCAATTTAAAGCAAACAACAATTTTAAACGTTTTAAATGTTATTATCATGATGCGGATGACATATGCAAGTTTTAAGCAATTTTATGGAAATGTTGACATGAGCATGTTATGAAGCATTTGTCACCGTGGTGGAAGAAAGGGGTGCCATGGCAACGAATCCGAAAATGATGCCACGACAACATATCGGTTCCGATAGCTCACGGAGATACCGATGCAAAAGAAGTGGGCATGAGCGTGTCATGCAAGGATGGTGGGGTGCTCCCGGATTCCGGGTTCCCACGGTACGGCGGCATGGCAATCGAGGAACGTGCAAAGACCTCTCTCGGACACGGTGCAAACACGAGCATCTCATACAACACACATGCATTCGTTCACGGGCGTCGTCTCGGGGTTATACCTTTGAAGTGTGCGTTTCGGAACGGATCAAGTTCGGTACGATGTAGAGGAAGTAGTCGTTCACGGGTCGTCGTGGGAAGTAGTTGTACACGTTTCGTAGATGAACTTAGCGTAACCGTGCGGTAGTCGAACTTGGCGACGGTAGTGGTACACGTTGTCTTGTCGAATCCGAGCGACGGTAGTCGTACACGACATGTTGTGGAAGTAGTGGTACACATATCAAAGAGGAACTTGACAGAATCCAGTCCTCGGGGTCGTCGCGGTACTTGTAGCTCATGTAACTCCACTGTTCGTTGCGTAATCGTACATGGGTCTCGGGTCTTGGTCCTGAACTTGAGGAAGTCAACAGTCGAAGTGACCCACGCGAGCACTCACGCACGGGCAAGAGAGCGGGCGCTGATGCTCACGCGACGAGCAGAGAAAACAGAGGTCGGCAGCAGGGACTTGGCGCTGGTCGATGCGGGCGAGCAGAGACGCGTCCTCCACCCTGCTCGAATGAAGCAGAGGCGAGGCAGGGGCTTGCAGCGGCGCGAGATCCGCCGAAGATGAAGACGGCGGCCATGGGACAATGACTGGGTCGGCGGGAACCAGCCGGATCCGAGGCCAGGGAGGTGGTGGAGCTCCATGCAGAGGAGGAGCGCGGGTAGCAAGGTGACGGCAAGAGAGCAGCCGCGGGAGACCGAGTGGAGCGGCGAGGTGCGGACACGGGCAGAGGAGAAACCCGGCGAGGAAGGAGCGCTGGACGAGGGGTCACCGGACCTGGCGATCTCCGGCGGCGGAGCAGGAACAAACGGAGGGAGGACAGATGACTGGGCGACGGCAGGGTCAGCAGGGGCACGGGGCTGAACGGCCTCGCATGCAGCGGAGGGAGGAGGCGACGAGGGGAAGGTTGGGCGCGAGCTCCTGCTTGCGGGATCGAGCGAGAGGATCTCACTCCTCTCTGGCGGCGCGAGCAGGGGAAGGAGATGGGGATCGGGAGAGAGCGTGGTGAGGGGCTAGGCTTAGATAGGCATGCGGCTGGGCCTGCGCTGGTTTGTTAGGCCCAAGAGGCCGGCTGGGCTGCAAGGCTGCGCTCTCTCTCTCTCCCTCATATTTCTTTTAATAGAAAAGAAATTAGAGAGAAGAAAAGAAAGGAAGGGTTAGGGAAAGGATTTGCGGATGCGGTTAATTTTCCCGGGCTCATAAAAATGCGCTTGATCCAGGAAAAATAGAAGTGGCATGATTGAAAGATATAAATTCAAATGCATTTGAATTTAATTCAAATGATTTGAATAGGAAGTGAGGGTTGGGAAGGTACAAAAATGTTCGGATTTTTGGTGGAGCTCCGGAAAGTGAAGAAAGAATTTAGGGCAGAGTTTGGAGACCCAACTTGAAGTAGAAAAGGCACGGAATTATTTTGCAAGTGTGTTATGGTGATTCCCAAAGAATGGAATACTTTGTTATAGCTCCCTAATAATATTGGGAGGATATGTTATAAAGAGAAAACACCATGTGAATTCCCTCGATTTAAATGGATCGAAGATCCATACAATTTATTTATCTGAGTATTTGAAAAAAGGTTGCATGATGACATGATGCAATGCAAGAGATGCAACAAACAAAACAAATCACACGATGAAACTCAGAGCATCTGGAAGTCTTCTGGAGCGTCGGTCTCGGGGCGTTACACCCTCCGTGATCAATGCCCCCTCCGGCGGAGCTCCGAAAAAGGCCCCAATATGGGATCTCACGGGTACAGAAGGCTGCGGCGGTGGAAATAGGTTTTTGGCTCCGTATCTGGTAGTTTGGGGGTACGTAGGTATATATAGGAGGAAGAAGTACGTCGATGGAGCAACATGGGGCCCACGAGGGTGGAGGGCGCGCCCAGGGGGGTAGGCGCGCCCCCTACCTCGTGCCTTCCTGGTTGATGTATTGACGTAGGGTCCAAGTCCTCTGGATCACGTTCGTTCCGAAAATCACGTTCCCGAAAGTTTCATTCCGTTTGGACTCCGTTTGATATACTTTTTCTGCGAAACTCTGAAATAGGCAAAAAACAACAATTCTGGGCTGGGCCTCTGGTTAATAGGTTAGTCCCAAAAATAATATAAAAGTGTATAATAAAGCCCAATAATGTCCAAAACAGAATATAATATAGCATGGAACAATAAAAAATTATAGATACGTTGGAGACGTATCAAGCATCCCCAAGCTTAATTCCTGCTCGTCCTCGAGTAGGTAAATGATAAAAACAGAATTTCTGATGTGGAATGCTACTTAGCATAATTTCAATGTAATTCTTCTTATTGTGGCACGAATGTTCAGTTTCAATATGATTCAGGATAAGAGTTTAATGTTGACATAAAAACAATAATACTTCAAGCATGCTAACCAAGCAATTATGTCTTATCAAAATAACATAGCCAAAGCAAGTTATCCCTACAAAATCATATAGTCTGGCTATGCTCCATCTTCCCCACACAAAATATTCATATCATGTACAACCCCGGTTTTAGCCAAGCAATTGGTTCATACTTTTTAACGCGCTTCAGCCTTTTCAATTCTTACGCAATACATGAGCGCAAGCCATGGATATAGCACTATGGTGGAATAAGGTATAATGGTAGGGGTTATGTGGGAAGACAAAAAGGAGAAAGTCTCACATCAACGAGGCTAATCAACGGGCTATGGAGATGCCCATCAATTGATGTTAATGCAAGGAGTAGGGATTGCCATGCAACAGATGCACTAGAGCTATAAGTGTATGAAAGCTAAAAAAGAAACTAAGTTGTGCATCCAACTTGCTTGCTCACGAAGACCTCGGGCATTTTGAGGAAGCCCATCATTGGAATATACAAGCCAAGTTCTATAATGAAATTTCCCACTCGTATATGAAAGCGACAAAATGAGAGACTTTCTATCATGAAGATCATGGTGCTACTTTGAAGCACAAGTGTGGTAAAAGGATAGTAACATTGTCCCTTCTCTCTTTTTCTCTCATTCTTCTCTTTTTTTGGGCCTTTTTTTATGGCCTCTTTTTTTATTTAGTCCGGAGTCTCATCCCGACTTGTGGGGGAATCATAGTCTCCATCATCCTTTCCTCACTTGGGACAATGCTCTAATAATGATGATCATCACACTTTTATTTACTTACAACTCATGAATTACAACTCAATACTTAGAACAAAATATGACTCTATGTGGATGCCTCCGGCGGTGTACCGGGATATGCAATGAATCAAGAGCGACATGTATGAAAGAATTATGAATGGTGGCTTTGCCACAAATACAATGTCAACTACATGATCATGCAAAGCAATATGACAATGATGGAACGTGTCATGATAAACGAAACGATGGAAAGTTGCATGTCAATATATCTCTGAATGGCTATGGAAATGCCATAATAGGTAGGTATGATGGCTGTTTTGAGGAAAATATAAGGAGGTTTATGTGTGATAGAGCGTATCATATCACGGGGTTTGGATGCACCGGTGAAGTTTGCACCAACTCTCAAGGTGAGAAAGGGCAATGCACGGTACCAAGGAGGCTAGAAAATTGCGCAAAGGTAAGTGTGCGTATAATCCATGGACTCACATTAGTCATAAAGAACTCATATACTAATTGCAAAAATTTATTAGCCCTCGAAGCAAATTACTACTATGCATGCTCCTAGGGGAAGGGTTGGTAGGAGTTAACCATCGCGCGATCCCGACCGCCACACAAAGGATGACAATCAATAAATACCTCATGCTCCGACTTCGTTACATAACGGTTCACCATACGTGCATGCTACGGGAATCACAAACTCCAACACAAGCATTTTTCAATTCCACAATTACTCAACTAGCACAACTATGATATTATCACCTTTATATCTCAAAACAATTATCTAGTATCAAATTTCTCATGATATTTAGTTGAAGCAAATTGCCATGCTACTTCATAGGACTCTCAAAAAGATATAAGTGAAGCATGAGAGAACAATAGTTTCTATAAAACAAATCTACCGCCGTGCTCTAAAAGATATAAGTGAAGTACTAGAGCAAAACTATATAACTCAAAAGATATAAGTGAAGCACATAGAGTATTCTAACAATTTCCGAATCATGTGTGTCTCTCTTAAAAGGTGTGTAAAGCAAGGATGATTGTGGTAAACTAAAAAGCAAAGACTCAAATAATACAAGACGCTCCAAGCAAAACACATATCATGTGGTGAATAAAAATATAGCTCCAAGTAAAGTTACCGATGGAAGTAGACGAAAGAGGGGATGCCTTCCGGGGCATCCCCAAGCTTTGGCTTTTAGGTGTCCTTAGATTATCTTGGGGTGCCATGGGCATCCCCAAGCTTAGGCTCTTGCCACTTCTGGTTCCATAATCCATCAAATCTTTCACCCAAAACTTGAAAACTTCACAACACAAAACTTGACAGAAAATCTCGTGAGCTCCGTTAGCGAAACAAAACACCACTTCAAGGTACTGTAATGAACTCATTCTTTATTTATATTGGTGTTAAACCTACTGTATTCCAACTTATCTATGGTTTATAAACTATTTTACTAGCCATAGATTCATCAAAATAAGCAAACAACACATGAAAAACAGAGTCTGTCAAAAACAGAACAGTCTGTAGTAATCTGTAACTAACGCAAACTTCTGGAACTCCAAAATTCAGCCAAAATAGGACGACCTAGATAATTTTTTATTGATCAGCAGCAATTGGAATCAATATTTTATTACGTTCTGGTGATTTTTAACAATTATTTTCGTGAACAGAAAGTTTCTGGAATTTTCAGCAAGATCAAATAACTATCATCCAAGAAGATCCTATAGGTTTAACTTAGCACAAACACTAATTAAAACATAAAAAAATATAACCAGAGGCTAGATCAAATATTTATTCATAAACAAAAGCAAAAAGCAAAAATAAAATTGGGTTGCCTCCCAACAAGCGCTATCGTTTAATGCCCCTAGCTAGGCATACATAATTTTAATGATGCTCACATGAGAGACAAGAATTGAAGCACAAAGAGAGCATCATGAAATACGTGACAAACACATCCAAGTCTAACATACTTCCTATGCATAGGCATCTTATAGGCAAACAAATTATCATAGCAAGCGAAAACTAGCATATGCAAGGAAGCGGAAAGAAACAATAGCAATCTCAACATAACGAGAGGTAATTTATTATCATGAAAATTTCTACGACCATATTTTACTCTCTCATAATAATTACATGTGGGATCATAAGCAAATTCAACAAAATAGCTATCACATAAAATATTTTCAACACGATCCACATGCATGCAAAGTTGACACTCTTCCGAAATAGTGGAATTAACATTAACTAAAGTCATGACCTCTCCAAACCCACTTTCAATATTATTGCAAACAATATTATCAATCTCATATTCATCATGGGGATTAAATAAATTTTCAAGATCATAAGAAGAATCACCCCAATCGTGATCATTCCAACAAGTAGTAGACATAGCAAAACTAGCATCCCCCAAGCTTAGGGTTTTGCATATTATTAGCACAATTGACATCAAGAGAATTTATAGTAAAATCATTGAAATCATGCTTTTCATCGAGGGAACTATCAAGCATGTGTGCAATAGCAACAACCTCGTTTTTAACATAAGGAACTATAGCAAATTCGTCTTCATAAATATTGGCATCATGGCCACAAGAATAACAAGCATCATGTTTATCAAGGGATATTTCAACTAAATCATCGGAATCATCATTATCTATAGATTCATGCATATCATTATTTTCTTCCAAAGCAACGGTCATTCTTTCAATAAATTCTTGGACATAGACATTATGAGCAAAGTTTTCATTGCAATATTTAAGTATGACGGAATTTTCAGATTTGTTGAGAGTAAAATCATACTTTTCAATCAAAGAAGCAACTTCATGAGCACCCTTAAAAATGACAAATTCTTCAATTTGTTCGATATCATAGTAGCTATAAACACCCTTTGCATAAGAAGATAAGATTTCATTATCATTGGACTCACATAGGTAGGGAAGGTGTTTTTAGGGTTCTTAGAGCAACAAGTAAAATCACAAATTTCACAAAGACTCCAAGCATAGCATAGCAAACTATTTATATGATACCATAAGAGCTTCCCTTTTTCCGACAAACAATGACGCACAAAATGAGCATGCTCATCTAAAGATTTCCCATCAACTAGGCTAGTTGGGGTTTCAGCACGAGCGCATAAGGATCAAAGATGATCCAAGTAGAACACTTCAAGTGGATCCATATCAATAGATTTCCAGCAGGCGAAGATGCAAGCATATAGAAGGCACAAGGAAACACAAACAAAGATACATACGGGAAGAAGGCGAACGAAAAAGAGAGGGCAAATAAAACGGCAAGGGTGAAGTGGGGGAGAGAAAAACGAGAGGCAAATGGCAAATAATGTAATGCGGGAGATAAGGGTTTGTGATGGGTACTTGGTATGTTGACTTTTGCGTAGACTACCCGGCAATGGTGCCAGAAATCCTTCTTGCTACCTCTTGAGCATTGCGTTGGTTTTGCCTTGAAGAGGAAAGGGTGATGCAGTAAAGTAGCGTAAGTATTTCCCTCAGTTTTTGAGAACCAAGGTATCAATCCAGTAGGAGGCCACGCACGAGTCCCTCGCACCTACACAAACAAATAAATCCTTGCAACCAATGCAATAAAGGGGTTGTCAATCCCTTCACGGTCACTTACGAGAGTGAGATCTGGTAGATATGATAAGATAATATTTTTGGTATTTTTATGATAAAGATGCAAAGTAAAATAAAAGGCAATAAAAATAACTAAGTGTTGGAAGATTAATATGATGGAAAATAGACCCGGGGGCCATAGGTTTCACTATTGGCTTCTCTCGAGTACTGTTGAGCAATTGACAGAATTGAGCATAGTTATGAGAATATCTAGGTATGATCATGTATATAGGCATCACGTCCGAGACAAGTAGACCGACTCCTGCCTGCATCTACCACTATTACTCCACACATCGACCGCTATCCAGCATGCATCTAGAGTATTAAGTTCATAAGAACAGAGTAACGCTTTAAGCAAGATGACATGATGTAGAGGGATAAACTCATGCAATATGATATAAACCCCATCTTGTTATCCTCGATGGCAACAATACAATACGTGCCTTGCTGCCCCTACTGTCACTGGGAAAGGACACCGCAAGATTGAACCCAAAGCTAAGCACTTCTCCCATTGCAAGAAAGATCAATCTAGTAGGCCAAACCAAACTGATAATTCGAAGAGACTTGCAAAGATAACCAATCATACATAAAATAATTTAGAGAAGATTCAAATATTGTTCATAGATAAACTTGATCATAAACCCACAATTCATCGATCTCAACAAACACACTGCAAAAGAAGATTACATCGAATAGATCTCCACAAGAGAGGGGGAGAACATTGTATTGAGATCCAAAAAGAGAGAAGAAGCCATCTAGCTAATAATTATGGACCCGAAGGTCTGAGGTAAACTACACTCACATCATCGGAGAGGCTATGGTGTTGATGTAGAAGCCCTCCGTGATCGATGCCCCCTCCGGCGGAGCTCCGGAAAAGGCCCCAAGATGGGATCTCACGGGTACAGAAGGTTGCGGCGGTGGAATTGGGTTTTTTGCTCCGTATCTGGTAGTTTGGGGGTACGTAGGTATATATAGGGGGAAGAAGTACGTCGGTGGAGCAACATGGGGCCCATGAGGGTGGAGGGTGCGCCTAGGGGGGTAGGCGCACCCCCCTACCTCGTGCCTTCCTGGTTGATGTCTTGACGTAGGGTCCAAGTCCTCTGGATCACGTTCGTTCCGAAAATCATGTTCCCGAAGGTTTCATTCCGTTTGGACTCCGTTTGATATTCTTTTTCTGCGAAACTCTGAAATAGGCACAAAAAAAACAGCAATTCTGGGCTGGGCCTCCGGTTAATAGGTTAGTCCCAAAAATAATATAAAAGTGTATAATAAAGCCCAATAATGTCCAAAACAGAATATAATATAGCATGGAACAATCAAAAATTATAGATACGTTGGAGACGTATCAGGGCTTGGCCGGGTCGGGCGACCCGGCCAAGCGTGAGCCGACTTGAGGGGCGATGTTGGCCCTGTTGTTTTTGAAAAGGATCCGGGTTCCGTTGCCTGCCCGGGGTTC
The DNA here is from genome assembly GCF_002575655.3 of Aegilops tauschii subsp. strangulata. NCBI lineage: Eukaryota > Viridiplantae > Streptophyta > Magnoliopsida > Poales > Poaceae > Aegilops > Aegilops tauschii. The sequence continues at coordinate 455,475,216 of NC_053041.3, read as the reverse complement.
ATCCCCCTGACACTAAGGCAGGCGCCCTAGTGGCAGCCACCTGCCCCCTCCAGCCTTCTCCTCCGCTTCTTAGGAGGAAGGGGGGCCTAGGGCAGGCGCCCTAGGGCAGCCGCCTGAAGGAAATATGCCCTAGAGGCAATAATAAAGATGTTATTTATATTTGCTTATATCATGATAAATGTTTATAATTCATGCTAGAATTGTATTAACCGGAAACTTGATACATGTGTGAATACATAGACAAAACAAAGTGTCCCTAGTATGCCTCTACTTGACTAGGTCGTTAATCAAAGATGGTTAAGTTTCCTGAACATAGAAATGTATTGTCATTTGATGAACGGGATCACATCATTAGGAGAATGATGTGATGGACAAGACCCATCCGTTAGCTTAGCAAAATGATCGTTAAGTTTTATTGCTATTGCTTTCTTCATGACTTATACATATTCCTCTGACTATGAGATTATGCAACTCCCGAATACCGGAGGAACACTTTGTGTGCTATCAAACGTCATAACGTAATTGGGTAATTATAAAGATGCTCTACAGGTGTCTCCGAAGGTGTTTGTTGGGTTGGCATAGATCGAAATTAGGATTTGTCACTCCGTGTATTGGAGAGGTAACTCTGGGCCCTCTCGGTAATGCACATCAATATAAGCCTTGCAAGCAATGTGACTAATGAGTTAGTTGCGGGATGATGCATTATAGAATGAGTAAAGAGACTTGCCGGTAACGAGATTGAACTATGTATTATGATACCGACGATCGAATCTCGGGCAAGTAACATACCGATGACAAAGGGAATGACGTATGTTGTTATGCGGTTTGACTGATAAAGATCTTCGTAGAATATGTAGGAGCCAATATGAGCATCTAGGTTCTGCTATTGGTTATTGACCAGAGATGTGTCTCGGTCATGTCTACATAGTTCTCGCACCCATAGGGTCCGCACGCTTAACGTTCGATGACAATTTATATTATGAGTTATGTGATTTGATGACCGAAGTTTGTTCGGAGTCCCGGATGAGATCACAGACATGACGAGGAGTCTTGAAATGGTTGATAGGTAAAGATTGATATATTGGAAGCAGGGCCAGCCCTGGGAAGGGGCAGGGGGCGGCCGCCCCAGGCCCCCAAAGTCTAGGGGCCCCTCCCCAGGTCTGTATGTATTGTAGGTTATGGCCCAACGTATCTAATATTTCCACAACAGAAAAACTCCGTATCGGGCTGGGCAGCTGGGCCTCACGTAGCATGGAGGTGGAGGCATATGCTCGTATGCAAGCAGCAACGCAGTCAGCAGGGCACGGAGGCAGGGATCTTTTCCTTCCTTCTTTCGTCTTTCACGTATAAAAAGAAAATCGTCTAAAAAGACCGTATAAAAGGAAAAGAGTGATTGATCCCTTCCTATTCCATCTCGCATTGACGTAGCGACTCCAGACAGCTGATGTTTCCTCTGTTCCTGACTGTGCGCCCGATGCTCCTTTTCCCATTCCTTCTAATCCCAATTTCCGTCCTACTTCAGTCTTCAGATCGTCAGCAGCTCGCCACCGATTTCAATTCCTTGGGGCCCTCTCGTATCCCTGCTCTGCTTTCTGTCCATCACCGATTCTACCGTCCGAGGTATGTCATATATTCATATAATCGTATTGTGATTCCCCGGGTTCATAGTTGGCATGGCGGCACTGTTCAACAGTTGATGCAATTTTCCTTTTACCATTGTGTCTTATCTTGTCGCCCGAAAACAATATGCATCTTGTAGCGATAAAAGGAAGAGGAAGAAAATATAAGGTATACCATGATATTTTGAGAAGTACAAAGATGAGGAGGTTTCTTCTAGTTTGCTAATTGCCAAAGGTATTACAACTAAAATGAGTATAAAGCCATTATATTTTTGTAAAACATCGTGCTACGAGGAAGAAACAATTGGACGAAAGTGATTTCCAACAAGAAATTCTAGAAGCTGGGAAGACGTTCCAAGTTAAATATTTTTTGGTTGATATGGCGATCACTTCTTTCGAAGATAGATTTAAAGAACTCATGATGTCTAAAGATATATTCAGATTTTTAGAGATCAGGCACTCTGAAGTCACTGAATGATAATGAACCTTAAGAGCTTTGCACAAAATTTGCAGAAACTTTCTCTCTTGATGGTTCATGTGATGTTGAGGTACTATATGATCTTATTTCTGAATTGAAGATTATGAGATACATGGTAATGTTCGATGAAATTTTTAAGGTAATAATTATAAATTATTTGATATGCATTTTGGTTTTGGATGCATTGTTATAGATGATATTTCATATATATGTATAATGATTGTTAGTGTTATGATGTCTATCTTAAGGGCCCCGAGTTTTAATCTCGCCCCGGGCCCCCAAAATTTCAGGACCGGCCCTGATTGGAAGGCTATATTCGAACATCGGAATGGTTCCGAGTGATTCGGGTATTTTTTGGAGTACCGGAGAGTTACCGGAATTTGCCGGGGGAAGTTAATGGGCCTTTTATTGGGCTTTAGTGGAGAGAGGGAAGAAGGGCCACGAGGTGGCGCACGCCTCCCCCTGCCCAAACCTAATTGGACAAGGGGTGGGGGCGCGACCTCTCCTTTCCTTCTCCCTCTCCCTCCTTTCCTTCTTTCCTACACCGAAAAGGAAAGGGAATCCTACTAGTACTTGGGAGTCCTAGTAGGACTCCCTACACTTGGCGCGCCCCTAGGAGGGCCGGCCTCTCTCCCTCCCTCCTTTATATACGTGGGCAGGGGGCAATCCAAAGGCACACCAAGTCTTCTCTTAGGCATGTGCGGTGCCCCCCTCCACTGTTACACACCTCGGTCATATCGTCGTAGTGCTTAGGTGAAGCTCTGCGCCAGTAACTTCATCATCACCGTCGCCACGCCGTCGTGCTGACGGAACTCTCCCTCGTCCTCAACTAGATCAAGAGCTCGAGGGATGTCATCGTGCTGAACGCGTGCTGAACACGGAGGTGCCGTACATTTGGTACTTGGATCGGTTGGATCGCGAAGACGTTCGACTACATCAACCGCGTTACTAAACGCTTCCACTTTCAGTCTACGAGGGTACGTAGACACACTCTCCCGTCTCGTTGCTATGCATCTCCTAGATAGATCTTGCATGATCGTAGGTAAAATTTGTGAAATATTGCGTTCCCCAACAGTGGCATCCGAGCCAGGTCTATGCGTAGATGTTATATGCACGAGTAGAACACAAAGAGTTGTGGACGATAATAGTCATACTGCTTACCAGCAACGTCTTACTTTGATTCGGCGGTATTGTCGGATGAAGCGGCCCGGATTACATGACCGCGTTCATGAGACTGGTTCTACCGACGTGCTTTGCACACAGGTGGCTAGCGGGTGTCTGTTTCTCCAAGTTTAGGCCATCTCCACCGCGCGACCTTATCTTGTCCGCCAGAAGCAGTTTGGGTAAAAGCGGACACATGCAACGACCCAACGGCAGACCCCATTTTACTTTTTCGTCTGCATCGTGTCTGTTTCACCCCATCTCTGGCCCAAAGTTGGTCTGGATTTGAGGCAAAAGCGGACATAAAACGGACGCCTCCGCGTCCTCTTCGTCCGGGCGTGCCCCACATGTCACCCTCTCTCTCTCTTTTCTCTCCCCTGGCCCACCGTGTCCACCCACCCACCAACGCATGCAGCCACGGGCTTGCCTACCGGAGCGGCGCGGCGTCGGGCAGAGCAGAACGCAGCGCGGTGCGGGCGGCGGCCGGAGCGGGGTGCGGGCATGAAGCAGGCGGCGGGCGAGCTCGGCGCGGATGCCGGAGAATGCGCGGGCGCGAGCTTGGCGCTGGCGAATCTGGCAGGCGCGGGGCCGAGCTCTGGTGGGCGAGGGCGTGCTGGCGCGGGGCAGAGCTCGGTGACGTTGGCTTGGCATGCGGCGGGCAGACTAGGGCGGGATGGCGAGGCTGAGGCAGGCGAGGGCGAGCGGGCAAGGTCAGGCGCGCGCAGGCAGGCGAGGGCGTGGGCGGGCGGGCGAGCTTGGCAGGGCGCGGCATGCTCGACGGAGAGCAGGCGCGGGCGTGGCGAGCTCGGCGGAGAGCAGGCGCGGGTGCGGTGAGCTCTGTGGAGAGCAGGGCGGGCGAGCGCGCGGGTACGGGCGCAGAGCGAGGGGCGGGAGTGGCGAGGCAGAGCGCGCGGGCGGTGGCACAAATACGTGCTCCTGCAGGGTGGCGAGCGAGCGGGGTCTGCTGCAGCTGCAGCTGCAGCTGCTGACGTGTGCGGGCAAGCTGCATGGCGCGGGTGCTGCATGGCTGTGCGGGCATGGCTTGGGCGAGCACGCGGCGGTGGAGCGCATGCGAGCACAGCAGGGGCTTGCTAGCTAGCTTGCATGGGGGCTTGCTTGCTAGCTAGCTAGTCAGCGACGTACGTGCGTGCTTGCTAGCTAGGTAGCTAGCGAGCCGCCACCGTGCACTTGCAAGCTTGCGGCTTGCTGGCGCAAGCGCAGGTGGCCGGTTGGGCGCGGCTGGTGTGGCGGGTGAGGGAGTCCTGGACTAAGGGGTCCTCGGGCGTCCGGCCTGTTAGCCATGGGCCGGACTAATGGGCTGTGAAGATACGAAGACCGAAGACTTTACCCGTGTCCGGATGGGACTCTCCTTGGCGTGGGAGGCAAGCTTGGCGACCGAATATATAGATTCCTTTCTTTGTAACTGACCTTGTGTAACCCTAGATCCTCCCAGTGTCTGTATAAACCAGAGGACTTAGTTCGGAGAGATATATTCATTACCATAGTCATATAGGCTAGACTTCTAGGGTTCTAGCCATTACGATCTCGTGGTAGGTCAACTATTGTACTACGCATATTCATCAAGATCAATCAAGCAGGAAGTAGGGTATTACCTCCATAGAGAGGGCCCGAACCTGGGTAAACATCATGTCCCCAGTCTCCTGTTACCATCGACCTTAGACGCACAGTTCGGGACCCCCTACCCAAGATCCGCCGGTTTTGACACCGACATTGGTGCTTTCATTGAGAGTTCCACTGCACCGTCCCCAAAAGGTTTCGATGGCCCCTTCAATCGTCGACAATGACGCTGTCCAAGGAGAAACCTTCCTCCCCGGACAGATCTTTGTGTTCGGCGGCTTCGCGTTGCGGGCCAACTCGTTTGGCCACCTGGAGCAGATCGATAGCTACGCCCCTGGCCATCAGGTGAGATTTGGGAGCTTGAATTACATTGCAGACATCCGTGGAGATTTGATCTTCGCCGGATTCGAGACCGCGGCGACCGCTCCTGGTCACCTCGACGAACATGACCTAAATCTGTCGTCAGACCGCACCCAGGAGATGGCTCCTGTAACCACTCTGGCCTTAGAACCGGAGTACACTGCGGCATCCAAGGATTGGAGGCTCAACCCCACCACGGAGGCCACAGATTCCCCGGCGTTGGAGTCGCACATGGACTTAACCTCACACAATATTTGTGTCACCGGAATTCCGGACTCGTCTCTGGGTGTAAGTTCCGAACCATGTGAGTCCGCGGAGGCCGAACTTGATCGTTCGTCGATCTTTGAGTTCAGTGCCGCAGACATCTTCCAGCACTCGCCCTTGGGCGACGTACTAAGCTCATTAAAGAACCTGTCCTTGGTGGGGGACTCACAGCCGAACTATGTTCGGTTCGAACTAGGGGCTGATGATGGAGAATCTTGCTTCCCACCCGCCGCCCACTTCATAGCCACAGTCGAGGATTTAACCGACACGCTTGATTACGGCTCCGAAGACATCGACGGTATGGACGACGATGCTGATGAAGAGCAAGATCAAAATCCGCCATTTACTGGAAGCTAGACGGCCACCTCTTCATACGATGTGTACATGGTGGACACGCCCAAAACAACCAATGACGATGACAAAGAAAATCCAGTCAAGAATAAACCTCCTGAGACACAGCAAAAACGCTGGCGTGCTCGGCGCCGCTCTAAGTCACGTCGTTCAAAAGACAGCAATGTTGGCACCGGTGAAAATAATACTCCAGACGATGCCAAAAACAATGAAGACCTTGCCGAGGTAACATCCGAACAGCAGGAGCAAGAAAACGGGCAAGCTAGCCCCGACGAACAGGCCAGGCCCAACGACTCGGAGGACGGTAGTTATCGTCCGCTCTCCGAGGATGAGGAAAGCCTCGGCAATGAAGATTTCATCGTGCCGGAGGAACCTCTCGAGCAGGAGCGCTTCAAGCGCCAGCTAATAGCCATTCCAAGGAACCTGAAAAAGAAACAGCAGCAGCTTCAAGCTGACCAAGATCTGCTCGTCGACAGATGGACTAATGTCCTGGCAGCCGAAGAACACGGCCTCAGACGCCCAACCAAGAGTTACCCGAAGCAAAGGTTGCTACCGCAGTTCGATGAAGAGGCACCAGAGCCCATACATCCCTCGCGTAATGCGGCTGACCGAACACTATGCGGTCGGGATAGTGCGGCGGACCGACCACCTTGGGGTCGGGATAGAGAGGCAACTCAAGCCGAACAGCAGCCCGCCCCACCGCCACGAGAAAACAGAGACAAAACAGTTCGGGGTCATACATACGACCTCCGGCAAACCCTGGATAGTAAAACAGGATATACCCGATCGATCTACGGATCGTGAGGACGTGCCTCGACACGTGATGATGGCTACCTATTCGGACGTGACAAACCTACCCACACCCGAGCCAATAATCGCAGACGGACTCCATCGGAGCTACGACGCGATGCGGTCAGGTATAGAGGTGCGGCACACCCTCTTTGCTTCCCTGATGAAGTAATGGATCATTAATTTCCTGAAGGGTTTAAACCCGTGAATATCGAATCATACAACGGGACAACTGATCCCGCGGTATGGATCAAGGACTTTATCCTCCACATCCACATGGCCCGGGGAGACGACCTCCACGCTATCAAATACCTCCCGCTAAAGCTTAAAGGACCAGCTCGTCACTGGTTAAACAGCCTGCCTAAAAATTCTATTGGCGGCTGGGAGGACTTGGAAGAGGCTTTCCTCGATAACTTCCAAGGTACATATGTCCGGCCACCAGATGCCGATGACTTAAGCCACATAGTTCAACAGCCGGGGGAGTCAGCCAGGAAGTTCTGAACTAGGTTCCTAACCAAAAAGAACCAGATCATCGACTGTTTGGATGCCGAAGACCTAGCGGCCTTTAAAGACAGCATCCGCGACGAATGGATCGCCCGCCACCTCGGCCAAGAAAAGCCAAAATCTATGGCAGCCCTCACGGCACTCATGACCCGCTTTTGCACGGGTGAGGATAGTTGGTTGGCTCGCAGCAAAAACACAGCAAGCGAGGCAGGCCCCTCTGAGGTTAAGAATAGCAATGACAAGCTCCGACGTAACAGACACAAACGCCGAAGCAATGGGGATAATACCGACGACACTACAGTCAACGCCGGATTCAGTGGCTCCAAGTCCAGCCAGCGGAAGAAACCGTACAAGAGAAACAATCAGGGACCATCCAGCCTGGACCGCATACTCGATCGCCCGTGCCAGATACATGGCACCCCAGACAAACCAGCCAATCATACCAACAGAGATTGTTGGGTTTTTAAACAGGCCGGCAAATTAAATGGCGAGAACAAGGAAAAGGGATCACAAAGCGAGGACGATGATGAGGAGTCCCGGCAACCGAATATAGGGGTACAGAAGAAGTTTCCCCTCAAGTGAAAACAGTGAACATGATATATGTTACATACATCCCCAAAAGGGAGCGCAAACACGCACTAAGGGACGTCTACGCGATAGAGCCAGTCGCCCCAAAATTTAATCCATGGTCGTCATTCCCGATCACCTTTGATCGTCGGGATCACCCGACTAGTATCCGTCATGGCGGCTCAGCCTCACTAGTCCTCGACCCAATCATTGATGGATTTCACCTGACGCGCATCCTTATGGACGGAGGTAGCAGCCTCAACCTGCTTTATCAGGATACAGTGCGAAAAATGGGCATCAATCCATCACGGATCAAGCCCACAAAGACTACCTTCAAAGGAGTCATACCAGGTGTTGAGGCCCACTGTACGGGCTCAATCACGCTTGAAGTTGTCTTCGGGTCTCCGGACAATTTCCGAAGTGAGGAGTTAATCTTTGACATCGTCCCCTTTCGCAACGGCTATCAGGCACTGCTCGAACGAACCACATTCGCTCGATTCAATGTAGTGCCACACTATGCTTATCTTAAGCTCAAGATGCCCGGTCCACGCGGCATCATCATGGTAAACGGAAATACGGAACGCTCCCTCCTTATAGAAGAGCACACGGCTGACTTAGCAGCAGAAGTACAGAGCGGCCTAATCTAGCAGAACCCTAATTCGGCTGCTGAGCCCACGGACACCATTAAGAGGGTTCGAACTACCCTGCAGCAGGACAGCTCGGCTCGTCAGGAGCTCGACTAGCAATCCGACCTCCATCTTAGTCCCGATCAAGCGATGGCATTCACGCCGCGCGTACATAACTATGCACTCGAAATCCCATGGACATCGACGGAGGCACATCTAACTTGTGATCCACAGTGCAGCTCAACCGGCACCGGATACGCACATACCTTCACTTTTACTTTTCAGGTATCAATCCCGCAGACCCCATCCGATGGCCTGATCAAAGGTCCTCTCGAAGGACAAACACACCAAGACATCAAGAATAAAAGCGGTCGGGATAGTTGACCCTGTCGGATGGTATTATACAAGCTCGGCACAGGAGAGCCACAGACATATGGGGGACTTTTCTAGGTGGTTCCGTTAAACGGTCACTCTACCTGTTTTTCAGGACCCATACGCAGCTCTCTTGGTGAAGGCATAGTAAATAGCCTTTCTGCTTATCACACTACTTGTATAAATGCGGTTTAACGCACCAATGAATTTATAATAGAAACAGTTTGCGGCCCAAATTTCCATGGCTCTAGCTTACCACTGGTTCTTCCTCTTTCTTTCTTGTTTTGCCTTTTTTTCCTGGTAATTTTACCATGTAACACCCGTACACTCGGTGTGTTCCACCTTGCCAGGGGCTTCATAGCACCCCACAACATGGCAACCCAAGTGTGAACACTTTTACAGTATAGTTCGGCACCCCAAATTTAGCACTATATGCATTGGCTCCGAATCATGTCTTTGGTCAATAGTTGGGTTGCCCGGCTCCTGTGCTTGCTACCTTACGTTCCTCTATGTCGGCTAAGGTAGTAAAGGGAGAACTACTGCGATTGTGCCCTGGTTTATCCAAAGGAGCGCCTCAGTAGAGAAAGCCGAAAACTGACTGTCATGATACGGCGAGAGCCGGTCAGCTGTTCGGGGGTTGCAAATCGTTGGAGATTTCTCCCGCATTACGCGAAGGATCGGTACTTCCCGATCAGACGCTCATAGCACCCTGGTTCGATACTAGGGGCTGCGCCAATGTTTTATTGTAAAACTCCTATGGCTAAGTGAGGGCGTTTAAGCCGCATAGTCTGATTGCCTGGTTCGTTGCACTAAACAAGTCCTTTAAGGACCATATAATTGGATCAAGATTGTTTAGATTCCATCCCGAACACCTCCATACTACCTACGTGGGGGCAGAAGCCGACGACTGGCGAACCCTTAGATTCCATACAACACGGCCGCACAGGGAAAAAAATTAAATCATAACAAGCATTATATTACAAACCGACTTTGTTTCATTATACAAGGCAAAGAAAACACGAATGTATTCATTCAAAAATAATGTCCTGCCCACACTGCATTGCCACAATACAAGATCCCTCTAGGACATCCGCAAAATAGTGTTCGGGTGTGCGGTGCTCCTTGCCCTCGGGCGGCCCCCTAGCCAGCTCGACGGCATTCATCTTCGCCCACCACATCTTGCAACAGGCGAAGGCCATGAGCGCACCTTCAATACAGGCTGATCGCTTGACGACATCCAGCCGAGGAAAGGCGTTCACCAGCCGCTTCACGAGTCCGAAGTAGCTGCCAGACATAGCTTCGGCTGGCCATAGCCGGATTATCAAATCCTTCATGGCTAGTTCGGCCACCCTATGCAGCTCCACCAGCTGTTTCAGCTGATCGGTGATGGGCACGGGATGCTCTGGCGCAAGATACTGCGACCAGAACAATTTCTCTATGGAGCTCCCTTCCTTGGCTCGAAAGAACTCTGCGGCGTTGGACACACTGCACGGTAGATCTGCGTAGGATCCTGGAGAACTCCGAATTCGGGTTAGTAAGAAATACTTCTTCCACATATACTTGCTTTGCATACTAAATGCCTTACCCGTCGCAATCTTCCTGGCCTCCTGGATCTCTTGGAGGGCAGCCTGGGCCTTATTCCGGGCCGTCTCCGCGCCCTGACAAGCCTTGGCGAGTTCGGTCTCTCGAACCGAAGCATAGCGCTCCAAGGTCTCACACTTCCTCACCGCGTCCTGGAGCTCCTGTTGGACCTCGTTGACCCGGGCCTTGAGCTTCTTACGGGCGGCCTGCTCCTTGACAGCCTTCCCCTCGGCTTCAGCCAGGGCCTTCTTCAGGGACTCGACCTTGGTCGTTGCTCCTATACGTATCATGACACTTCGGTCAATATATATCATCTTAGTCTTTTCGAGTATTTCCCGGGTTATTACATACCTTGATTCTCTTGGAGCTGCCTCTTCACCTGGCCAAGCTCCTCCCCGGCCTACTCCAGCCTCCGCTTTATTTCGGAGACTTCGGTAGCATGTGAGGCCGCAGCCAGCAGCGACGCCTGCATATTCATCCCAGACAAATTTACTTAGTTTCCTACAGTAAATGATTGATCCTCTGTCCGGTTTTTTCTTTTCGATACACCAGACAGTGTCTCAGGGGCTACTGTCTATATTGTGATTTTCTCTTTTCGTCACTTACCTCAAAACCTGTCAGCAGGCTGCTGCAGGCTTCGGTTAGTCCGCTCTTGGCGGACTGAACCCTTTCAATCACCATGCCCATAAGAACACGGTGCTCATCCACAATGGAAGCGCCTCGCAGCGCTTCCATCAGATTATCTGGTGCCCGTGGTTGGACAGGGGTCACTGTGGGAATAGGCGTACCCCCTTCTTTCGAAGGAGGTTGCGTGCCGGACTCCAGAGCCGTATCGGTCTCCGGATCAAGTCCGGTTGAGGGCCGAACTGATTACGGCCCTCCTCCCCAGTCTCCAGGGGGATTGGTTCCCCCTTGTGTTGGGCGATGGGGGCTTCGCCTTCGGGCGCCTCTTGAGCCTCTCCCCGGCCTGGGAAGGTCCGTTGGGAGAGCACCTCGTCGTCTCCTTTGGCCTTGGGAGAGTAAGCAGCCGGCGATGTTTCGCTAGCCATCTCCTTTGAGTCCAACGAACCTCTTGAGGAGGATCGCTGGGAGCTGTCATGGGCCGGACTGCAATAGCATAATTAACCATGTCAATACATTGAAGAGGAGAGGTTGGACATAAGGGTATGCGGGAGTCATAGCACTTACGATGCAGCTGGAGGCTTAGTGCGGGGGTGTCACTCCGGACTGCTGCCGACGTCCCATGCGAAGTTATCCGTGAAGGAGCCCTTCCCTTTCTTGGACGTCCCCACCACCAGGTTCGTGGATGCCGCCCTCTTCTTCCTTCCCTCGTCAGGGGGAGGGTTGTCCTCCTCCTCCTCCTCCTCCTCCTCATCGTCGTCGTCTTCGGCGGCGGAGGAGCGGGTCTTGTCTTTGGACGTTGCGTCCGAAGCGCCCTTGCGAAGGGGGACACTCCGGACCCCCTTGGCCTTCCCCTTGACCTTCTTCACCGACGCGGTATAGGGCGCCGGCACCAGCATCTTCGCTAAACGCAGAATGACTGGTTCTTCAGGTAGCGGAGCAGGACACTCGATCCGCTTCGCCCTCTCCATCCATTCCTGAAGAAGCAATGATAGTAAACGTTCAGATATCCTCCTTGAAGCAAACAAGTAAAGGACGCGTTGAAAACTCACCTCGCCGGCGGGGTGGTTAATGTCGTGCCCACGGTCCGAATCTGTGGCTGGCGGAATCTCGTTGCCCTTGAAGAGCAATTTCCAGGCATCTTCGTGAGCGGTCCCAAAGAGCCTCTTCAGGGTATGGTGCTTCTTCGGATTGAACTTCCATAGCGGGAGGCTTCGGCTTTGGCACGGGATAATCCGGCAAACTAGCATCACCTGGATTATATTGACAAGTTTGACATCCTTGTCCACCTTGCTTTGAACGCGCGTCTGCAGCGCTATCAGCTCGTCTGGCGAACACCAGTTCGGGCACTTCTCGACCCAGGAGGTGAGCCGCATTGGAACACCGGGGTTGAATTCAGCAGCTGCGCCCAGTTGGTGCCGCCGGTTCAGTAATGTAGAACCATTGTTTCTGCCATTCCTTGACAGTCTCCATGAAAGTGCCTTTCGGCCAAGATACATTGGACAACTTACTCACCATGGCTCCTCCGCACTCCACGTGTTGGCCATCGACCACCTTCGGCTTCACATTGAGGACTTTGAGCCACAACCCGAAGTGGGGTTGGATGCGGAGGAAGGCCTCACACACGACGATGAACGCCGAGATGTTGAGGAAAGAGTTCGGGGATAGATCATGGAAATTTATCCCGTAATAGTACATCAGCCGGCGGACGAAGGGGTGGAGTGGAAACCCTAACCCGCGGAAGAAATGATGGATGAATACCACCCTCTCGTTGGGCTTCGGCGTGGGGACGACTTGCCCCTGGGCTGGCAGACGGTGGGCGATTTCCTACCCCAAGTACCCGGCCGCTCGAAGCTTAGTAATGTCCTTCTCCTTGACGGAGCAGACCATCTACTTGCCTTGACCTCCAGATCCGAACATGGTTGAGTGCTAGCTTGAGTGGGAAGAAGATGAGAGCTTGGGCACTGGAGCTCTAGATTGGAAGGGCGGAGGAAGAGAGAAGGCGTGGGAGAAGAAGGGGGAATCCTTATCCCCTTATAAAGGCAGTAAATATTGAACGCCTCCCCACTCGCCTCAAAACTCTCCTATTCCCAAGGACTTTGTGAATGGCACCGTTGGGTTACCCACGCCCGTATTGATGAGAATCCCGTAATAAGGGGACATGATCTCTGGTTTGACAAGACGTGCCAATGGCAACCGCGTCTCGAAACGTCGAGCGGCAGACGAAAAACGGTTCGAAATTATGACCGGACAGACGTGATGTCATGTTATAGAAAATCGTCAGCGGATTGGACTCGTGTAAAATTATATTCTCTCCGCGGTTGTGTGTGGTGTGTGTGTTACAGGTCCGGACACGTCGATACATTCGAAGATTATTTTGGAGTTCGGAAGGAGGAACCCACCTTGCAATGCCGAAGACAGATCTACGCGCCGGATACCTTGTCATTGAAGCCAGGTTCAGGGGCTACTGAGGGAGTCCTGGACTAAGGGGTCCTCCGGCGTCCGGCCTGTTAGCCATGGGCCGGACTAATGGGCTGTGAAGATACGAAGACCGAAGACTTTACCCATGTCCGGATG